>NC_052328.1:33393296-33730796 GCF_016432855.1 Salvelinus namaycush
GTCCACTCTACACAGCCTAGCCCAAGAGCTGTCCACTCTACACAGTTTATCCCAAGTGCTGTCCACTCTACACAGCCTAGCCCAAGAGCTGTCCACTCTACACAGTCTATCCCAAGTGCTGTCCACTCTACACAGCCTAGCCCAAGAGTGTCCATATCTACACAGTCTATCCCAAGTGCTGTCCACTCTACACAGCCAACTCAAGAACTGTCCACTCTACACAGCCTAGCCGAAGAGCTGTCCACTCTACACAGTATATCCCAAGTGCTGTCCACTCTACACAGCCTAGCCAAGAACTTTCCACTCACACAGTCTATCCCAAGTGCCGTCCACCCTCACACGCCTAGCCCAGAAACTGTCCACTCTACACAGTCTAGCCCAAGAACTGTCCACTCTACACAGCCTAGCCCAAGTTCTGTCCACTCTACCAAGCCTTCCAAGAACTGTCCACTCTACACAGCCTAGCCAAGAACTGTCCACTCTACACAGCCTAGCCCAAGAGCTGTCCACTCTACACAGCCTAGCCCAGAGCTGTCCACCCTACACAGCCTAGCCCAAGAACGGTTGTATGGTGTGGAGAGGTGGGTGGTGGAGAGGTGTAGGGTGGTGGAGGTGTGTAGGGTGGTGGGGAGGTGCGTAGGGTGCTGGAGAGGTGGAGAGTGTGTAGGGTGGTGGAGGTGTGCATGGGTGGTGGGGCAGGTGGTTGTAGGGTGCTGGAGAGGGTGTAGGGATGTGTGGGGAGGTGTGAGGTGCTGGAGAGGTGTGTAGGGTGCTGGAGAGGTGTGTAGGGTGGTGGGGAGGTGTGTAGGGTGGTGGGGAGGTGTGTAGGGTGGTGGGGAGCAGGGTGGGGTGCTGGAGAGGTGGGGAGGTGTGTAGGGTGCTGGAGAGGTGGGGAGGTGTGTAGGGTGGTGGAGAGGTGTGTAGGGTGGTGGGGAGGTGTGTAGGGTGGTGGAGAGGTGGGGAGGTGTGTAGGGTGGTGGAGAGGTGTGTAGGGTGGTGGAGAGGTGTGTAGGGTGGTGGGGAGGTGTGTAGGGTGGTGGGGAGGTGTGTAGAGTGGTGGAGAGGTGTGTGTGTGTGCGTGCCTGCGTCCATGCATGCGTGTGTGCGTGCACGTGTGTGTGTATGTGGAGGAGTGTAGTGGGGTTGAGAGAGGTGTAGGATGTGTACCCTTGCCCCTGTCTGTCTGTTCATCTAGTGTGAGTAATGTGAAGCCTAATCATCAGCATCTGGCACCGTCTAAACCTTCGCCAGCACCTTGCGTCATTGAGGACGAGCAGCCAAGGCCTCACTATGATAGGCTGTCACTGTCCAGCAGCTCACTATGATAGGCTGTTACCGTCCAGCAGTTTAACAACAACATGACCTAACCAGTGTCAACAAAACATCTCCCCCTGTGACAGAGAGGGAGAGCGAGACAGAGGAAGAAGGAGAGGGAGAGCGAGAGAGAGGAAGAAGGAGAGGGAGAGGGAGAGAGGAAAGGAGAGGGAGAGAGAAAGGGAGAGAGAGAGAGGGGAGAGAGAAAGGGAGAGGGAGAGAGAGGGAGAGAGCGAAAAGCTGGAAACTGTGATATGGCCTGGCTCTTAGACCAGCACACAATCCATACGCATTATAAGACGACGCTCCGACACAATCACAAAGCTATCATGATGACAACAATGTCATGGTAACACGTTATTTGGACAGTTCCCTTCAAGATAATCTAACTATGGGATGTTTTAACTAAGCAAGCAGAGACTGTCAGAGATTTCTAAAGAAATGTGTTAATTGTAATCTGTTACTTGCAATGCCTATTTTTACTGATAGGGAGGCGGAACATTCCTGGGGCCATATCAAACATCTCAGAGTAGGAGTGCTGATTTAGGATCCTCTCTTCCCTGTCTATGTTATCTTGAAATCTAAAAGGCAAAACTGAGCAAATATCAGCATTCCTAATTTGAGATGCTTTGTGAATACTCCTCTCCTCTCCTGACCAGAGCGTCACCAGTTATCTGTCAATGCTTCATCCAGTAGACTGATCCTCCTTCTACTCGCCATATAGTAGACTGATCCTCCTTCTACTCTTCTTGCAGTAGACTGATCCTACTTCTACTCTCCATCCAGTAGACTGATCCTCCTTCTACTCTCCATCCAGTAGACTGACCCTCCTTCTACTCTCCATCCAGTAGACTGATCCTCCTTCTACTATCCATCCAGTAGACTGATCCTCCTTCTACTATCCATCCAGTAGACTGATCCTCCTTCTACTATCCATCCAGTAGACTGATCCTCCTTCTACTATCCATCCAGTAGACTGATCCTCCTTCTACTATCCATCCAGTAGACTGATCCTCCTTCTACTATCCATCCAGTAGACTGATCCTACTTCTACTCTCCATCCAGTAGACTGATCCTCCTTCTACTATCCATCCAGTAGACTGATCCTACTTCTACTATCCATCCAGTAGACTGATCCTCCTTCTACTATCCATCCAGTAGACTGATCCTACTTCTACTCTCCATCCAGTAGACTGATCCTCCTTCTACTCTCCATCCAGTAGACTGATCCTCCTTCTACTATCCATCCAGTAGACTGACCCTCCTTCCACTATCCATCCAGTAGACTGATCCTCCTTCTACTATCCATCCAGTAGACTGATCCTCCTTCTACTATCCATCCAGTGGACTGATCCTCCTTCTACTATCCATCCAGTAGACTGACCCTCCTTCTAATCTCCATCCAGTAGACTGATCCTCCTTCTACTATCCATCCAGTAGACTGATCCTCCTTCTACTATCCATCCAGTAGACTGATCCTCATTCTACTATCCATCCAGTAGACTGATCCTCCTTCTACTATCCATCCAGTAGACTGATCCTCCTTCTACTCTCCATGCAGTACACTGATCCTCCTTCTACTTTCCATCCAGTGGACTGATCCTCCTTCTACTATCCATCCAGTAGACTGATCCTCCTTCTACTATCCATCCAGTAGACTGATCCTCCTTCTACTCTCCATGCAGTACACTGATCCTCCTTCTACTTTCCATCCAGTGGACTGATCCTCCTTCTACTATCCATCCAGTAGACTGATCCTCCTTCTACTACCCATCCAGTAGACTGATCCTCCTTCTACTCTCCATGCAGTACACTGATCCTCCTTCTACTCTCCATCCAGTAGACTGTCTATCTCTCTCTCTGTCTTTCTCTCTCTCTGTCTATCTCTCTCTCTTGTCTCTGTCTATCTTTCTCTCTGTCTATCTCTCTCTCTTGTCTTTGTCTCTCTCTCTCTCTGTCTCTCTCTCTCTCTCTTGTCTCTGTCTATCTCTCTCTCTCTCTCTCTCTGTCTATCTCTCTCTCGTCTCTGTCTATCTCTCTCCCTGTCTATCTCTCTATCTGTCTCTGTCTATCTCTCTCTCTGTCTCTCTCTCTCTCTCTGTCTATCTCTCTCTCTCTTGTCTCTGTCTCTCTCTCTCTGTCTATCTCTCTCTCTTGTCTCTGTCTATCTCTCTCTCTGTCTGTCTCTCTCTCTGTCTATCTCTCTCTTGTCTCTGTCTATCTCTCTCTCTGTCTATCTCTCTCTCTTGTCTCTGTCTATCTCTCTCTCTTGTCTCTGTCTATCTCTCTCTCTTGTCTCTGTCTCTGTCTGCCTCTCTCTCTGTCTCTCTCTGTCTCTCTATATATATATATATCTCTGTCTCTTTAGCTCTCTGTCTTTGTAGCTCTCTGTCTCTGGAGCTCTCTGTCTCTGGAGCTCTCTGTCTCTGGAGCTCTCTGTCTCTGGAGCTCTGTATCTGTCTCTGGAGCTCTCTGTCTCTGGAGCTCTCCGTCTCTGGAGCTCTCCGTCTCTGGAGCTCTCCGTCTCTGGAGCTCTCCGTCTCTGGAGCTCTCCGTCTCTGGAGCTCTCTGTCTCTGGAGCTCTCTGTCTCTGGAGCTCTCCGTCTCTGGAGCTCTCCGTCTCTGTAGCTCTGTAGCTGTCTCTGGAGCTCTGTATCTGTCTCTGTAGCTCTGTATCTTTTGCTCTGTCTCTGTAGCTCTCTCTCTGTAGCGCTGTATCTGCCACTGTAGCTCTGTATCTGTAGCTCTGTATCTGTCACTGTAGCTCTGTATCTGCCACTGTAACTCTGTATCTGTAGCTTTATCTCTGTAGCTCTGTCTCTGTCTGTAGCTCTGTAGCTGTCTCTGTCTGTAGCGCTGTAGCTGTCTCTGTCTGTAGCTCTGTAGCTGTCTCTGTCTGTAGCTCTATAGCTGTTTCTGTCTGTAGCTCTGTATCTGTCTCTGTAGCTCTGTATCTGTCTGTAGCTCTGTCTCTGTAGCTCTGTCTCTGTAGCTCTGTCTCTGTAGCTCTGTCTCTGTAGCTCTGTCTCTGTAGCTCTGCCTCTGTCTATGTAGCTCTGTATCTGTCTATGTAGCTCTGTATCTGTCTATGTAGCTCTGTATCTGTCTCTGTAGATCTGTGTCTGTCTCTGTAGCTCTGTCTCTGTAGCTCTGTCTCTGTAACTCTGTCTCTGTAGCTCTGTATCTGTCTGTAGCTCTGTATCTGTCTCTGTAGCCCTGTATCTGTCTGTAGCTCTGTATCTGTCTCTGTAGCTATGTCTCTGTAGCTCTGTATCTGTCTGTAGCTCTGTCTCTGTGTACTGTAGCTCTGTCTCTGTGTACTGTAGCTCTGTCTCTGTGTACTGTAGCTCTGTCTCTGTCTGTAGCTCTGTATCTGTCTCTGTAGCTCTGTATCTGTAGCTCTGTCTCTGTATCTGTAGATCTGTATCTGTCTCTGTAGCTCTGTCTCTGTAGCTCTGTATCTGTAGCTCTGTCTCTGTCTGTAGCTCTGTAGCTGTCTCTGTCTGTAGCTCTGTAGCTGTCTCTGTCTGTAGCTCTGTAGCTGTCTCTGTCTGTAGCTCTATAGCTGTTTCTGTCTGTAGCTCTGTATCTGTCTCTGTAGCTCTGTATCTGTCTGTAGCTCTGTCTCTGTAGCTCTGTCTCTGTAGCTCTGTCTCTGTAGCTCTGTCTCTGTAGCTCTGTCTCTGTAGCTCTGCCTCTGTCTATGTAGCTCTGTATCTGTCTATGTAGCTCTGTATCTGTCTATGTAGCTCTGTATCTGTCTCTGTAGATCTGTGTCTGTCTCTGTAGCTCTGTCTCTGTAGCTCTGTCTCTGTAACTCTGTCTCTGTAGCTCTGTATCTGTCTGTAGCTCTGTATCTGTCTCTGTAGCCCTGTATCTGTCTGTAGCTCTGTATCTGTCTCTGTAGCTATGTCTCTGTAGCTCTGTATCTGTCTGTAGCTCTGTCTCTGTGTACTGTAGCTCTGTCTCTGTGTACTGTAGCTCTGTCTCTGTGTACTGTAGCTCTGTCTCTGTCTGTAGCTCTGTATCTGTCTCTGTAGCTCTGTATCTGTAGCTCTGTCTCTGTATCTGTAGATCTGTATCTGTCTCTGTAGCTCTGTCTCTGTAGCTCTGTATCTGTAGCTCTGTCTCTGTCTGTAGCTCTGTATCTGTCTCTGTAGCTCTGTATCTGTAGCTCTGTATCTGTCTCTGTAGCTCTGTCTCTGTAGCTCTGTAGCTCTGTCTCTGTCTGTAGCTCTGTATCTGTCTCTGTAGCTCTGTATCTGTAGCTCTGTATCTGTCTCTGTAGCTCTGTATCTGTAGCTCTGTATCTGTCTCTGTAGCTCTGTATCTGTAGCTCTGTATCTGTCTCTGTAGCTCTGTCTCTGTAGCTCTGTATCTGTAGCTCTGTCTCTGTCTGTAGCTCTGTATCTGTCTCTGTAGCTCTGTATCTGTAGCTCTGTATCTGTCTCTGTAGCTCTGTCTCTCTAGCTCTGTATCTGTCTTTGTAGCTCTGTCTCTTTCTATCGCTGTCTCTCTAGCTCTGTCTCCGTCTTTGTAGCTCTGTCTCTCTAGCTCTGTCTCTCTAGCTCTGTCTCCGTCTTTGTAGCTCTGTCTCTCTAGCTCTGTCTCTCTAGCTCTGTCTCTCTAGCTCTGTCTCTCTAGCTCTGTCTCTCTAGCTCTGTCTCCGTCTTTGTAGCTCTGTCTCTCTAGCTCTGTCTCCGTCTTTGTAGCTCTGTCTCTCTAGCTCTGTCTCTGTCTTTGTAGCTCTGTCTCTCTAGCTCTGTCTCTGTCTCTGTATCGCTGTCTCTGACTCTGTCTCTGTATCTGGGCCAGCAGATGCACATGATACAGTGTTTACAGTAAAGACAGCCTGAGCTGGATTGGTTACGCTCTGACCACATTTCAGATCAACTCAAAACACCAGCAGAGCGGGGGGTGAGGCAGGGACACATAGCCTGTGGTACCAGACCAGCTATTATACAGAACTAGGGCTTGGAGTTATTCCTTGTCTGGTCACATGGTCAAGAAAACTCCTTGTACTCCACAGCCAACGAGTGAAGAACAACAACCATATAAAAAGGTGTTTAAAAGCATTTCTCCCTGGTCATGTGATAGAACTGGGGACCAGAGTTATTTTCCTCTTCAGGTCACATGGTTAACATAAATTCCTCACACTTCCATCTCATTTTTGTTGTTGTGAATAACTGTAACATGGAACGAAGTCTGCAGACCTCAGTAAGACCCCTGTCTTTGCATTGACATTTACATTGTAGTCATTTAGAAGTCACTCTTATCCAGAGTGACTTACAGTTAGTGCATTTATCTTAAGATAGCTTGGTGAGACAACCACATATCTCAGTCATAGTAAGTATACTTTTCCTCAATAAAGTAGCTGTCAGCAAATTCAGTGCTAGTAGGGGTGAAAAAAGTGTGAGGTGTTAGTTCTTAATTAATTTTTTGGGCAATGCTAGTGTCAATCAACACAGTGGGAGGACATCGTTAGTGTCTGTCTAAAACACCACGCCTGTCACGGAGGTCTGAGACCACAGATGACCAGAGGTTCAGGCTCAGTCCCAAATGGCACCCTATTCCCTTTTGAGTGCATTACTTTTGACCAGGACCCATAGTGCTCTGGTCAAAAGTAGTGCACAATGTAGGGAATAGGGTGCCATTTGGTACACACACCAAGCATTCCAGTGGCCACTTGAGAACACAAACACTAGGGGATGAATGTAGTAAAAACATCTTGTGTCAGTTAGATAGGGACCATTTGAGGACCGTGACACTAGAGTCAGTAGAGGACAGTGCTCTGATCCAGTTCTTATGGGTTTTAGCATCAACAACAAACAAGACAGCCGAGAGTGGGGACTTTGTGCATAATAATATGGGGTTTGCAAATGATCAAAAATAACTTAAAGATATGTGTGTGTGTCTGTGCAGCAGATAATGTTTGTTTATGTCCCTGCCTCTGACCCTTGTGTGCAAAGATACGGGTCAGAGTGTTTAGATGGAACAGACTGTGTGTGTGTGTGTGTGTGTGTGTGTGTGTGTGTGTGTGTGTGTGTGTGTGTGTGTGTGTGTGTGTGTGTGTGTGTGTGTGTGTGTCCGTGTGTCCGTGTGTCCGTGTGTCCGTGTGTCCGTGTCCACAGGGGAGGGAGTTTCACTACCAAACCAGTTGGCCATGCAGTCAGCTACATCCTGAAAACCACACTACAGCGGGCAGGGCTGTGACTCATCACACACACACACACACATCCCCATTACCTTACACAGACAGGTTTTCATACACTCCCGAGACAGACTGGAAAGCCTCGATGCAGTAACAGTTTCCCGTCCTGTACTCCTACTCACAGTTCCTACACAGAACCTTCCGTAGACAGATCACAGGACTAATGAAGAGAAATAAAAACAATGAGTTCTGACAGTAAAAAGTGGACTAGAGAGAGAAAGCGAGAAGGAGAGAGGGACAGATAGAGACATAAACAGAGGGGTAAAGAAAGAGAAGGAGAGAGAAGGATTGACGTTGAGACAGTGAGAGAGATGTACAGTACAGTGAAGTCCAAAAGTATTGGGACAGTGAGACATTTGTTCTTTTTTTGAATAAGAGGTTAAATTGCATACCGTCAGCTTTAATTTGAGGGTGTTTACATCCATATCAGGTGAACAGTTTTGAAATTACAGCACTTTTTGTACAGTCCCCCTCATTTTAGGGGACCAAAAGATCAAAAGTATTGGGACAAATTCACTTACATGTGTATTAAAGTATTAAAAAGTTAAGTATTTGGTCCCATATTCATAGCACGCAATGACTATATCAAGCTTGTGCATTTGCTTTTTGTTTTGGTTGTGTTTCAGATTATTCTGTGTCCAATAGAAATGAATTGTAAATAATGTATTGTGTCATTTTTTTGTAGAAACAGTTTTTTAAACACCTTTACTTTCATGTGGATTCTACCATGACTACAGATAATCCTGAATGGATTGTGAATAACGATGAGTGAGAAAGTTACAGATGCACAAATACCATATCCCCAAAAATGCTAACCTCCCCTGTTATTGTAATGGTGAGAGGTTAGCATGTCTTGGAGGATATGATATAAAATGCTAACCTCCCCTGTTATTGTAATACTGAGAGGTTAGCATGTCTTGGAGGATCTGATATAATATGCTAACCTCCCCTGTTATTGTAATAGTGAGAGGTTAGCATGTCTTGGAGGATCTGATATAATATGCTAACCTCCCCTGTTATTGTAATAGTGAGAGGTTAGCATGTCTTGGAGGATCTGATATAAAATGCTAACCTCCCCTGTTATTGTAATACTGAGAGGTTAGCATGTCTTGGAGGATCTGATATAATATGCTAACCTCCCCTGTTATTGTAATAGTGAGAGGTTAGCATGTCTTGGAGGATCTGATATAATATGCTAACCTCCCCTGTTATTGTAATAGTGAGAGGTTAGCATGTCTTGGAGGATCTGATATAATATGCTAACCTCCCCTGTTATTGTAATACTGAGAGGTTAGCATGTCTTGGAGGATCTGATATAATATGCTAACCTCCCCTGTTATTGTAATACTGAGAGGTTAGCATGTCTTGGAGGATCTGATATAATATGCTAACCTCCCCTGTTATTGTAATACTGAGAGGTTAGCATGTCTTGGAGGATCTGATATAAAATGCTAACCTCCCCAGTTATTGTAACGGTGAGAGGTTAGCATGTCTTGGAGGATATGATATATGTGCGTCTAACTTTCTCACTGTAATTGTAAAACACACTGCTTTACCTCCAGCTGTGTTCCCCAAAGATCTCTCTCTCACACACACACACACACACACACACACACACACACACACACACACACACACACACACACACACACACACACACACACACACACACACACACACACACACACACACACACACACACACACACACAATAACCCAACAAATACCACAGGCCTACAGTCATCAGAGCCAGCTGGGGAGAGGAGTGACCCACCAATCAAGCCCTCCTGGACTGCTGAGGGGGGAGGGAAGGGGGGGGGGGGGGGGAAGATGGGAGAGGAGGGGGGAGGAAATAGAAAGCAGATGGCCACCATAGGTGCAGAACACCATAGGTGCAGAACACCATAGAACAAAATAGGCGCAGAACACCATAGAACACCATAGGTGCAGAACACCATAGAACACCATAGGTGCAGAACACCATAGAACACCATAGGCGCAGAACACCATAGAACACCATAGGTGCAGAACACCATAGAACACCATAGGTGCAGAACACCATAGAACATCATTGGCGTAGAACACCATAGAACACCATAGGTGCAGAACACCATAGAACACCATAGGTGCAGAACACCATAGAACACCATAGGTGCAGAACACCATAGAACACCATAGGTGCAGAACACCATAGAACACCATAGGTGCAGAACACCATAGAACACCATAGGTGCAGAACACCATAGAACACCATAGGTGCAGAACACCATAGAACACCATAGGTGCAGAACACCATAGAACACCATAGGTGCAGAACACCATAGAACACCATAAGTGCAGAACACCATAGAACACCATAGGTGCAGAACACCATAGAACACCATAGGTGCAGAACACCATAGAACACCATAGGTGCAGAACACCATAGAACACCATAGGTGCAGAACACCATAGAACAAAATAGGCGCAGAACACCATAGAACACCATAGGTGCAGAACACCATAGAACACCATAGGTGCAGAACACCATAGAACACCATAGGCGCAGAACACCATAGAACACCATAGGTGCAGAACACCATAGAACACCATAGGTGCAGAACACCATAGAACATCATTGGCGTAGAACACCATAGAACACCATAGGTGCAGAACACCATAGAACACCATAGGTGCAGAACACCATAGAACACCATAGGTGCAGAACACCATAGAACACCATAGGTGCAGAACACCATAGAACACCATAGGTGCAGAACACCATAGAACACCATAGGTGCAGAACACCATAGAACACCATAGGTGCAGAACACCATAGAACACCATAGGTGCAGAACACCATAGAACACCATAGGTGCAGAACACCATAGAACACCATAAGTGCAGAACACCATAGAACACCATAGGTGCAGAACACCATAGAACACCATAGGTGCAGAACACCATAGAACACCATAGGTGCAGAACACCATAGAACACCATAGGTGCAGAACACCATAGAACACCATAGGTGCAGAACACCATAGAACACCATAGGTGCAGAACACCATAGAATACCATAGGTGCAGAACACCATAGAACACCATAGGTGCAGAACACCATAGAACACCATAGGTGCAGAACACCATAGGTGCAGAACACCATATAACACCATAGGTGCAGAACACCATAGGTGCAGAACACCATAGGTCCAGAACACGATAGGATCAGAACACCATACGTCCAGAACACCATAGGTCCAGAACACCATAGAATACCATAGGTGCAGAACACCATAGGTGCAGAACACCATAGAACACCATAGGTGCAGAACACCATAGGTCCAGAACACCATAGAATACCATAGGTGCAGAACACCATAGAATAACATAGGTCCAGAACACCATAGAATACTATAGGTGCAGAACACCATAGAACACCATAGGTCCAGAACACCATAGAACACCATAGGTCCAGAACACCATAGAACTCCATAGGTCCAGAACATCATAGAACACCATAAGTGCAGAACACCATAGGTCCAGAATACCATAGGTCCAGAATACCATAGGTCCAGAACACGATAGGGTCAGAACACGATAGGGTCAGAACACCATACGTCCAGAACACCATAGAGAGAAACACTGAGATTCGTCGTAATAATCACTACTCTGCTTTGAATTAAGGAGAGAGAGAGAGAGAGAGAGAGAGAGAGAGAGAGAGAGAGAGAGAGACAGAGAGACAGAGAGACAGAGAGACAGAGAGACAGAGAGACAGAGAGACAGAGAGACAGAGAGACAGAGAGACAGAGAGACAGAGAGACAGAGAGACAGAGAGACAGACAGAGAGACAGAGAGACAGAGAGACAGAGAGACAGACAGAGAGACAGACAGACAGAGAGAGAGAGAGAGAGAGAGAGAGAGAGAGAGAGAGAGAGAGAGAGAGAGAGAGAGAGAGAATTCCCTCCCCCATATGCCCCCCTAGGCACAACTATGACAACATAACCAACAAAAACGGGTCACAACTCCTGCAGCTCTGTCGCACGCTGGGTATGTACATAGTCAATGGTAGGCTTCGAGGGGACTCCTATGGTAGGTTCACCTATAGCTCATCTCTTGGCAGTAGCACTGTAGACTACTTTATCACTGACCTCAACCCAGAGTCTCTCAGAGCGTTCACAGTCAGCCCACTGACACCCCTATCAGACCACAGCAAAATCACAGTCTACTTGAACAGAGCAATACTCAATCATGAGGCATCAAAGCCAAAGGAACTGAGTAACATTAAGAAATGCTATAGATGGAAGGAATGCAGTTTGGAAACCTACCAAAAAACAATTAGGCAACAGCAAATTCAATCCCTTTTAGACAACTTCCTGGGTAAAATGTTCCACTGCAATAGTGAAGGTGTAAACTTGGCAGTAGAAAATCTTAACAGTATATTTGACCTCTCAGCTTCCCTATCAAATCTAAAAATCTCAAATAGAAAACCGAAGAAAATGAACAACAATGACAAATGGTTTGATAAAGAATGCAAAAATCTAAGAAATAAATTGAGAAACCTGTCCAACCAAAAACATAGAGACCCGGAAAACCTGAGTCTACGCCTTCACTATGGTGAATCACTAAAACAATACAGAAATACACTACGGAAAAAGAAGGAACAGCACGTCAGAAATCAGCTCAATGTAATTGAAGACTCCATAGACTCTAACCACTTCTGGGAAAATTGGAAAACACTAAACAAACAACAACACGAAGAATTATCCATCCAAAATGGAGATGTATGGGTAAACCACTTCTCCAATCTTTTTGGCTCTATAACAAAGAATAAAGAGCAAAAACATATACATGATCAAATACAAATCCTAGAATCAACTATTAAAGACTACCAGAACCCACTGGATTCTCCAATTACCTTGAATGAGTTACAGGACAAAATAAAAACCCTCCAACCCAAAAAGGCCTGTGGTGTTGATGGTATCCTTAATGAAATGATCAAATATACAGACAACAAATTCCAATTGGCTATACTAAAACTCTTTAACATCGTCCTTAGCTCTGGCATCTTCCCCAATATTTGGAACCAAGGACTGATCACCCCAATCCACAAAAGTGGAGACAAATTTGACCCCAATAACTACCGTGGAATATGCGTCAACAGTAACCTTGGGAAAATCCTCTGCATTATCATTAACAGCAGACTCGTACATTTCCTCAATGAAAACAATGTACTGAGCAAATGTCAAATTGGCTTTTTTACCAAATTACCGTACAACAGACCATGTATTCACCCTACACACCCTAATTGACAACCAAACAAACCAAAACAAAGGCAAAGTCTTCTCATGCTTTGTTGATTTCAAAAAAGCCTTCGACTCAATTTGGCATGAGGGTCTGCTATACAAATTGATGGAAAGTGGTGTTGTGGGTAAAACATACGACATTATAAAATCCATGTACACAAACAACAAGTGTGCGGTTAAAATTGGCAAAAAACACACACATTTCTTCACACAGGGTCGTGGGGTGAGACAGGGATGCAGCTTAAGCCCCACCCTCTTCAACATATATATCAACGAATTGGCGCGGGCACTAGAACAGTCTGCAGCACCCGGTCTCACCCTACTAGAATCCGAAGTCAAATGTCTACTGTTTGCTGATGATCTGGTGCTTCTGTCACCAACCAAGGAGGGCCTACAGCAGCACCTAGATCTTCTGCACAGATTCTGTCAGACCTGGGCCCTGACAGTAAATCTCAGTAAGACCAAAATAATGGTGTTCCAAAAAAGGTCCAGTCACCAGGACCACAAATTCCATCTAGACACCGTTGCCCTAGAGCACACAAAAAACTATACATACCTCGGCCTAAACATCAGCACCACAGGTAACTTCCACAAAGCTGTGAACGATCTGAGAGACAAGGCAAGAAGGGCCTTCTATGCCATCAAAAGGAACATAAATTTCAACATACCAATTAGGATCTGGCTAAAAATACTTGAATCAGTCATAGAGCCCATTGCCCTTTATGGTTGTGAGGTCTGGGGTCCGCTCACCAACCAAGATTTCACAAAATGGGACAAACACCAAATTGAGACTCTGCATGCAGAATTCTGCAAAAATATCCTCCGTGTACAACGTAGAACACCAAATAATGCATGCAGAGCAGAATTAGGCCGATACCCACTAATTATCAAAATCCAGAAAAGAGCCGTTAAATTCTACAACCACCTAAAAGGAAGCGATTCCCAAACCTTCCATAACAAAGCCATCACCTACAGAGAGATGAACCTGGAGAAGAGTCCCCTAAGCAAGCTGGTCCTAGGGCTCTGTTCACAAACACAAACACACCCCACAGAGCCCCAGGACAACAGCACAATTAGACCCAACCAAATCATGAGAAAACAAAAAGATAATTACTTGACACATTGGAAAGAATTAACAAAAAAACAGAGCAAACTAGAATGCTATTTGGCCCTAAACAGAGAGTACACAGTGGCAGAATACCTGACCACTGTGACTGACCCAAACTTAAGGAAAGCTTTGACTATGTACAGACTCAGTGAGCATAGCCTTGCTATTGAGAAAGGCCGCCGTAGGCAGACATGGCTCTCAAGAGAAGACAGGCTATGTGCACACTGCCCACAAAATGAGGTGGAAACTGAGCTGCACTTCCTAACCTCCTGCCCAATGTATGACCATATTAGAGAGACATATTTCCCTCAGATTACACAGATCCACAAAGAATTTGAAAACAAATCCAATTTTGATAAACTCCCATATCTACTGGGAGAAATTCCACAGTGTGCCATCACAGCAGCAAGATTTGTGACCTGTTGCCACAAGAAAAGGGCAACCAGTGAAGAACAAACACCATTGTAAATACAACCCATATTTATGCTTATTTATTTTAACTTGTGTGCTTTAACCATTTGTACATTGTTACAACACTGTACATATATAATATAACATTTGTAATGTCTTTATTGTTTTGAAACTTCTGTATGTGTAATGTTTACTGTTAATTTGTATTGTTTATTTCACTTTTGTATAATATCTACCTCACTTGCTTTGGCAATGTTAACACATGTTTCCCATGCCAATAAAGCCCCTTGAATTGAATTGAAATTGAAATTGAATTGAATTGAGAGAGAGAGAGAGAGAGAGAGAGAGAGAGAGAGAGAGAGAGAGAGAGAGAGAGAGAGAGAGAGAGAGAGAGAGAGAGAGAGAGAGAGAGAGAGAGAGAGAGAGAGAGAGAGAGAGAGAGAGAGAGAGAGAGAGAGAGAGAGAGACAGACAGACAGACAGACAGACAGACAGACAGACAGACAGACAGACAGACAGACAGACAGACAGACAGACAGACAGACAGACAGACAGACAGACAGACAGACAGACAGACAGACAGACAGACAGACAGACAGACAGACAGACAGACAGACAGACAGACAGACAGACAGACAGACAGACAGACAGACAGACAGACAGACAGACAGACAGACAGACAGACAGACAGACAGAGAGAGAGAGGTAATAAAATAGCACTAACTAACCAGCAACTGTAGCTGAGGCCACAAATCAAGTGGATTGGAGTCATTGTTATGTGGAGGGAAATAGAATGCATTTTCTATTGGGGAGGCCTTTCACTGAGGCGGGTGAAGAGCAACATGTTGGAGCATCGTTAATATTGTCTAGAATTATAATATAGGGAGAAAGAAAATACAACACCAGCCAATAGAACATCCAGATTGTATCTGGAGTTCTGCTCATGAGAATGTTTTCACATCCACCTCAGTGTCAGGGTTTTTTCTAAACTATGTGACCCGACTAGGAAAAGCTAGGGCCCAGAGTTTGTCCTGACTCCTAGTGGTTAAATCAGGGGTGTTAGTGCTGGGCTAGAAAAAAAACGTGCAGGAAAATGCACTGAGAAACACTGATTTAGAACACTCAATAAAATCTATACTGATAGGGATGTTGAGTGATGCAATGAACTCATACTTTTAGGTTCAGATGAGTAAATTCAGCTCTCAACATTGTTACGGTTCAGATTGTATTTAGACAAATCTGACTTTACAGTTACAAGTGTTATTTCCAGTTCATTGACCACCACTCCCCAGACCTTTACATCTCATATACACTATAACCCCAGGCCAGACCACCACTCTCCAGACCTTTACATCTCATATACACTATAACCCCAGGCCAGACCACCACTCCCCAGACCTTTACATCTCATAAACACTATAACCCCAGGCCAGACCACTACTCCCCAGACCTTTACATCTCATATACACTATAACCCCAGGCCAGACCACCACTCCCCAGACCTTTACATCTCATATACACTATAACCCCAGGCCAGACCACCACTCCCCAGACCTTTACATCTCATATACACTATAACCCCAGGCCAGACCACCACTCCCCAGACCTTTACATCTCATATACACTATAACCCCAGGCCAGACCACCACTCCCCAGACCTTTACATCTCATATACACTATAACCCCAGGCCAGACCACCACTCCCCAGACCTTTACATCTCATATACACTATAAACCCAGGCCAGACCACCACTCTCCAGACCTTTACATCTCATATACACTATAACCCCAGGCCAGACCACCACTCTCCAGACCTTTACATCTCATATACACTATAACACCAGGCCAGACCACCACTCCCCAGACCTTTACATCTCATATACACTATAACCCCAGGCCAGACCACCACTCTCCAGACCTTTACATCTCATATACACTATAACCCCAGGCCAGACCACCACTCCCCAGACCTTTACATCTCATATACACTATAACCCCAGGCCAGACCACCACTCTCCAGACCTTTACATCTCATATACACTATAACCCCAGGCCAGACCACCACTCCCCAGACCTTTACATCTCATATACACTATAACCCCAGGCCAGACCACCACTCCCCAGACCTTTACATCTCATATACACTATAACCCCAGGCCAGCTCCCCAGACCTTTACATCTCATATACACTATAACACGCTGATGGAAAAGGGCTGTGGACATTTCGCTCTTGAAGCCTAATGTTTGAAAAGTACGGTAACCTATGAACATCTTCCCAATGCCTTATAAGCACATTATAACACATTATGAGCTGTGCAGTATTACCAAATGTTCTAATTCATGTATTCTCATTATAAGACTGTATTTTTTCAAAGGCCTCTAGCCTGACCCCAGTTCTGACCCCAGTTCCTTCATATCTAGCTTGAGGTTGAAGAGTTGCCCCAAACCACAGATCTGGGATCCGATGACTAGACCTAATTCTAACCCTTCACTTTAGGGACATGAGCTAATATCTGACCTTGGACCAGTAATCCCTCAACCTAGAGAGGCTAGCTCTTGGACACATACAGTATAACTAGGCCTGTCAAAAATGAAAGACACATTTGTTGGTTTTGTGCCTGCACACATCTTTTAGACAGTGGTTTGTTTCTCTGATTGTAGGAATAAAGAAAGGGATAAAAAGAGAGACAAAGAGGAGAGAAATAACTTTGAGGCTTCCGGGAATTGTGGGTAGTAGTAATTGCATGAAACCTCTTTTCTGGTCTCAATTTGGAAATATTGTTTTAGTTTGGAAATGCAACTCAGCCGTTAAGGCTGGTCATAAAAAAAGACCACAGAATATTTACCATTCCTCTGTCCCACCTCAACAATAGAAAACTGGAAAATGTGGTTTAAAATAATATAAAGAATAGAAGAACAGAAACGAAACCAACTCACAATACAGTCTGTCCAATATCACTGATTAAAACACCAAACTCAAACTATGAGGCCTACATAACGTCACTATTGTAATATTCATATGTGTTAACATACTACTGTCATATTATACTGCGCTATGTTTGGATTAGACCACCCAGGTCAGGAGGTCAGTGAAATTCATCATGGCTGGAGGCACGAACAGGAACATGCCAGTTACTAGCTAGTAAAAAGTAAGCTATGTTTTATAGATATGATGCTGTCGTCCTGCATTTATCATTTTTGTACAATGAGCGCAAAACAAGACAACAATGCACTTCAGGCTTCAGCTATCTACATACAGATTTGAGGATGTAATGGGATGCAAAGAGGTATTTGATACTTTGAGAGAGCACTGATGGCCGGAAGAGGAGTGTAAAAACAGAAATAACACTGGTTCATGTAAACTTTCAATACAAGGAGCAACTTGATAACTGTGTTTTTCATGTTCAGGTTACGAGTAGCAAAGTTGAATAATACAGAGTAGTAAAGTCTTCTCTGTCTGAGGGCTCAGTAGAGAGTTACAGTAGCCAATCAGGACCCAGGGTCTGCAGATGGCCTTTCCTTCAGTCTCTCACAGAATGTCTGTTTGAGGGCTCAGTAGAGAGTTACAGTAGCCAATCAGGACCCAGGGTCTGCAGATGGCCTTTCCTCCAGTCTCTTACAGAATGTCTGTTTGAGGGCTCAGTAGAGAGTTACAGTAGCCAATCAGGACCCAGGGTCTGCAGATGGCCTTTCCTTCAGTCTCTCACAGAATGTCTGTTTGAGGGCTCAGTAGAGAGTTACAGTAGCCAATCAGGACCCAGGGTCTGCAGATGGCCTTTCCTCCAGTCTCTTACAGAATGCCTCTGTCTGAGGGCTCAGTAGAGAGTTACAGTAGCCAATCAGGACCCAGGGTCTGCAGATGGCCTTTCCTCCAGTCTCTTACAGAATGCCTCTGTCTGAGGGCTCAGTAGAGAGTTAGCCAATCAGGACCCAGGGTCTGCAGATGGCCTTTCCTTCAGTCTCTCACAGAATGTCTCTATTTGAGGGCTCAGTAGACAGTTAACCAATCAGGACCCAGGGTCTGCAGATGGCCTTTCCTTCAGTTTCTCACAGAATGTCTCTATTTGAGGGCTCAGTAGAGAATTAGCCAATCAGGACCCAGAGTCTGCAGATGGCCTTTCCTTCAGTTTCTCACAGAATGTCTGTTTGAGGGCTCAGTAGAGAGTTAGCCAATCAGGACCCAGGGTCTGCAGATGGCCTTTCCTTCAGTCTCCCACAGAATGTCTCTGTCCGAGGGCTCAGTAGAGAGTTAACCAATCAGGACCCAGGGTCTGCAGATGGCCTTTCCTTCAGTCTCTCACAGAATGTCTCTATTTGAGGGCTCAGTAGACAGTTAGCCAATCAGGACCCAGGGTCTGCAGATGGCCTTTCCTTCAGTTTCTCACAGAATGTCTCTGTTTGAGGGCTCAGTAGAGAATTAGCCAATCAGGACCCAGGGTCCTCAGAGAGCCTTTCCTTCAGTCTCTCACAGAATGTCTGTTTGAGGGCTCAGTAGAGAGTTAGCCAATCAGGACCTAGGGTCTGCAGATGGCCTTTCCTTCAGTTTCTCACAGAATGTCTCTGTCTAAGGGCTCAGTAAAGAGTTAGCCAATCAGGACCCAGGTTCTGCAGATGGCCTTTCCTTCAGTCTCTCTCACACACAGAATGACACTGTCCTCTCCTCAGCTGTGTTACCATGGCCACAAAAACAGCCTTTTTATTGGCTGTTTCCGGTGCCCTGGTAGACGGCCCAATCGCGTGCCAGAACCTCAGCCAGGTGCGTTCTGGGAGGTTATTAATCAATTCCACGATGCACTGCCAGATAAATGAGCCCAATGTTTCCCAAGTTCTCTCTCTCGTTCTCAGTCTCTCTCTCTCTTTCTGCCCACTCTCTCTCTCTCTCACCTCCCCCTCTCTCCTCTCCCCCCTCTCTCTCCCCCTCCTCCCTCCTTTCCCTCTCTCCTGGTCCTTTGCGGGTGCAGCTGTCCCTTTTTAATGCCTGTGAAGACAAGTAGTCCTGGCTGTAAGAGAGAGGAGAGGAACAGGTGTGCTGTGAGAGTGATAAATCTAGCCCCTCCACAACACAATGCTGCTCTGTTTTATCAAAACAATCCCCCCTGAATGGGGTTGGCTGGGGATGCAGAGACCCCCACACTATGGAACTGACTGGGCAGGCAGGCCAAGAGAGAGTATACAGGAGAGAGAGACCCCCAAATCTACTACACTGAGGATCTGTCTGGGCAGGCAGGCCAAGAGAGAGTATACAGGAGAGAGAGACCCCCAAATCTACTACACTGAGGATCTGTCTGGGCAGGCAGGCCAAGAGAGAGTATACAGGAGAGAGAGACCCCCAAATCTACTACACTGAGGATCTGTCTGGGCAGGCAGGCCAAGAGAGAGTATACAGGAGAGAGAGACCCCCAAATCTACTACACTGAGGATCTGTCTGGGCAGGCAGGCCAAGAGAGAGTATACAGGAGAGAGAGACCCCCAAATCTACTACACTGAGGATCTGTCTGGGCAGGCAGGCCAAGAGAGAGTATACAGGAGAGAGAGACCCCCAAATCTACTACACTGAGGATCTGTCTGGGCAGACCTAGAGACTACCACCGACAAATGTTTTTCATTTGATTGATTTAACCTTTATTTAACTAGGCAAGTCAGTTAAGAACAAATTCTTATTTACAATGACGGCCTAGGAACAGTGGGTTAAAACTTTTTATGGCTGCAGGGGCAGTATTGAGTAGCTCTGATTAAAGGTGCCCATTTCAAACGGCCTCGTACTCAATTCTTGCTCGTACAATATGCATATTATTATTACTATTGGATAGAAAACACTCTCTAGTTTCTAAAACCGTTTGAATTATATCTGTGAGTCAAACAGAACTCATTTGGCACAAACTTCCTGACCAGGAAGTGGAAAGTCTGAAATCGATGCTCTGTTCTACTTCCTGCCTATACATGGGCATGATACGTAAGAGTATACGTGCACTTCATACACCTTCCCCTGGATGTCAAGAGGCGGTGAGAGAAGAAATTTCGTGTTTATCTTGGTCTGAAGTGGAATACAAGGTCTTTGTATGACGTGTCCCTCATTTCCGGTTTTCTGGAGAGCGCGCAGGGGGACATGGATTTGCCTTCTGTTTAGCTGCCGTTATAGTCGACTAATATCTCCGGCTTTGATTTTATTTGATACATGTGACCATATCATCGTAAAGTATGTTTTTTCAATATAGTTTCATCAGATTATTGAAAAATTTTCGGGAGTTTTGCCGTGTTCCGTTCTCTTCCGTTTGTTGACATGGAGAGATTCGTGCCACTTGGCTAGTGCGCTTGCTAAATCGAGAGGGAAAGAGGCCGTTCTAAATCCAAACAACGATTGTTCTTGACAAAGGACCCCTTGTCCAACATTCTGATGAAAGATCAGCAAAAGTAGGAAACATTTTATGATGCTATTTCATATATCTGTCGTACATGTGAACTAGTCGCCGACGCCCAACGTTTGGGTACTCTAGCTATACCGAAGCTGCATATCGTAATGAAGTTATTTTTAGAATTCTAACACTGCGATTTCATTAAGAACTAATGGATCTATCATTTCCTATACAACATGTATGTTTTAGTTATGTTTATGAATAGCTATTTGGTCAGAATATGTGTGTCAGAAAAAGTGTCAGAAAAAAATCCAGGCGTTGTGGGAAAAAGTAGCTAAGTTAGCAGAATGTATAACCATTGATTTCAGCTCTAAATATGCACATTTTCGAACAAAACATAAGTGTATGTATAACCTGATGTTATAGGACTGTCATCAGAGGAAGAAAATCAAGGTTAGTCAAAAATTATATATCTTTTGCTTGTTTGTTACGATCGCTTACTTTTGCTACTGGGAAATTGCTTGTGTTTTTGGCTATTGTGGTAAGCTAATATAACGCTATATTGTGTTTTCGCTGTAAAACACTTGATAAATCGGAAATATTGGCTGGAATCACAAGATGCCTGTCTTTCATATGCTGTACACTATGTATTTTTCAGAAATGTTTTATGATGAGTAATTAGGTATTTGACGTTGGTGTCTGTAATTATTATGGCTGCTTTCGGTGCAATTTCTGATTGTAGCTGCAATGTAAACTATGATTTATACCTGAAATATGCACATTTTTCGAACAAAACATAGATTTATTGAATAACATGTTATAAGACTGTCATCTGATGAAGTTGTTTGTTGGTTAGTTTGGTTGGTTCTTGGTTAGTTAGGTTGGCTTTGTGCATGCTACCTGTGCTGTGAAAAATGTCTGTCCTTTTTTGTATTTGGTGGTGAGCTAACATAAATATACGTGCTGTTTTTGCTGTAAAACATTTTAAAAATCGGACATGTTGGCTGGATTCACAAGATGTGTACATTTCATTTGCTGTATTGGACTTGTTAATGTGTGAAAGTTAAATATTTAAAAAATATATCTTTTGAATTTCGCGCCCTGCACTTGAGCTGGCTGTTGTCATAAGTGTACCGACGTCGGGCTTGCAGCCATAAGAAGTTAACTGTCTTGTTCAGGGGCAGAACAACAGATTTATACCTTGTCAGCTCGGGGATTCGATCCAGCAACCTTTCGGTTACTGGCCCAACACTCTAACCTGCCTCCCCGACTAAGGAGCAAACAGAGTGAGTAGAAAAAAACACAGACAAGAAGCCTGGATTTGATCAACCTTATAATAAATCAGTCAAACCAAGTGGAAACAATACATTGTATATTTTCTGTATCCAACGGTTGCACATGGCTAACGATTACACATAGATATAATGAAGCGTTGTTCATCAGTTTATTATGTTATGGGATCGTGCTCAATTCTCCTCAATTTGGGACACAACTGAGCTCAATGCCGCTTTCTCTTGACTCCTGGATGGTATTCTAGGGTTATTACAAAGAAATCCATGTTTCCCATGTATTCCAGATAGCACTGGCCTTGTTCCTAATTCCTGGCTGGCTGCTGGCTCAGACCCCGGACTGCTTGGCTGCCGCACGCACGCACGCACACACGCACGCACGCACACAGACACGCACGCACACAGACACACACAGACACACAGACACACACACACACACACACACACACACACACACACACACACACACACACACACACACACACACACACACACACACACACACACACACACACACACACACACACACACACACACACACACACACACACACAGAGGCGGGGATCAGAAGTCTCCCTGGCCTTGCTAGCATCTGGAAACCATCAGCATAAACAAAGGAACAGTGGAGTATTGCAGGCCCCTCTCAGTCTCCCAATTCCACAGGACATCACTCAGAGAGAGAGAGAGTGTGTGTGTGTGTGTGTGTGTGTGTGTGTGTGTGTGTGTGTGTGTGTGTGTGTGTGTGTGTGTGTGTGTGTGTGTGTGTGTGTACCCCGGTAAATATGTGCATGTGTTCAATTACCTAACACGGAGAGAGAGACTAGACCCCTCTTCCCTCCTCTCCTCTCCCCTTCTTCTTCTTCACAATCTGTATTTATTTTGACCCACTAACAGAAAAAGATAGATTGCCAGATTACGCTACAAAAGACACACCGATCCACTTCAGTCCTCTCTCTCTGAGTTTAGTCTCTCTGCTTTTGTTTGGCTACCTGATTAGCCGTAGCGCTCCTGATAAGACAGCTCGTGACTGTAATGTGAGTTTAGCTAATGTGCTGGTATAAACATGCTGGTATAAATGTGCTGGCATATTAGTGCATTAACATATTAGCATGCTAACATAATTATAGTATAAGCATGCTAAGCTAGTGCCAGCATGGTGGGTTCTACAAGGAAAACACAGGAATCTGGATGTGGTTTAAACCTGACAACTGGTTCTTCTCAGTGAAACGTTAGCTAAGATCAAAGCATAAATCAAGTTGATCCTCCTTTAAAGACTGGACAGGAATATATTTATTTTAGTAATAGTAGAACCGTTAATCAAAATAGTTCCATAGTAATAGTAGCCTAGAACTACTATGGTTGTCCCAAATGGAACCCTATTTCCTTTACAGTGCACTATGTAGGTCATAGGGTGCCATTTGGGACGGAACGTATTAATCATGTGGTTTGTTTCTCTATTGATGAGTGATACTCTTCAAATTGGTTATTGTTTTTTTTGTAACCTTGAATTTCACTCTTATATTCTACGACTAAGATTATAGTGGTAGGATTCTACACAAATTTGAATAGGTTTTTACATGAGACAATGATATGTGGTTGTTGTATCAGCCTTTTTTATTTCAATACACTCACTAAGTTGCTTTGCATAAGAGTATATGCTAAACAACTGAAATATAATGTGAAATAGTTAACAAAATAGAGCCAGAGTAAAACTGTACACCCCCGGAAATCTGAGGCGATAGAGGTGGGAATTACAAACCTCATACCATTCCCATAGACTGAAATTCCACCATCAGTTACCATCAGCATGGAGCCGACTGCTGCCGGGCAGGGACTTGCTTGGCATTTCAAGCTCAGTGCTCGTCAAAGTTAGCATGTGATGGATTACTGACCAATGTAGCCTCCAAAAATAGATACAGCCCACAAATGAGGATGACTATTAGACATTCAATTTATATAATTTGTGTAGCTGAGGCGTGGCAATGCGTGTCTCTGTGTGTCAGATTATGTCTCCTGATGCTATGCAAGACTGAACAGACACAAAAGACAATGACTGAAAATGACTGTATGTAACCCTAAAAGTCATGCCAGTCCCACAACCTCCAACAAACACCAAGTCAACCCCTACACATAAATAGATATGGGACAATTCATAAATATACAACATACAGTTGAAGTCGGAAGTTTACATACACCTTAGCCAAATACATTTAAACTCAGTTTTCACAATTCCTGACTGTTACGTTCCCCAGTTTCTGTGTTGTATTTAAGTGTGTGTTTCAGGAGATAGATTCCTGAAAACTCCCCAAGCAGCTGATTGGTCGACCCCAGGCTAATTGATGATTGGAGCTGACCCCGCCCCCTCGTCAAGAAGCAGCTGACTCTAATCACCATTGCCACCAGAAGATATAAAAGCCAGTGTTCTGTTCAGGAGATGAGATCAGGAGAGAGATTAGAGAGAGATTGAATATTTAAGAGAGAGAGAGAGAGAGAGAGAGAGAGAGAGAGAGAGAGAGAGAGAGAGAGAGAGAGAGAGAGAGAGAGAGAGAGAGAGAGAGAGAGAGAGAGAGAGAGAGAGAGAGAGAGAGAGAGAGAGAGAGAGAGAGAGAGAGAGAGAGAGAGAGAGAGAGAGAGAGAGAGAGAGAGAGAGAGAGAGAGAGAGAGAGAGAGAGAGAGAGAGAGAGAGAGAGAGAGAGAGAGAGAGAGAGAGAGAGAGAGAGAGAGAGATTGAATGTTTTGGAGAGATCATTAGAGAGAGAAGGAGAAGAGATAGAATTGAATATTTTGTATAGTGTTGGTTGTGTATCAGAAAGTGTTGGTATGTACTATATTAGTTGTTGTTGGTAGCAGCTTTGCTATGTCCTGTGTTTGTGAGTGTTTGTGAAATTGTTAATAATTATTCTGTTTCATTTGTTCCCAGGGGGGAAGGGGAAGGCACTTAGGGAGTGCTTAGGCAAGAGGCCCGCGGGCATACATATACCCGTAGTATATTCAATGTCTAGGCACACTAGGTAAGACCTGGGCGGACCACCCCCTGTATTTTGGTTAGGGCACCAGGTGGTGCTAAGTTAGGTAAGTTAAGTGGGTAGGCAGGTTAGATAGGAGAGGGGGGGCTTTGATATTTACTTTCTTTCCTTTGGTTCCGTCCAGCCCCTTTTCCCCATATTACCGTGTAGGAAATAAATCCTAGTAACGGTAAATTCTGCCTTTGTCGTCCTTTCTCGCACCTACGGTCCATACCTCTTTCGCTTCACGGAGAGTTGAGTTGCAGCAGGGAGTTGCGTTCCCTCTTTTTAGAGGCGTGCGTAACACTGACATTTAATCCTTGTAAAAATTCCCTGTTTTAGGTCAGTTAGGATCACCACTTTATTTTAAGAATGTGAAATGTCAGAATAATAGTAGAGAGTGATTTATTTCAGCTTTTATTTCCTTCATCACATTCCCAGTGGGTCAGAAGTTTACACACACTCAATTAGTAGTTGGTAGCATTGCCTTGAAATTGTTTAACTTGGGTCAAACGTTTTGGGAAGCCTTCCACAAGCTTCCCACAATAAATTGGGTGAATTTTGGCCCATTACTCCTGACAGAGCTGGTGTAACTGAGTCAGGTTTGTAGGCCTCCTTGCTCGCACACACGTTTTCAGTTCTGCCCACAAATGTTCTATGGGATTGAGGTCAGGGCTTTGTGATGGCCACTCCAATACCTTGACTTTGTTGTCCTTAAGCCATTTTGCCACAACTTTGAAAGTATGCTTGGGGTCATTGTTAATTTTGAAGACCCATTTGCGACCAAGCGTTAACTTCCTGACTGATGTCTTGAGATGTTGCTTCAATATATCCACATAATTTTCCTGCCTCATTATGCCATCTATTTTGTGTGCACCAGTCCCTCCTGCAGCAAATCACCCCCACAACATGATGCTGCCACCCCCGTGCTTCACGGTTGGAATGGTGTTCTTCGGCTTGCAAGCCTCCCCCTTTTTCCTCTAAACATAATGATGGTCATTATGGCCAAACAGTTATGTTTTTGTTTCATCAGACCAGAGGACATTTCTCCAAAAAGTAGAATATTTGTCCCCATGTGCAGTTGCAAACCGTAGTCTGGCTTTTTTTATGGTGGTTTTGGAGCAGTGGCTTCTTCCTTGCTGAGCGGCCTTTCAGGTTATGTCGATATAGGACTCGTTTTACTGTGGATATAGATACTTTTGTACCTGTTTCCTCCAGCATCTTCACAAGGTCCTTTGCTGTTGTTCTGGGATTGATTTGCACTTTTCGCACCAAAGTACGTTCATCTCTAGGAGACAGAACGCGTCTCCTTCCTGAGCGGTATGACGGCTGCGTGGTCCCATGGTGTTTATACTTGCATACTATTGTTTGTACAGATCAACGTGGTACCTTCAAGCATTTGGAAATTGCTCCCAAGGATGAACCAGACTTGTGGAGGTCTACAATTTTTTTTCTGAGGTCTTGATTTTCCCATGATGTCAATCAATGAGGTACTGAGTTGAAGGTAGGCCTTGAAATTCATCCACAGGTACACCTCCAATTGACTCAAATGATGTCAATTAGGCTATCAGAAGCTTCTAAAGCCATGACATAATTTTTTGGAATTTTCCAAGCTGTTTAAAGGCACAGTCAACTTAGTGTATGTAAACTTCTGACCCACTGGAATTGTGATACAGTGAATTATAAGTGAAATAATCTGTCTGAACAATTGTTGGAAAAAATGACTTGTGTCATGCACAAAGTAGATGTCCTAACCGACTTGCCAAAACTATAGTTTTTAACAAGAAATTTGTTGAGTGGTTGAAAAACGAGTTTTACTGACTCCAACCTAAGTGTATGTAAACTTCCCGAATTCAACTGTATATACAGTGTATGCAGTGATGATTTGGTGCTGACGAGTGGCGAGCTTCTTATTCAGTCCACAGGCAGCTGCTGCTGTATCAGCTACGACTGCTGAGATAAGCATTCTAAATATAAACATTAACATTATCCAATCACTATCAACTGGAGGTAGGCAGACGTACACACATCCACACACACTCACAGGCACACACATCCTTCCAAATATAATTGAGAGTATAAAATGTCTCAGTGATATATATAGTTAGCTTGACATCATAATACTAGATTGATACGACTTTGACAGACAATCCTTTGGTATCTGTAATGCTCTCTAGGGACAGGGAAAGACAGATGTCTGGAATACACAAACACACACACAAACACACGAACACACACACACAAACACACAAACACACTAGCAAGTTAAGCGTTTCACTGTACGTGTGCATGTGACAAATTAACCTTAACTTGAAACACACACATCCCACACACACTGTCATCGAGGGTCATCAAGTGATCCCCAACAAAGGGTGTGTATTCCTGAAACATTTCCAAACCTCTTCTTAGTCCTGAAACATTTCCAAACCTCTTCTTAGTCCTGAAATTTGAAGTAATGATCCAATAAACCAGGGCCTGTCTGCTGAAACAGCTAAAGTTCACAACAATGGTTGCAGAGCACCCAGACCACAGACCTCAATATGAACTTCTAGTCTACACACCAAATGGCACCCTATTCCGTGTAGTGCACAACTTTTGATCCATAGGGCTCTGGCCAAAAGTAGTGCACGATATAGGGAATGTTGTGCCATTTGGGACGTAGCCCTACAATGAATGCTCAATAACATAACAGGCAGTAAATCACAGTTCCTGGATGTGGATGATTTTCAGATTTACAGACAATACAATCCCACAGTAACAAACGGAAATGTTATTTCAGAACAAAAAACGAAACAAGTACATCCCTGTCATAAAGTACATTGATGTCATAAAGGGCCCCGTGTGGCTCAGTTGGTAGAGCATGGCGCTTGCAACGCCAGGGTTGTGGGTTCGTTTCCCACGGGGGGCCAGTACAAAAAAAGTATGAATGTATGTACTTGTAAGTCGCTCTGGATAAGAGCGTCTGCTAAATGACTTAAATGTAAATGTAAATGTAAATAAAGTACATCACTGTCATAAAGTACATCACTGTCATAAAGTACATCGATGTCATAAAGTACATCGCTGTCATACAGTGCATCGCTGTCATAAAGTACATTGATGTCATAAAGTACATTGATGTCATAAAGTACATCACTGTCATAAAGTACATCGATGTCATAAAGTACATCGCTGTCATACAGTGCATCGCTGTCATAAAGTACATTGATGTCATAAAGTACATTGATGTCATAAAGTACATTGATGTCATAAAGTACATCACTGTCATAAAGTACATCACTGTCATAAAGTACATTGATGTCATAAAGTACATTGATGTCATAAAGTACATCACTGTCATAAAGTACATCGCTGTCATAAAGTACATCGCTGTCATAAAGTACATCGCTGTCATAAAGTACATCGATGTCATGAAGTACATCACTGTCATAAAGTACATTGTAAGAGTAGGCAAAATGACACTTATTGACTACAACAATCAATGATCTCATTCATTGTCAGAAATCTGAATCTACAGAACAGAAAATAGATAGACTTACAGTACAGTGAGTGCATACATTTTAGTATGTGTGGGGAATCGAGCCCACCACCATGGCTTTGCTAGAGCCACGTTCTTACCAACTGAGCAACACAGGACAACCACCAAAAATCACAAAACCAATGACATGACGTTTACAATTAGGCAACCCTAAATCACTCTCCTAGAATGCCCTTTAAGCCAATAAGAAACAAGTATTCAATAATGCAATGGTATAATTAAGCAATAAGGCACGAGGGGGTGTGGTATATGGCCAATATACCACGGCTAAGGGCTGTTCTTAAGCAAGATACAACATAGAGTGTCTGGACACAGCCCTTAGCTGTGGTATATTGGTCATATATCATAAACCCCCGAGGTGCCTTATTGCTATTATAAACTGGTAACCAACGTAATAAGAGCAGTAAAAATAAATGTTTTCTCATACCCATGGAATACGGTCTGATATACCACGGCTTTCAGCCAATAAGCATTCAGGGATCGAACCACCCAGTTTATAATACTGTATAAAGCAATTTTGTATGTAGTGTATCCACATAATTATATTCTCATTTTCTATTATGTTCTATCTTAATCTATTTTATTCTGCCCTCCCCTCTGAACCAACTCAAACCAGCTCAAACTATAAGCCTATGGGCTGGAAGTGGTGAGTACAATGTATTAACATATGACAACATAATAACTATTACACTCTATAGTAATTGATTTGGTATAACAATTCATTAAGTCTGTTAACAGTTCTAATTAAGGTAGACTCTGCTTAGTCCCCAGGATGTTTCGGTTTTCAGGGGAAACGGAAAGAGAGCCTGTGACGAGACTTCCTCTTTTGGACGTTAACAAGCCAACACTCCATCTTAACTCCTCCTCCACATTTACTGGATTGGTTGAACAGCGCAGAAGAGAACCTCACCCGACAGTTTTTTTTCTTTTGGTCAAGACCATATGTAGAGGATCTAGTTTCAGGCTTTTCTTTTACACCTACTACGTTAATTCTTCTGGCTGCAAGCCCGACCTCGGTACACTTATGACAACAGCCAGCTCAAGTGCAGGGCGCGAAATTCAAAATATATTTTTTAGAAATATTTAACTTTCACACATTAACAAGTCCAATACAGCATTTGAAAGATAAACATCTTGTGAATCCAGCCAACATGTCCGATTTTTAAAATGTTTTACAGCGAAAACACCACGTATATTTATGTTAGCTCACCACCAAATACAAAAAAGGACAGACATTTTTCACAGCACAGGTAGCATGCACAAAACCAACCTAACTAACCAAGAACCAACCAAACTAACCAAGAAACAACTTCATCAGATGACAGTCTTATAACATGTTATTCAATAAATCTATGTTTTGTTCGAAAAATGTGCATATTTGAGCTATAAATCAGTTTTACATTGCAGCTACCATCACAGCTACCGTCAGAAATAGCACCGAAGCAGCCAGAGTAATTACAGACACCAACGTCAAATACCTAAATACTCATCATAAAACATTTCTGAAAAATACATGGTGTACAGCAAATGAAAGACAGGCATCTTGTGATTCCAGCCAATATTTCCGATTTCTTAAGTGTTTTACAGCGAAAACACAATATAGCATTATATTAGCTTACCACAATAGCCAGAAACACAAGCCATTCCCCAGCAGCAAAAGTTAGCGATCGTAACAAACCAGCAAAAGATATATAATTTTTGACTAACCTTGATAAGCTTCATCAGATGACAGTCCTATAACATCAGGTTATACATACACTTATGTTTTGTTCGAAAATGTGCATATTTAGAGCTGAAATCAGTGGTTATACATTGTGCTAACGTAGCATCTTTTTCCCACAACGTCCGGATATTTTTCTGACACTCAACTATTCTGACCAAATAACTATTCATAAACATTACTAAAAAATACATGTTGTATAGGAAATGATAGATACACTAGTTCTTAATGCAATCGCCGTGTTAGAATTCTAAAAATAACTTCATTACGACATCCAGCTTAGTTATAGCGAGAGAGTGCCCAAAATCTGGGCGCAAACTACTAGTACAACATGTTCGACAGATATATGAAATAGCATCATAAAATGGGTCCTACTTTTGATGATCTTCCATCAGAATGTTGTACATGGGGTCCTTTGTCCAGAACAATCGTTGTTTGGATTTAGAATGTCCTCTTCTCCAGACAATTAGCACGGAAAGCTAGCAAAGTGGCGCGAAGCTCTCCTTCGTGAACAAACGCAGACAAAGCAACACGCCTAACGTCCCGAAAAAATTTCAATAATCTAATAAAACTATATTGAAAAAACATACTTTACGATGATATTGTCACATGTATCAAATAAAATCAAAGCCGGAGATATTAGTCGTCTATAACGACAGCTTTTCAGAAGGCAATACCGGGTCCCTTCTCGCGCGCTCCAGAAAACAGGAAACTGGTGACACGTCATACCAAGAGCTTTTATTCGACCCCAGATCAAGTTATACACTCCATTTCTTCTCTCACTGCCTGTCGACATCTAGTGGAAGACGTATGAAGTGCATGTATACTAATAAATATCAAGGACATTTATAGGCAGGCCCTAGAACAGAGCATCGATTTCAGATTTTCCACTTCCTGTCAGGAAGTTTGCTGCAAAATGAGTTCTGTTTTACTCACAGATATAATTCAAACGGTTTTAGAAACTAGAGAGTGTTTTCTATCCAATAGTAATAATAATATGCATATTGTACGAGCAAGAATTGAGTACGAGGCCGTTTGAAATGGGCACCTTTTATCCAGGCTACTCAATACTGCCCCTGCAGCCCAAAGAGGTTATTAAGTTACATGTCATGTAAAGTGGAACCGTTATGAATATCTCTACCACATCAATATTCTTTATATGTAGTTTGGCAAGGATGCCTTCAGCTAGTGTGTCCGTGTACTGTACAGTACAGTCCCCTGATATGGCAGACAGGCATGGTATGACTTCCCTATTGGCTACTTATATCACTCACACAATGCGTAGTCTGTACCTGTAGGCCTACCTCCGTGAACTGGGTCAACTTGCTATTCTGCCCCATCAAAGGCAAAACGCAGTAAAAACATTTTTTTTTTTTTACAACAAAATCGGACATCAAAGCCTTTTTCTGTCTAGACAGACAACAATTTCTGATACTCTGGCTTGTTCTTGTGTCAGGAAACTAAATACCACATTAATCAGATAATATGTGACACGTTTCAGGAAGCTAGGCGTATGTTGCACGTCACTACTTCACAGGAAAGGCATTTGAACATATTTTTTTCATACTGCAGAGGAGGCTGGTGGGAGGAGCTATAGGAGGACAGGCTCATTGTAATCGCTGGAGTGGAATAAACGGAACAGAGTCAAACACATCAAAGTTATGGAAACCACGTTGGACTTTGTTACATTAATTCCACTCCAAACACTACAATGAACCCGTCCTCCTATAGCTCCTCCCACCAGCCTCCTACGTCACACATGTGTAACAGTATAACTTTAAACCGTCCCCTCGCCCCGACACGGGCGCGAACCAGGGACCCTCTGCACACATCAACAACGGTCGCCCACGAAGCATCGTTACCCATCGCTCCACAAAAGCCGCGGCCCTTGCAGAGCAAGGTGCAACATTACTTCTAGGTATCAGAGCAAGTGACGTAACTGATTGAAACGCTAGTAGCGCGTACCCGCTAACTAGCTAGCCATTTCACATCCGTTACACTCACCCCCCTTTCAACCTCCTCCTTTTCCGCAGCAACCAGTGATCCGGGTCAACAGCATCAATGTAACAGTATAACTTTAAACCGTCCCCTCGCCCCGACACGGGCGCGAACCAGGGACCCTCTGCACACATCAACAACAGTCACCCACGAAGCGTCGTTACCCATCGCTCCACAAAAGCCACGGCCCTTGCAGAGCAAGGTGCAACATTACTTCTAGGTATCAGAGCAAGTGACGTAACTGATTGAAACGCTAGTAGCGCGTACCCGCTAACTAGCTAGCCATTTCACATCCGTTACACATGCATGTACTGTAATATCACTAATGAGACTTAGGTCCTAAGGAACTGTCACATACATAAAGCAGCAAGAATATACCATAAAGAGACAAGTGCAAACAGAAAAGTTTGAGACAATAAAAAATAAAATAAAAATATATATACAGTTGAAGTCGGAAGTTTACATACACTTAGGTTGGAGTCATTAAAACTTGTTTTTCAACCACTCCACAAATTTCTTGTTAACAAACTATAGTTTTGGCAAGTCGGTTAGGACATCTACTTTGTGCATGACATAAGGAATTTTTCCAACAATTGTTTACAGACAGATTATTTCACTTATAATTCACTGTTTCACAATTCCAGTGGGTCAGAAGTTTACATACACTAAGTTGACTGTGCCTTTAAACAGCTTGGAAAATTCCAGAAAATTATGTCATGGCTATAGAAGCTTGGAAAATTCCAGAAAAGTATGTAAGCTTCTGATAGGCGAATTGACGTCATTTGAGTAAATTGGAGGTGTACCTGTGGATGTATTTAAAGGTCTACCTTCAAACTCAGTGCCTCTTTGATTGACATCATGAGAAAATCAACCAAGACCTCAGAAAAAAAATTGTAGACCTCCACAAGTCTGGTTCATGCTTGGGAGCAATTTCCAAATGCCTGAAGGTACGACATTCATCTGTATAAACAATAGTACACAAGTATAAACACCATGGGACCACGCAGCCGTCATACCGCTCTGGAAGGAGACGGTGAGAAGGTGAGAAAAGTGCAAATCAATCCCAGAACAACAGCACAGGAACTTGTGAAGATGCTGGAGGAAACAGGTACAAAAGTATCTTTATCCACAGTAAAACGAGTCCTATATCGACATAACGTGAAAGGCCGCTCAGCAAGGAAGAAGCCACTGCTCCAAAACCACCATAAAAAAAGCCAGACTACGGTTTGCAACTCCACATGGGGACAAAGATCATACTTTTTGGAGAAATGTCCTCTGGTCTGATGAAACAAAAATAGAACTGTTTGTCCATAATGACCATCGTTATGTTTGGAGGAAATAGGTGGAGGCTTGCAAGCCGAAGAACACCATCCCAACCGTGAAGCACGGGGGTGGCAGCATCATGTTGTAGGGGTGATTAGCTGCAGGAGGGTCTGGTGCACTTCACAAAATAGATGGCATAATGAGGCAGGAAAATTATGTGGATATATTGAAGCAACATCTCAAGACATCAGTCAGGAAGTTAACGCTTGGTGGCAAATGGGTCTTCCAAATGGACAATGACCCCAAGCATACTTCCAAAGTTGTGGCAAAATGGCTTAAGGACAAAATGGCTTAATGGCTTAAGGACAACAAAGGCAAGGTATTGACAAAGCCCTGACCTTAATCCCATAGAACATTTGTGGGGAGAACTGAAAAGGCGTGTGCACGCAAGGAGGCCTACAAACCTGACTCAGTTACACCAGCTCTGTCAGGAGGAATGGGCTAAAATTCACCCAACTTATTGTGGAAGGCTACCCGAAACGTTTGACCCAAGTTAATCAATTTAAAGGCAATGCTACCAAATACTAATTGAGTGTATGTAAACTTCTGACCCACTGGGAATGTGATGAAGGAAATAAAAGCTGGAATAAATAATTCTCTCTACTATTATTCTGACATTTCACATTCTTAAAATAAAGTGGTGATCCTAACTGACCTAAAACAGGGAATTTTTACAAGGATTAAATGTCAGGAATTGTGAAAAACTGAGTTTAAATGTATTTGGCTAAGGTGTATGTAAACTTCCGACTTCAACTGCATATGTATTACATTCATAGTGAGATATCACATTTCCAGGTCCATATATTGTATATTCAGTAAGACAAACTTTTGAAATTACTCACTGTTGGAATAAAGGGCTAATTTGTATAAAATGAGGCCAAATCTCACTGTAAAGGGGTTTGGTGTTATCTACCACACTGTGGTACAGCCATGGGCTTTTAGAAGACAACCATTCCAGAAGACAACCAAAAGATCCTACAGCAGCACATGGCATTAGGCTACCAGGCCAGTGAATGACAAGGGAGGTTTGAGTTTGCCTGGCTACCCAGACTCATTGCTCCGGCCAAACGCTACGCCATGCCGACTAACGTTTGTTTCTCCGCAATGAGTCTGGATCTGACTCCCTCCCTGACCCTTCTAGAATGCGAACACATTCAGACCGTCTGATTGGTCCCAGAAACCGATGGTTTGAGCCAGAGCCAGAGCCAGAACACACGTGGGTAAATCGATATTTTGAAAATTCGTCATTGTCTTTGATACTCTATTTGTTAGAGACGATCCAATCACTGACGACTTTGTTTTGTACAAGGCTTCTCGTCACCACAAACAACTTCAATGATGTCAGATTCAGACTGAATTATGTAGCGATCGTGACAGCTATATAAATAACCACCAGTGTAGAGGCAGTGACAGCTATAGAAATAACCACCAGTGTAGAGGTAGTGACAGCTATAGAAATAACAACCAGTGTAGAGGCAGTGACAGCCATAGAAATAACCAACAGTGTAGAGGCAGTGACAGCTATAGAAATAACCACCAGTGTAGAGGCAGTGACAGCCATAGAAATAACCACCAGTGTAGAGGCAGTGACAGCTATAGAAATAACCACCAGTGTAGAGGTAGTGACAGCTATATAAATAACCACCAGTGTAGAGGTAGTGACAGCCATATAAATAACCACCAGTGTAGAGGTAGTGACAGCTATAGAAATAACCACCAGTGTAGAGGCAGTGACAGCCATAAAAATAACCACCAGTGTAGAGGTAGTGCCAGCCATAGAAATAACCACCAGTGTAGAGGCAGTGACAGCCATAGAAATAACCACCAGTGTAGAGGTAGTGACAGCTATAGAAATAACCACCAGTGTAGAGGCAGTGACAGCTATAGAAATAACCACCAGTGTAGAGGCAGTGACAGCCATAGAAATAACCACGAGTGTAGAGGTAGTGACAGCTATAAAAATAACCACCAGTGTAGAGGTAGTGACAGCCATAGAAATAACCACCAGTGTAGAGGTAGTGACAGCTATAAAAATAACCACCAGTGTAGAGGCAGTGACAGCCATAGAAATAACCACCAGTGTAGAGGCAGTGACAGCCATAGAAATAACCACCAGTGTAGAGGCAGTGACAGCTATATAAATAACCACCAGTGTAGAGGTAGTGACAGCTATAGAAATAACCACCAGTGTAGAGGTAGTGACAGCTATAGAAATAACCACCAGTGTAGAGGCAGTGACAGCCATAGAAATAACCACCAGTGTAGAGGTAGTGACAGCTATAGAAATAACCACCAGTGTAGAGGTAGTGACAGCTATAGAAATAACCACCAGTGTAGAGGCAGTGACAGCCATAGAAATAACCACCAGTGTAGAGGTAGTGACAGCTATAGAAATAACCACCAGTGTAGAGGTAGTGACAGCTATAGAAATAACCACCCGTGTAGAGGCAGTGACAGCTATAGAAATAACCACCAGTGTATAGGTAGTGACAGCTATAGAAATAACCACCAGTGTAAAGGTAGTGACAGCTATAGAAATAACCACCAGTGTAGAGGCAGTGACAGCTATAGAAATAACCACCAGTGTAGAGGCAGTGACAGCCATAGAAATAACCACCAGTGTAGAGGTAGTGACAGCTATAGAAATAACCACCAGTGTAGAGGCAGTGACAGCCATAGAAATAACCACCAGTGTAAAGGCAGTGACAGCTATAGAAATAACCAACAGTGTAGAGGTAGTGACAGCTATAGAAATAACCACCAGTGTAGAGGTAGTGACAGCCATAGAAATAACCACCAGTGTAGAGGTAGTGACAGCTATAGAAATAACCACCAGTGTAGCGGTAGTGACAGCTATATAAATAACCACCAGTGTAGAGGTAGTGACAGCCATAGAAATAACCACCAGTGTAGAGGTAGTGACAGCCATAGAAATAACCACCAGTGTAGAGGTAGTGACAGACATAGAAATAACCACCAGTGTAGAGGTAGTGACAGACATAGAAATAACCACCAGTGTAGAGGCAGTCTGACACTTTCAAAGGAAGAAGCTGTCTATCCATAACATTCAGCATCAAGTCTATTGATCAACCCGTCACTGTCCTCTCCTTTTTACTACAAGGCTCCCTCACGCTGACCTCTCTTTCCTCTTTCGTTGCATCTCTCTCTCTCTCTCTTTCATTGCATCTCTCTCCTCTTTCGTTGCATCTCTCTCTCTCTTTCGTTGCATCTCTCTCTCTCTCTCTTTCGTTGCATCTCTCTCTCTCTCTTTTGTTTTATCTCTCTCTCTCTCTCTTTCGTTTTATCTCTCTCTCTCTCTCTTTCGTTGCATCTCTCTCTCTCTCTTTCGTTGCATCTCTCTCTCTCTCTTTCGTTGCATCTCTCTCTCTCTCTTTCGTTGCATCTCTCTCTCTCTCTTTCGTTGCATCTCTCTCTCTCTTTCGTTGCATCTCTCTCTCTCTTTCGTTGCATCTCTCTCTCTCTTTCGTTGCATCTCTCTCTCTCTTTCGTTGCATCTCTCTCTCTCTTTCGTTGCATCTCTCTCTCTCTTTCGTTGCATCTCTCTCTCTCTTTCGTTGCATCTCTCTCTCTCTTTCGTTGCATCTCTCTCCCTCTTTCGTTGCATCTCTCTCTCTCTTTCGTTGCATCTCTCTCTCTCTCCTCTTTCGTTGCATCTCTCTCTCTTTCGTTGCATCTCTCTCTCTCTCTCTTTTGTTGCATCTCTCTCTCTCTCTCTTTCGTTGCATCTCTCTCTCTCTCTTTCGTTGCATCTCTCTCTCTCTCTTTCGTTGCATCTCTCTCTCTTTCGTTGCATCTCTCTCTCTTTCGTTGCATCTCTCTCTCTCTTTCGATGCATCTCTCTCTCTCTTTCGTTGCATCTCTCTCTCTCTTTCTTTGCATCTCTCTCTCTCTTTCTTTGCATCTCTCTCTCTCTTTCTTTCGTTGCATCTCTCTCTCTCTCTCTTTCGTTGCATCTCTCTCTCTCTTTCGTTGCATCTCTCTCTCTCTTTCGTTGCATCTCTCTCTCTCTTTCGTTGCATCTCTCTCTCTCTTTCGTTGCATCTCTCTCTCTCTTTCGTTGCATCTCTCTCTCTCTTTCGTTGCATCTCTCTCTCTCTTTCGTTGCATCTCTCTCCTCTTTCGTTGCATCTCTCTCTCTCTTTCGTTGCATCTCTCTCTCTCTTTCGATGCATCTCTCTCTCTCTTTCGTTGCATCTCTCTCTCTCTTTCGTTGCATCTCTCTCTCTCTCTTTCGTTGCATCTCTCTCTCTCTCTTTCGTTGCATCTCTCTCTCTCTCTTTCGTTGCATCTCTCTCTCTCTTTCGTTGCATCTCTCTCTCTCTTTCGTTGCATCTCTCTCTCTCTTTCGTTGCATCTCTCTCTCTCTTTCGTTGCATCTCTCTCTTTCTTTCGTTGCATCTCTCTCTCTCTTTCTTTCGTTGCATCTCTCTCTCTTTCTTTCGTTGCATCTCTCTCTCTCTCTCTTTCGTTGCATCTCTCTCTCTCTCTTTCGTTGCATCTCTCTCTCTCTCTTTCGTTGCATCTCTCTCTCTTTCGTTGCATCTCTCTCTCTTTCGTTGCATCTCTCTCTCTCTTTCGTTGCATCTCTCTCTTTCTTTCGATGCATCTCTCTCTCTCTTTCTTTCGTTGCATCTCTCTCTCTCTCTCTTTCCTTGCATCTCTCTCTCTCTTTCGTTGCATCTCTCTCTCTCTTTCGTTGCATCTCTCTCTCTCTTTCGTTGCATCTCTCTCTTTCTTTCATTGCATCTCTCTCTCTCTTTCGATGCATCTCTCTCTCTCTTTCTTTCGTTGCATCTCTCTCTCTCTCTTTCGTTGCATCTCTCTCTCTCTTTCGTTGCATCTCTCTCTCTTTCTTTCGTTGCATCTCTCTCTCTTTCTTTCGTTGCATCTCTCTCTCTTTCTTTCGTTGCATCTCTCTCTCTTTCTTTCGTTGCATCTCTCTCTCTTTCTTTCGTTGCATCTCTCTCTCTCTCTCTTTCGTTGCATCTCTCTCTCTCTCTCTTTCGTTGCATCTCTCTCTCTCTTTCGTTGCATCTCTCTCTCTCTCTTTCGATGCATCTCTCTCTCTCTCTCTTTCGTTGCATCTCTCTCTCTCTTTCGATGCATCTCTCTCTCTTTCGATGCATCTCTCTCTCTCTCTCTTTCGATGCATCTCTCTCTCTCTCTCTTTCGATGCATCTCTCTCTCTCTCTCTTTCGATGCATCTCTCTCTCTCTCTCTTTCGATGCATCTCTCTCTCTCTCTTTCGATGCATCTCTCTCTCTCTCTCTTTCGATGCATCTCTCTCTCTCTCTCTCTCTCTCAAATTCAAATTCAAGCTGCTTTATTGGCATGAAAAACATTGTGTCAATATTTCCAAAGCAACAATGTATACAATATACATTGTAATAAAATTATAAATGATAACAAATAATAATATAAAATGGTAGTAAATAATAATACAAAATTAAATACAAAAATAATAACAATAAAATGGTAACAGTCAACAGTAGAAATGTAATAAATATAAAAATATAAATATTGAAAATGAAACTATAACTAACTTATAACTAAATAACGGTCATCTTCACCATTATATCAGTACTACAACTACCATCAACATTACTACTACTACTACCACCACCATCATTAAACTGCTATCATTACCATTACCACCCATACCACTACTATTTGGAATGATAAACATCAATAATAATAGTAATAACAATAATAGTAATAATAAGTAGGTTACTATTTACTATGCAGTTGTTATTATTCAGTGTCCCTCGGGCTATGGCAGGCAAATACATATTTGGCTGCAAGAGGAGCCATTGCTCCTTCTCCCATGAGTATTTTTAGTTTTTCCTCTGGGTTTAATAAGTTCAAATTTGGAATAAATGTAGTCATTTCTGTGACTAATGAATCTCTTGGTGAGGAATATTTATCACAGTAAAGGAGAAAGTGCATCTCTGTCTCTACCTCCCCTCTCGTGCAGTGACCACATACACGCTCCTCTTTGGGTTGCCATGTCTTTTTATGTCTGCCGTTTTCTATTGCCAATCAGTGGTCACTCAGCCTGTACTTGGTAAGGGTCTGTCTCTGCTTCGTATCTCTGACACAGTAGAGATAATCAGCCAATTCATATTCTCTGTTTAGGGTCAGATAGCAATTTAGTCGGCTTTGGGATTTTGTTTCGTTTTTCCAATGTTGTAAATATGAGTCCTTTGATTGATTCATGATTTTGTTTATTGGAATTATTTTTTTTGAAGCAGTGCTGGTGTCAGCTTGGTTGGCTAGGTCCAACACCAGCTGACTGAGAGGGCTCGTTTCTGGGCTCAGCTCTTGGGTTTGAAGTGCTTTAAATTGCAGACTTGAATTTGGACTTGAATTTAGATGCAGCCAAAACTTTAATGATATTTTCTGTATTTTCATTACCACTGGAAAGTGGCCCAATTCTGCACTACATGCATTAGTTGGTGTATTTCTCTGGACTTGTAGGATTTTCCGACAGAAATCTGCATGTAGAGCTTCAATTGGATGTTTGTCCCACATTTTAAAGTCCAGTTTATTGAGTGGCCCCCAAACCTCACTTCCGTAAAGAGCTATTGGTAGGATTACACTGTCAAATATTTTGGTACAAATTCTAAATTGGGATGTTGATTTTGAATAATTTCATTTTTATTGCATACAATGCTCTCAATGCTTTTTCTTTGAGTGCATTCACTGCCATATTAAAGTTTCCCGATGCAGATATGGTCAGACCAAGGTAGGTGTCATTTTTTTGTGTGTTCAATTATGGTGTTGTTCAGGGTGAATTTATATTTGTCTCTCTTATATTTGAATTTATATCTGTTTTTTATTGTGAAAATCATGATTTTCGTTTTTTGGAAATTTACTGTCAGGGCCCAATTATGGCAATATTGCTCTAGAATATTAATGTTCTGTTGAAGACCTTCTTTGGTTATTGATAGAAGTACCAAGTCATCAGCATATAGCAGATATTTCACCTCTGTGTCAAATAGTGTGAGTCCTGGGGCTGGAGAATGGTCCAACATGTCTGCTAATTCATTGATATAAATGTTGAAAAGATTTGGACTCAAACTGCAGCCTTGTCTCACACCTCGACGTTGTGAAAAAAAATCTGTTCTTTGGTTTTTGATTTTTATTGCGCACTTCTTTTCTGTGTACATACATTTTATTAAGTCATACACCTTACCACCAAGCCCACTTTGGAGAATTTTGTAGAATAGCCCTTTAGAATCAAATGCTTTTTTAAAGTAAATAAAGCAAGCAAAGATTTTGCCCTCTTTTTTTGGTGGACGTGTTTATTAATTAGTGTGTGTAAGGTGTATATATGGTCAGTAGTGCAATGGTTGGGGAGAAAGCCAATTTGACATTTACTTATTACATTTTTTTCTTGAAGAAAGGTTTGAATTCAAAATGCTACAGAAAACCTTTCCCAAGTTAATGTTTACGCAAATTCCCCCGTAATTATTGGGGTCTGATTTGTCTCCACTTTTGTGCATTTTGCAACTCAGGTGTGCTGTTTTTCAGCATTTCATTTCTGATGTTGTCTAGACCACAAGCCTTCTTTGATTTAATAGATTTGAGCTTTTAATTTAGTTCCTGTTGGGTTATTGGGTAATCTAATGGATTTTGGTTGTTTTTAATGACTGATTCAAGGATGTTCAATTTTTCTTTCATTTCTAATTGGTTCTGTTGTAAGTCTTTTTGTGGGATGTTTTTGTATAGATTATCAAAATATGTTTTCCAAATTCCTACATCTTGTATGACTAATTCTTGTGGCTTAAATTGTTCCACATGTCCCAGAACTGATTTTGGTCAATTGCGTTTTCAATTTCATCAAGTGTCTTGTTGGTATAATTCAATTTCTTGCATTTCAGTGTTTGTTTATACTGTTTCAGAGTTTCAGAGTATTTATATCGTAGCTCTGGGTTGTTTTGCTGCTTATGTTTTTCATTTGACATTTGTCTTAGGTGTTTTCTAATTGTTTTACATTCATTATCAAACCATTTTTCGGAAACATTTTGTTTTTTGTTTCTGATGTTGCATTTCTTTGGTTTTCTCAAATTTGCTTTCGATGCTGCTTTTTGGAATATGCAGTTGATGTTTAGAGTAGCCGAATTGACACCATCTTTATTGTTTTGGTATTGTGAGTTATTGAAAAACTGTATAGAGTTCATCATTTCATTTGAGTTCAATGTTTCAATGAATCTCTGCACTGTTTGGAGCCCATCTGTACGATTGGTTTATGTTGTATAGTTTATTGGGCTGTTTTTTTTTAATGAATATTGCCGGTTAATTTCTTCAGAAACACGTTGATCTGACTGTGATCTGACAATGGGGTCTGTGGTCTGACAGTGAATGCACTAATGGAGGAGGGGTCAATTTCAGTGATGGCATAATCGACTACACTTGTCTCAAGAGCTGAGCAGTAAGTAAACTGACCTAAAGAGTCCCCTCTGATTCTACCATTAAGTATGTACAGGCCTAAGGCTCGACAGAGATGCACTAACTCCTTCCCATTTTTGTTCAGTATTTGGTCAGGACTGTTTATATTATTTATAATAGGGCTTCTGTACAAGGAGGGGTGTCCAAATATGTGGTGGTTACCTCTCGCATCAGTGTAGTCAGGCTCAGAACCTGTTCTTGCATTGAAATCTCCACAAAGAAGCACTTTACCCTCTGCCTGAAATGTAATGATTTCTGTATGGAGATTGTCAAAAAACTGATCATCATAATATGATGAATCTGAAGGAGGAGCATAAGCTGCACATATGTACACATCATTGTCACAATAGATTGTACCTTTGTTAAGTTTTAGCCAAATGTGACTGGTACCTTTTTTAATTTCATTCAGTGCTAAGTCCTGCTTATGCCAAATGATGATTCCACCTGAGTCTTGGTGGTAGTAAACTTGGTAGTAAACTTTCTCTATAACCTGAGGGACACTGAGTATCTATGTCTGAGCTTGACAGTTAATGATCTCATTTATAATAAGTGATATTCACTGGTTTGAGTAAAGTACATTGAAAATAATTCTCACACACACACACACACACACACACACACACACACACACACACACACACACACACACACACACACACACACACACACACACACACACACACACACACACACACACACACACACACACACACACACAACTTCCTAGTTTCAATACTCTTACTTTCTAGGCCTGTTGCTTCCTTGGTTACATCTCCCTTCATCCCCCTCTCTCTCATCTCCCCCTCTACCTCTCTCTCCTCCCCCCATTCTCTCCCTGTCTCTCTCTAGTGTTGAGGAACCTGACAGTCTGAGTGTCTGTGTTAGAGCCCCAGCCAGAGACAGAGCCCTCTGAGCGACTGGAAGGAAGATCAAGGGTCATACTGTCAAAACATTCCCAGAGTGCACTGCACCTCCCCTGCCGTCCCAACCCCCACACACACTGCTTCCTTGAACCTACCACACTCCTAGAGAGAAATCTCTACTTTTATGTTTACTTTGACAATGTAAGTGCTTTAACTTTCCACATCAATACAGTTTATTGAAGGATGTAAATCATGTGTATTACAGAAACTTTAAATATGTTACACATTGTGTTGATCACTCTAAACTAAATATGAACTTTAGTGATCTTACATTGAACCATTACAGTTGTCTCCAGTATCTGTGATAAGCTTTATCATGTTTACATTGAGACTCCTCTCTCTCTCTCCCTGTCCTCTCCTCATTACTACAATACTCCCTCATTCTGACCTTTCTTGTTCTCTTTTGTTGCATCTCTCTTGCTCTCAATTTAATCAAAATGTAGACAGTAGACATTACACTCAGAAAAGTTCCAAAAGAATAAAAACTTTACAAATGTCATATGATGTGCAAATAGTTCAAATACAAAAGGGAAAATAAATAAACATAATATGGGTTGTATTTACAATGGTGTTTGTTCTTCGCTGGTTGCCCTTTTCTTGTGACAACAGGTCACAAATCTTGCTGCTGTGATGACACACTGTGGTATTTCACCCAATAGATATGGGAGTTTATCAAAATTGGGTTTGTATTCTGAGGGAAATATGTGTCTCTAATATGTTCATACATCTGGCAGGAGGTTTGGAAGTGCAGCTCAGTTTCCACCTCATTTTGTGGGCAATGTGCACATAGCCTGTCTTCTCTTGAGAGCCATGTCTCAATAGCAAGGCTATGCTCACTGAGTCTGTACATAGTCAAAGCTTTCCTTAAGTTTGGGTCAGTCACAGTGGTCAGGTATTCTGCCACTGTGTACTCTCGGTTTAGGGCCAAATAGCATTCTAGTTTGCTCTGTTTTTTTGTTAATTCTTTCCAATATGTCAAGTAATTATATATTTTTTCTCATTATTTGGTTGGGTCTAAATGTGTTGCTGTCCTGGGGCTCTGTGGAGTCTGTTTGTGTTCGTGATCAGAGCCCCAGAACCACCTTGCTTAGCTTCTTTGTGTCAGGGGGGCAGTATTGAGTAGCTTGGATAAAAAGGTGCCCAGAGTAAACTGCCTGCTACTCTGTCCTAAAAGCTAGAATATGCATATTATTAGTATATTTGGATAGAAAACACTTCAAAGTTTCTAAAACTGTTTGAATGATGTCTGTGAGTATAACAGAACTCATATGGCAGGCAAAAACCTGAGAAAAAATCCAACCAGGAAGTGTGAAATCTGAGGTTTGTAGTGTTTCAACTCTTTGCCTATCCAAGATACAGTGGAAATGGGGTCATATTGCACTTCCTAAGGCTTCCACTAGATGTCAACAGTCTTTAGAACCTTGTTTGATGCTTCTACTATAAAGGAGGGGGGAATGAGAGGGGATTGAGTCAGAAGTCTGGCAGAGTGCCACGAGCTGGTCACGCCCATTCACATGAGAGGTAGCTTGCGTTCCATTGCATTTCTGAAGACAAAAGGAATAATCCGGTTGGAACATTATTGAAGATTTATGATAAAAACATCCTAAAGATTGATTCTATACTTAGTTTGACATGTTTCTACAAACTGTAAAATGACTTTTCGTCTGAACTTTCGCCTGAACCTGCCAGCGCATCGTCAGTTTAGATTGTGTACTAAACGCAAGAACAAAAGGAGGTGTTTGGACATAAATTATGGACTTTATCGAACAAATCAAACATTTATTGTGGAACTGGGATTCCTGGGAGTGCATTCTGATGAAGATCATCAAAGGTAAGTTCATATTTATAATGCTATTTCTGACTTTGTTGACTCCACAACATGGCGGATATCTCTTTGGCTTGTTTGGGCTCTGAGCGCTGTACTCAGATTATTGCATGGTGTGCTTTTTCTGTATTTAAAAAAACCCATCTAACACAGTGGTTGCATTAAGGAGAAGTTTATCTAAAGTTCAATGCATAACACATGTATTTTCATCAACATTTATAATGAGTATTTCTGTAAATTGATGTGGCTCTCTGCAAAATCACCGGATGTTTTGGAAGCAAAACATTACTGAACGTAACGAGCCAATGTAAACTGAGATTTTTGGATATAAATATGAACTTTATCGAACAAAACATACATGTATTGTGTAACAAGAAGTCCTATGAGTGTCATCTGGTGAAGATCATCAAAGGTTATTGATTAATTTTCTCTATTTATGCTTTTTGTGACTCATCTATTTGGCTGGAAAAATGGCTGTGTTTTTCTGTGGCTATGTACTGACCTAACATAATTGTTTGGTGTGCTTTCGTCGTAAAGCCTTTTTGAAATCTGACACGTTGGCTGGATTCACAACAAGTGTAGCTTTAATTTGGTGTATTGCATGTGGGATTTTATGAAAGTTACATTTTTATAGTAATTTATTTGAATTTGGCGCTCTGTATTTTCACTGGATGTTGGCCATGCGGGACGCTAGCGTCCCACATATCCCAGAGAGGTTAGGGGACTCTTTTCCAGGTTCATCTCTCAGTAGATGATGGCTTTGTTATGGAAGGTTTGGGAATCGCTTCCTTTAGGTAGTTGTAGAACTGAATGGCTCTTTTCTGGATTTTGATAATTAGCGGTTATCGGCCTAATTCTGCTCTGTATACATTATTTGGTGTTTTACATTGTACACAGAGCATATTTTTGCAGAATTCTGCATGCAGTCTCAATTTGGTGTTTGTCCCATTTTGTAAATTCTTGGTTGGTGAGCGGACCCCAGACCTCACAATCATAAAGGGCAATGGGATCTACAAATTATTATCAATGTATATTTAGCCAGATCCTAATTGGTATGTCGAATTGTATGTTCCTTTTGATGGCATAGAAGGCCCTTCTTGCCTTGTCTCTCAGCTCGTTCACAGCTTTGTGGAAGTCACCTGTGGCGCTGATGTTTAGGCCAAGGTATGTATAGTTTTTTGTGTGCTTTAGGACTCTGTCTCTGTCGCTCTCTCAATTCAATTCAATTTACGGGGCTTTATTGGCATGGGGAACATATGTTTACATTGCCAAAGCAAGTGAAATAGATAATAAACAAAAGTGAAATAAACAAACATTTTTTTACATGAAACATTACACTCACAAAAGTTACAAAAGAATAAAGACATTTCACATGTCATAATATGTCTATTATGGAGGGCTCCCGGGTGGAGCAGCGGTCTAAGGCACTGCGTCTCAGTGTAAGAGGCGTCACTACAGTCCCTGGTTTAAATCCAGGCTGAATCACATCCGTCCGTGATTGGTAGTCAGGGGGGCGCCGGGGTAGGCCGTCATTGTAAATAAGAATTTGTTCTTAACTGACTTTCCTAGTATACAGTGTTGTAATTATGTGCAATAGTTAAAGTACAAAAGGGAAAATAAATATGGGTTGTATTTACAATGGTGTTTGTCTTTCTCTCTTTCTCTCAATTAAATGTCAATTTCTCTCTCTCCTCCCCCCATCCTGTCTCTCTCTAGTGTTGAGGAACCTGTGAGTGTCTGTGCTTGAGCCCCAGCCAGAGACAGAGCCCTCTGAGCGACTTAAAGGAAGATCAAGGGTCATACTGTCAAAAACAATCCCAGAGTGCATTGTACCTCCCCCGCCACCCCAACCGCTTCCCTGAACCTACCACACTTAGAGAGAGATGTCTAAATTGTATGTTAAGATTAGGTCCAAGCGAAATTTGGTCCAACCGAAATTTGACTTCCGATTTTAAAACCCTCCGAAAGTCACACATACATACTGGGCACCAGGGGAGCTGTTATTTTTGAGGGGTTAAGTGTCTTGCTCAAGGACAACAGCAGGCAATGGCACCTAGGATTTTGCTCTGGCTTTCCTTAGCGAAAAAGTTTATTGGAGAGAGAGAGAGAGAGAGAGAGAGAGAGAGAGAGAGAGAGAGAGAGAGAGAGAGAGAGAGTGTGAGAGAGAGTGAGAGAGAGAGAGTGTGAGAGAGAGAGAGAGAGAGAGAGTGTGAGAGAGGGAGAGAGAGATAGTGTGAGAGAGAGTGTGAGATAGTGTGAGACAGAGAGAGAGAGAGAGGGGGGGGGGTAGAGAGAGAGGGGGGTAGAGAGAGATAAAGGAGAGAGAGAAAAGGGGAAATTATAGTTTTGATGGCAATCTGTTTTGAATTCAAACTACTTCTTATGCACTCCACTATACTTGTTGCGGGGCACAGCTGGGAAACAGAGGAAGAATACATTGCATATGAATCCTAAATCTATATTAAAACCCTGACTCACAGACACACACACATACACACACACACACATCAATACTCTGTTGTTCCACTGAGTAGCAGAAAGCACCCTACTGAGTGAACCTATGGGCCATTTGGGCCACGTCCGAAATGGGCCCATAGGGTTCTGGTCAAAAGTAGTGCATTATGTAGGGTATAGGGTTCCATTTGGGACGCAATCAATATAGGTTGCCTCCTGACCTCTCTGTCTGGATATCCTACAGACACACAATAGGAGCCTTAATCACCACAAAACATTCCCATCTGTAGATGTGTGTGTGTGTACGTGTGTGTGTGTGTGTACGTGTGTGTGTGTCACAGCTAGGGCCTTCTCCAATGGTGCCCATTCACCCCCAATACAAAGCCTTCAGTGTCAGTCACTGCTCCCTGACACCCACCACAGTACCAGGGCTGCTTCACTGTCTGTCTGTCTTTCTGTCTGAGAGAGAGATCACTGCCATTCATTCAGATGTGGTTAGGAGTCACTGTGAGGAGAGCAGAGAGATAAACCACTGCTCATCTCTCTGAAGGTCTGATTTCTGCAGTCATCTGACTGGTTTTATTTTTAGAGAGTAAGTGTGTAGTAAATGTGTAGTAAGCATGTAGTAAGCATGTAGCAAGCGTGTAGTAAGCATGTAGTAAGCATGTAGTAAGCATGTAGTAAGCATGTAGTAAGCATGCAGTGTGTAGTACGTATGTAGCAAGCATGTAGTAAGCATGTAGTAAGCATGTAGTAAGTGTGTAGTAACCATGTAGTAAGCATATAGTAAGCATGTAGTAAGCGTGTATTAAGCATGTAGTAAGAGTGTTGCCAATTTAATCTTCAATATGTTGTGTGATCAAGAAGTCAAGAGGTTATACATTAAGACATCAAGGCATTAAAGAGATAGTTCATCCCAAATAAAAGTTGCTCTACAGTAAATCAACATCAATTTAAAGAGGTGCTATCAGTGACCTGCTCCTACTGACAGGACATCAGGTTGCTTTTATCACCTGACCCCTGACCTTCAACCTTGCTTTTCTCTGGTATGCTAAGCTTATACATTAACATGCCACGGCCAAGTCCAGAAAAACATCTGATGTTGTCTAGTCTTCCATCAGAGATCAATGATGTGGACTTGAAAAAGCCAATCATAAATACATATTTGACAATATATACAGTATATTTGGCTGTCAGTATGCTGAGCCTGCATGAACGCTCCATAACGTGGTCTAAAGGATGTAGTCTAAATCTGTTACATGAGACTTCAGCTTCACTGTGGTCTAAAAAGTGCTATTCCTATGTTGTGTCCTATTAGTGAAAGGTATATTGTTTGCCTATGAATGTAGAATACTGTAACAAGATCCCCTGTTGATAACTTCATATTAGCCTATTATTAAATGGTAGGTTATTGAGAACACATTCTACTTAAAAAAACACAAACAATATCAAATTCCTCTCCTTTGAGAAAACACAAGCAACAGAGAAATAGGTCTGTCTGAGGTCTGTGAACCAAAGAGAGAGAGAGAGAGAGAGAGAGAAAGAACGAGAGAGAGAAAGAACGAGAGAGAGAGAGAGAGAGAGAACGAGAGAGAGAGAACGAGAACAAGAGAACGAGAACGAGAGAGAGAGAACGAGAACGAGAACGAGAGAGAGAGACAGAGAGAGAGAGACAGACAGACAGAGTGAAAAAAGAGCGAGAATTAGATATTGTGTATAAAGTCTCGTTATAAGACACACTAAGAGAAAAGCTTGTTCCTTTCATCAGCTGATTACATAAGGATATAAGAGGAGGTACTGACCCACCTCTACCCTACTGTTTATTCTCCTGTGTTAACTCCTGCCCTCTCCACTCTTCTGTTACTATAGGCTTAGGCTTGCAAACCAAATGGCACCCTATTCCCTATGGGCCCTGGTTAAAAGTAGGGCACTATATGGGGAATAAGGTACCCTTTGGGACACATCCTAGTATAACGACTGAGAGCGGGCTTGGGATTGACTACAGTACAGTATATGAAAGTTTATATCCAAATAAAAGTTAATGGAAAAATTATTATCTTGGGTTAATACAATTTCCTTTAAACATCATCAGGATGTCTTTTGGGAGAATACATTGCAGAACAGATTGAAAGGGATATATAGCCTCTCCTCTCTCCACTACGGAGAGACTCCAGATACATGCCATGGCTTGGGGCTGACGTGAGCGTGAAAACTAAATCAGAGCACAGAGTGAGTGAAAAGTTAAGTTTGACTATTTTCAGAGAACCAAACATAATTCACAATATGGTTAAGAAAGAGGAGATACGATGTAAGGAATCGCGGAAAGACTGATTGAGATAGAGCCAGACTGTTAAGCAGCGACGAGTTTACCTGCCATTGTCCCCGTTTGATGACATAAGAGCCCCCTGCCACAGACAGAAGTGGGTCAGGAGTCATGGTTACAACAACAGGAAGTGGACAGACTGACTTTTGTCTTAGCAAAACCCAGAACAACACTGGGAGGCACATGCATGCATGCACATGGACACACAAACACAGACAGAGGAAGAGTGGGATTCCTGTGCAGAGCCCAAACCAGCAGGAGGGAGGCAGGAAACCTGACTTTTATCATTCTTTTAACTTTGATTTCCTTTAGGAGGAAGTTGCTCTCACTGTGTGTGTTTTCTCGCTCTATCTCCTCTCAGGGTGTGTCCAAAATGGCACACAAGTCCCTATACAGTGGCCCGTAGGGGTCTGGTCGAAAGTAGCGCACTACAGATGTAGGATCTTAACTTGATCACTTTTTTGCTGCTGAGAATATTCAAAAATGTTTTAAAATGGTATGTTTTAAAAAGGCTTCCAAAGTTTGTCATTTCAACCTTAACATTTCAGTCTTGATTTGCCCTAATGAAAAATGTGTTAACCCTACAAAAATGTACATTAATTATAATCCACATAATAAATCAAATTTCCTGTTGCTGCAGGATCATTTTCAGCTGTAGCAAATTGGCTCAAATTAAGATCCTACATCTGTATATAGGGAATAGGTGGGACAATGTTACACCCCATCCCCTGCCTGATACAAAGAAACTCTATATGGCTTCACACCACCAGAATCAAACATCTCAAACTGCCACAGAAAATATGACCGTAAGTCAGTCTTCATCTCTCGCTACAGTATTGTTGAGGAAGGCAGATTCAATGTTTCCCTACTGTCCATATCAAAACGTCTGTCCATATCAAAATGTCTGCCCATAGCAAAACTTCTATCTAGAGACATAGACATGGAGACAGACAGACAGACAGACAGACAGACAGACAGACAGACAGACAGACAGACAGACAGACAGACAGACAGACAGACAGACAGACAGACAGACAGACAGACAGACAGACAGACAGACAGACAGACAGACAGACAGGACAGAACAAGAGAGAGAGAGAGATAATGAGATGTTGTGAAAGAGGGATGGCCTGCTAAGCTCACTAAACAGCTGGCAGGAATACAAGGGAATGTAAACACATGATTATATTTAAGTACAGGTCAGTGAATCAGAGGAGAGGAGTGTCTAAAAGGAGAACATTGTCTGCGTCCCAAATGGCTCTCTATATAGTGCACTACTTTTGACCGGTGCCCATAGGTCTGGTCAAAAGTAGTGCACTATATATGGGATATGGTGCCATTTGGGATGCAACCATTATAGTTCCCAGCGTGAAAACATATAGTACAGTATGCAACTAGGATACAATCCTACAGGAACATCACCCGCAGAGACCTGGAGGGGGGTTGCAGTGAGATTAGTAGGCCTGCAGCCTCTAGTAAAGATGAGGTCAAGCGTATTGCCTGCCTTGTGAGTTGGAGGGGATTGGGAAAGGGTGAGGTTAAAAGAGGCAAGGAGGGGAAAGAGAGAGTTGGAAAGAAATTAATCGAATGCAGACGTCGGGATGTTGAAGTCGCAAAGAACGATATAGCTACATCCCCTTGTGTGTTCCTCTATTGCCCATACATCATAATCATAGGGCCCTGTGTTTTGCGCAATCATGGTGGCATAAGAGAATTACACCAAACATTAAAGCAATTGTCTGAGGATGAAATCTCAGGTTGGAGCGAAGAAAGAGACGGACGCAACACTGTTACATTGATGCATTGATGCCGGATCACTGGTTGGTGCGGAGATACATGTGTGAAATGGCTAGCTAGTTAGCGGTGCGCACTAGTAGCATTTCAATTGGTGACGACACCCGCTCTGAGACCTTGAATTTGTTCTTTCCCTTGCTTTGCAATGACCGCAACTTTTGCGATAGGCAACAATGCTTTGTGGGAGGCAGTTGTTGATGTGTTCAGAGAGTCTCTGGTTCGAGCCCAGATTGGGGTGAGGAGAGGGACAGAAGCAATACTGTTACACACACAACATCAAATCTCCAGAAGGAACCAGCACTGTGTTGATATATGAGGTTATGGTAATAGCTAAAGGCGCTGAGCTGGATTGAAACTACAGCCCAGGTTCAATTGAGACCGTTATGACTGAAACCACACACACACACACGAATGCACGCTCACACACATGCATGTGCACACGCGCACCTACACGTGCCACACACGTGCTGACATGCACACGTTAGGAAAATGGGTGTGACCGGACTAATTGTTTCGCACCGATTATGTCACAACACAGTAAAACACAAATTGCACACATATAATGTGTATTTGATGATGTCACCTCTTCCATCCAGCCAATACAACAGAAAACAGAATCATTAAAACAAAACTGCTTACACAATCACCACGGTAAGAGTTTTTGGACAGAGCTTTTGCTCCTTTGTTGAATGGCAGAAAACTGTAATTGAAGCATTTTACAATTCAACGACCACGTTTTTCTAGTTAAGTTTACGCAACCACAAGGAAGGAGTTCACCACTGTGCACAAACTACTCTGCCAGTAGTGACAGCATTGGAGTCTTTAAAAAGTTCATCACCAGAAGAAAAACAAAACATTTTTATAGTTACACATTAAAGACAATTTAAACAGCCATTTGCCTTCTGGTGTGCCCAGGATCACTTCACAGTGGTATACACCCACACTCACACACACTCACACACACGGTAACATGAGCAGTCAGCAGAACCCTATGACAAATGTCTATCATCATCACTCCCATAACAGACAGAACAAAGACATCTGAGGTGTGCGTGCATGTGTGAGTTCAGGTCAAACCTATGGTCAACATCAAGGGTGTGAGGAATAGCACTTAATGCTTAATGTGGTAACACACCACATTAGGTTGAACAGATACCATGACGTTTGGAGACATCTTCACCTGCATGATAGATACTTGGTCTTGAGAGGGTCAACTTCATTAGAAAAAGTTACACAGATACCATGTAGGCTACTATTGTTGTGAGTAATGGGGCTCTTAATAAACTAAACCAAACCAAGAAACTAGGCCTGTTTCTATCTATCTAGCTCTGACTAGGATGAGAGCCGATCAGTGAGTCAGATATCAGAGAACGAACAAGGCCAAGACGACCATCTGAGTCAGTGTTGATCAAAAAACACATGAAGCTCATTGATCCGACAAACAGAGCTCTTTTTATCCAGCAGGGATAATATGCCTTTTGTTCAAATAGTGATTATGGAACTGGAATGTGTGTATATATAGCTTCCGCTGTTGCTGTTTCCAGTGTTGGGGAAGCTACTCTGAAAATATAGTCTACCAAGCCACCAATTACTTCACATTAGAAGAAGTTAAGCTACATTAAAAAAAAGCTATCCTTAATAAAATACAGTGGTGGAAAAAGTACCCAATTGTCCTATTTCAGTAAAAGTAAAGATACCTTAAAAGAAAGGGACTCAAGTAAAAGTCAACCAGTAAAATACTACTTGAGTAAAAGTCTAGAAGTATTTGGTTTTAAATATACTTAAGTATCAAAAGTAAATGTAATTGCTAAAATGTACTTAAGTGTAAAAAGTAAAAGTATAAATAATTTCAAATTCCTTATATTAAGCAAACCAGACAGCACCATTTTTTTATTGTATAATTTTTTTTACGGATAGCCAGGGGCAAGCTCCAACACTCAGACATCCTTTACAAACAAAGCATTTGTGTTTAGTGAGGCAGTAGGGATGACCATGGATGTTCTCTTTGATACTGTAAGTGTGTGAATTCAACCATTTTCCTGTCCTGCTAAGCATTCAAAATGTAACAAGTACTTTTGGGTTTCAGGGAAAATGTATGGAGTATAAAGTACATTATTTTCTTTGGGAATGTAGTAAAGTTAAAGTAAAAGTAAAAAAGTAAAAAATATAAATAGTAAGGTACAGATACCCCCAAAAAACTACTTAAGTAGTACTTTAAAGTATTTATACTTTAGTACTTTACACCACTGCAACTAATCATTTCCTGAACTGACTGGATTCGAATGGAATTAACCCCAAACCCTGACACTAACTGACCTCAAATACTATAAATGTGATGTCAACAATTTCACAGTTTACAGTAGCACTGCATTGCCCATATTTCCAAAATCTTTGCCCTCTCTGTCCAGCCGAGATAGATTCTAGAGTGCTGGTCATGAGAAGAGAATGCTGGGTGTAGGAGTGGGCTGATGTCAGTGTGTAGAGCAGGGCAGCTTGAGGTCATTGGCCAGGAGAGGGGAGAAGGGGATAGGGGGAAGAGGGGAGATGGACACTGGATGAGGGAGTGACTCAGTGACCCCCCCTCCCCACACACATCAAATTACAGCAAATATTCCATGTGTTAATCCCTGTACAGGGGGAAACATGGCAAGTGGAAGTCAATCAATGGATAATTTTCATTAGGGAAACATCAGAGGCGGACCTCGCGATTGAGGCCACCAAACAAATCATGAACGAAAGTGGAAGACATTTTGGCTGTGCGCCAGGGGGGCAGCCAGGCCGCCAGGCCCCAATGAACAGGACATTCTAGTCAGAACTGGGGGAGCGACCTCGTTCTCCAAATAAAAGCCTGTTTACATAACACCTCGGTCACCCTATGATGGCAGGCAGACAGGAAGAGAGGAGAGGAGAGGAGAGAGAAGAGGAGAGGAGAGAGGAGAGCAGAGAGCTCCCAGAGGACCAGTCCTATGACACTGCCACCAGCGTTTCCTCTTTAGTCATACCAGAGAAGGATACAAGGACAGAGAGGAGAGGAATATCCTTGTAGTACCACTCCATACTAACCCCTCCAGCTCCTCAGTAACTACGGAGGACTGATGGAGAATGAGGGGGGAGAGGAAGAAAAAAGCCCCCTGGAAGAGACTACAACACTGTACCTAGGAGGATAGAGGGAGGGAAGCGTTAACATCACAGACTAAGCTGGAAAGAACTGGGGACTATTACACGGGGGGTAGAAGAGTATTGGGAGATGGAGAGTACACTGTAAAAAAAACATGTTGTTTTTACGGTAACTTACTGGCAGCCAGTTACCTGTAAGTTACTATAAAAATAAGTACAGTCTGTTACCTTAATTTCCATAGAAACTTTGGTTTAACAGAACATTACTGTAAAGGATCACAAACCCAGCAAATGGAGGCCTGTGAAGTCCTGCACCTTAGGGACGTCCGCTTGAAGAACATCACACTCATTGAGACCTGGGTCAAATATATACAGTACGTCTGTCCAATACTTTCAAAAACTTGAGCTATGGTTGATTCATAAACATATCATTCAATTTAGTTCATCAAATTATGATTTAGTTCACTTGGTACAATGGAACCAATGGAGTAGTCCTCAAAGTTCAAACTACATTCTACATAAAGCACTCCTCAAATACTTTCAAATACTTGAGCTGCGCTTGATCTAGTTTCCAAGCTAAATCAAGCTCAAATCATTTCTAATACTTGGCCTGTACTTGATGTAGTTCACCTAGTACAATGGAATCAACGGAATAGTGCACAAAGTGCAAACTCCAAGCTACTGTAAATCAAGCACCCCTCAAATAAATTCAAGTATTGGACATATGCATTGTATCTGGCCCAGGTCTGCACTCATTTGGAGTGTCTTCCATGTATGTCATGTATGTGATGCAGGTGTGGTTGAAACACGCTGGAGATCTGGTGTTTTCTGTGTATCCGTTTTGCAGTTTAACGAACAGTTGGGGAGCTCCGACAAATTCGCTGTGATTTGAGTTACGCCGACGCGTACGTACGTGCGCGCACACACGCATGCACACACACACATTTCAGTTATGCCCATGAAGTCTAGACTGGTTTCGTAGCGGTATATTGTCGAGAGGGTTTGGTGGTAATAACATTTCCACTGACTCTCTAAACTACACTGTAAATGCTGCCCTGCAACTGACCGGTTCAATGGTTTAAATACACAGTGATCACTATCAAGCACAGATTTACAACATCAACACAATACAAAGACAGGATTAGTGTTGACTCTGTCAGGTCTTAACCAGCAAGCTCTACAAAATACACACACATGATAAACAGAGAGAGACAGAGAAAGAGAAAGAGCAAGAGAGAGAGAAGAAGAGGATATCTGGCATCACCATAGGGTTATCTAACAACTTCTCCACACCAGAATTCTGAGAAAAACTGTCATTGTCCCTGTTTCGAAATCAGATATTTCATTTTCAAACATAAACTCAGACCATGAAGTTTGCTTTTACAAGGCAAAAGAGACAGAACGTTCCTCAAAGTGCCTGTATGTGAAAACCACAATAGTCATTTTGTGCTCCATAATCTCTCCGAATGCTGTTTCAGTTGTGCTATTGTGACATTTTACAGCATGGCAGTGCACATAATACAGCGTGATGTCAATAATGCAATGCTTGCAACATATCGATGTGCATTGATTCTACTGTGTTTTAAGGTGCATCTACACATTTATCATTACTAGAAGTAGGCAATCCTAATATGTGATCGTTTTGGTTACTACAAAACATCATGTGATGTCTCCCATACATACATCATCCAATCAATAGGTGGGTAGATCCACAATTCTAGAATAAGTCTACCGGTCAAATTGCCAATGTGAGAGGTTCCAAAGCATATTCTACTCATTCTATTTATATGTCTAGATGTGTACCATCAGTACCATAGAGTCCTGTAACGATTCTGTTAAGCAGAAGAGAGCTCAGCTTGGACCCCATTGGTCACACTCTGGTACCCATGGAACCTCCCAGCTGGCACTTGATGCTGATTCGCCATGGTTACGTCCATTTGCCTCACAGAAAGAAATGTATGTATCCTACTGTGTTTGTTTAAAACAAATGAAATATCCTGGCTAATGATAAAATTAAATCTACTGATGATGAAAATGTGATTCGTATATCGCTGGTTCCATACTCTTAGAGTGAAGTTTCCTCTAGGTACAGATCTAGGATCAACTTCCACTCCACCAATCCTAACGTTAACCATTAGTGGAGAAAATCTTAAACCAACCAAAGATCAGCAACTAGGGTCAACTTCATCCTATTACTCCTCTCTCATAGTGACGTTCGGTAGTCCGTCTGTCTGCCCAATTAACACACTCATGACCACAGAGGACAGAGACTTGTCTGTCTGACAACTAGGTCAGGGCACAGCCACACAGATGCCACTGCCACTGGCCAATTTCAAAAGGACATAATTGGCTGGAAATATGATCACATGACTCAGATGCCATTTTGGCTCTCGATGGCAGCCAGTAGCATTTTGGAATCGAAAGACAGTGAACCAATAGAATTAGAGGTAGAACAAAAAAAACATGAATGGATAGATGGATGGATAGATGGATGGATGGATGGATGGATGAATGAACAAATAAACAAACAAACAAACAAACAAATAAACAAACAAACCAACACATAAAAGAATAAGGACTGTCTCAGCATGTGTCCTACCTGGGGGCAGTCTTTGATGTAGTGGCCCTTGTTGAAGCAGAGGTGGCACAGGTAGTTGGGCGGGGGTCTCTTACTTGGCTTGCGGGACTCTGAGGAGAGGGAAAGGTCGGAGAAGTGGTCTGTCAGGGTGTTGAGTCCATCAACGATGTTGTTGAGTGAGCCGTATGGCGAGACATTCTTATACACGCTGTTATTCAACGCCTGGAACAGGGAGAGATGAGAAAACACAGATGGAATATTACCCATGGAAAAAACACCGTTGGAATATTACCCAGGGTAAAAACACCGTTGGAATATTACCCAGGGTAAAAACACAGTTGGAATATTACCCAGGGTAAAAACACAGTTGGAATATTACCCAGGGTAAAAACACAGTTGGAATATTACCCAGGGTAAAAACACAGTTGGAATATTACCCAGGGTAAAAACACAGTTGGAATATTACCCAGGGTAAAAACACAGTTGGAATATTACCCAGGGTAAAAACACAGTTGGAATATTACCCAGGGTAAAAACACAGTTGGAATATTACCCAGGGTAAAAACACAGTTGGAATATTACCCAGGGTAAAAACATGGCAAAAACATGTCTTTCTTGTGGAAACTTAGTTCACAGGTTGAAGTGCCGTCTGCTCTTCTTACTGTCTGCTGAAGGAATTTGAAAGAATTGGAACTCCCTCATTGCTTTTGTGGCAGAGCGCCGAAAAGCACCTGCAACTCTCCTCTATCATGCTTACAGACTAGTTCGATAAATCATACCACTAATGAAACAATAACACATACAAAAACTGCTATAGATTATTTTGCGTTTGCTATGCTGTTGAGTTTAATCACCAATTTCCGTTGACTGTCCTACGGCCTTCGATCATTTCTCTCATTAAATTCAGCACATCTGGCGCTCGGCCCAGCTGTAACTTATGAACTGGAAAAGTACTGGGGATGTCGAGAGGGAGAGAGAGAGAGATAGAGACAGAGAAAGAGACAGAAAGACAGAGAAAGAGACAGAAAGACAGAGAAAGAGACAGAGACAGAGAAATAGACAGAGAGACAGAGAAAGAGACAGAGACAGAGAAATAGACAGAGAGACAGAGAAAGAGACAGAGAGACAGAGAAAGAGACAGAGAGACAGAGAGAGAGACAGAGAAAGAGAGAGACAGAGAGAGACAGAGAAAGAGAGAGGCATGTTCATAGCCTGGTCCCAGATCTGTTTGTGCTGTCTTATGTGACAATGACTATATAGGAGTAGGCAAGACACCACAAACAGATCTGGGACCAGGCTATTATGGTCGCAGTCTCAGACAGGCCTGTGAAACAACAGCATCAGTGTAAATACATGGTGATCTGTTTGAAGTATTACGGCCATGGGGATGGTTTGTAGCTCATTCTGAGAAGTCGTGCCAGTCAGTGTTGCGTGAGATTGGTACGATCCAGTGTGTCTGCTAAATGCACTGAATGTAAATGTTCCATGAGCAAAGTGAAGGAGAAGGACAGAATTACTTTTTAAAACCATTTTCATTCACTATTTCCTCTATTTGAAATACAATCAACGAATCAGATATGTTGGTTCAACCTCTGGTTGTGGGGAGGGACAGGGGTTTTCCCTGAATGTGACATGACCCCAGTAATAGGGCCCAACGTTTTTCTCAAGAAAAACTCCTGGTCCTAGTTACGATGTACACTGTATAGCCCTAACAGTCCACAAAACTGAGACATGGCAGAAATCCAAGCTATAGGCTAACAATGTCAGAGTAATGGAAAGTTACTGTAGTCTCTGTGAATGATATCTCTCCTTGGGACACAGCCATGCTTAGGGAACGTATGTTATTGTTGATGTCTAATGTTGCATAGCGCTGAAATCTTACACTTGGCAACACAGAGTGTAGTAGAGGACGGTCGAAGCCTTTACCTAACCAACCCTGGAGGCAGCTCAACTCTAAACAGCTCCAGCTCCTGTGTGTGTGTGTGTGTGTGTGTGTGTGTGTGTGTGTGTGTGTGTGTGTGTGTGTGTGTGTGTGTGTGTGTGTGTGTGTACGTGTTCATTTACTAGATTCTACCCTGCATAAATCAAATATACGCTTTCTTTCCGTTTTCCATGGCTTTCCATCTGTCATTAATTTGATCCACTGGGCCAAACCCTTCTATACAGTAGAACTGGGACGATAAACCAAAAATGATCCACACCGACCATACGATCACTTATCGCAGGCATTTTGCTGTTATCGTTCATTACGATATGTAGCCTGTACTAGAGAAATGTGATGTTTGAAATGAAATAAGTTTGCTAATATGGGTGAATGTTAATGGGGATAATTGATTTCTACAACAACCAAACTAGCAGTAGTAGTTTAAAGAATAATAAAACAAAACTCTGCTCCCCATTAATGTTATAAACTTTCCACTTTTCGTTATCGCATCAATTCAGGCAATTTATCACAATATGGATTTTTGCCCATATCGCCCAGCTCTACTATAGACTTAGAATACTATAGATAGTGTACATTTTATATACAGCTTTCTGTGCCTAGGGCTGTTGCGCTGACTGTATTACCGCCACACCGGCCTTCACAAGTCATGAAGGCAGTCAAATTCCACACGTTTAGTCTCGGTAACTAGGCTTCTCCAAGCTCAGATGCTGCTGCTGGTCATTAGTAGCCACCAAACTTGCTAACTGCCGGGTACTCAGCACTCTATTGTCCTTCTAATCAAACACTTCCTGAGAGCCCATGAGCTCATGTTGCGCAACATTTCTATAGGTTATGTAATTGCGGGAGAAAACAGAGTGATGGCTGCTAATAAAAAGAGGAGGATCCCATCAGCTTTCTGTAGGCTAGGCCTACTATATTTATTTCTCAACTTTCCTAATGTTAAGCACATTGCTTCTCTTTACAACAAGAGTATAGCCTACCTGGCTGGCATGAAAATAAACCACAGGGAAAAGCGTCTTCCATTCGCTATTTTTAAGCAATAAGGCCCGAGGGGGTGTGGTATATAGCCAATATACCATGGCTAAGGGCTGTTCTGATTTCCCGACGCAACGTGGAGTGCCTGGATACAGCCGTGGTATATTGGCCATATATCACAAACCCCCGAGGTGCCTTATTGCTACTATAAACTGGTTACCAATGTAATTAGAGCAGTAAAAAATAAGTGTTTTGTCATACCCGCGTATACGGTCTGATATACCACGGCTGTCAGCCAATCAGCATTCAGGGCTCGAACCACCCAGTTAATAGTGCATAGATGACATGTATTGTTTCCCGCTGCCCCTGTTTCGATACAGGTGCATGATAATGATCCATTCTAAATTAAAACAAATGTCACACATACATTATTTAGAATATGTAAAGACAATATTAAATCAAGGATAGTCTGATGGGTGACAATATTAGCATATCACTTGTGAATTACATATTATCAATGATGAATGATGCCCAGCACTTGTTCGAATCATAGTCGCACACCTCATGTAGCCTAGCCCATAGCCCTAAATGTTTTAATAAGGTTTGTATCACAACTAAAGTGGCCAAATAACTTCTTAAAATTAAGCACATTACAAGGGTTGTAAAGCCTAACTGGCAGACATAAGCAGTATGTGCGATTCAAGTTTGGGGAAGATCATTTTCACCCTAAAAATGCACCTTTATAATAAAAGCATTACATGCATAATTTCATTTGCGGTCACTTTTGATATTGGTGTTTCTGCTAATGGAACATTTGCGTTTATAGCCTACTTGTAACGGCAGTCTATTTCGTCCTCCTCATCGGACGAGGAGAGGCGAGAAGGATCGGAGGACCAATGTACAGCGTGGTAAGTTTCCATGATTTAATAACATGAAAACAATATACAATTACAAAATAACAAAACGTCACAGTTCCGTGTGGTACAAACACTGACACAGGAAACAACCACCCACAAAATCCCAACACAAAACAAGCCACCTATATATGATTCTCAATCAGGGATAACGATTGACAGCTGCCTCTGATTGAGAACCATATTAGGCTGAACACAGAAACAGACAAACTAGACACACAACATCGAATGCCCACCCAGCTCACGTCCTGACCAACACTAAAACAAGCAAAACACATAAGCACTATGGTCAGGACGTGACACTACTACCATGTGTGCATTGCTGCGCTTATAATGTGAAGAAATAGCCTAATAGTTTATCACATTTCAATCTAAACATTCTGATCTGTTGCATCAGCCACATTGTGTAAAAAAGTTTTTTTGATGCTAGTGGTTGTATTTATTTGGGATCTATAGCATCCCACAACTGTCCCAGACTATGTTTGGAATATTTATTTCTCGCACAGAATAGAATAAGTCGACCTTTGTACTATGTGGGATAGTAGATTGACATAGGATGGTGATTTTGCTGTTCGCGAGGCATACTCATCTTGTTGGCTGATGAAAAGTAAATGTGGGCAGTTCTTCTAACATCTGCAATATGTGCCTCGGAATTGGATAAGGACGCGCGCAGTTGCGTCCCCGATGTGTCTGTCTTCACTTGTTGCCTGTGAGAAAGAACCAATCACGTGACGGAGAGCCGTGTGAGTGAGAGCCTTGTGAGCAGCACACTCAGGGAGAGGGCACAACGCAGCACTCCGGGCCAAAAAATATTTTTTTAGGGTGCATTACGGCCACAAAGCGGATGCGGCTGTGAAATTTGAGACATTATCAAGTTGTGAATGAGAGACTATTGGAGTGTGAACAGCCTGCGCAAAAAACAAAGCATAGCTCATACCTTTCAAGCGACTTTTTTCAAATCATCATTAGAGTCTCATCATGCAGCATTACAATGTATTAAAAATCTAAACATATAGCCCAACATTAGTAGAACAAGTTACATGAATAACTCTAAATTAAGCATATAGGTGTATCTATTTCTTTGTTAAGCGCTCAACCCAGAATAGCCGCATTTATATTTTTTTACTTTGTTCAATTGTATTCTTCATACTATAAAATAACATCAAATAATGCACACGGAATTATAAGCAAATCTTGTCTGCTAAATAAATTAGTGTTTGGCATAGCCACATCAGGACAACTCAGAGTCTGCTATTATTTTCTTCTGAAATAGGCTACATTTTCTTCATATCATGTTTCTTTAGACCTGTCCAAACTAAATAATGGATTTATTGATAAGTGTAGGCTATATTACATGGATTCATTAGACTTTTTAAAATGGCTTGTAGGCTGTGTGTGGAAGCCAGGAGATGCTAAATGTGTTTATGTTAATTAACGGTCGATTACTGTGAGGCCGACTGTCACATTCTGACCATAGTTCTTTTGTGTTTTCCTTGTTTTAGTGTTGGTCAGGACGTGAGCTGGGTGGGCATTCTATGTTGTGTGTCTAATTTTCCTGTTTCTGTGTTTGGCCTAATATGGTTCCCAATCAGAGGCAGGTGTTAGTCGTTTGTCTCTGATTGGGAGCCATATTAAGGTAGCCTGTTTTGTGTTGGGTTTTGTGGGTGGTTGTGTTCATTGCACCAGATAGGACTGTATCGGTTTTGCCACATTTGTTATTTTGTAATTTTGTAAGTGTTCACGTTTATTCGTCTTTATTAAAACATGATGGACACTAACTACGCTGCGTCTTGGTCCGATCCCTGCTACACCTCCTCTTCAGACGAAGAGAAGGAAGGCTGCCGTTACACCGACAGATATTTGCTTGACAATCACCAGCTGACAGCCCTATCTGTGCCCTGATATCAAATCAAACCTTACTATCAAATCAATATAAGGTAAACCATACAGTACATTAGCCACTATATAAAGTCATCATGACCATAGAGCCCCTCTCTCACCCTAGGCTGTAAATCCAGCTGTCTTCCCAAAGGAAAGAGACTTCACAGACAACTGCTAATGGTGTGTGTGTGTGTGTGTGTGTGTGTGTGTGTGTGTGTGTGTGTGTGTGTGTGTGTGTGTGTGTGTGTGTGTGTGTGTGTGTGTGTGTAAGCGCACATGTGTGTGTGTGTGCATGTGCATGCCTTCATGCACACAAGTACACATGTGTGTGGGTTTGTGTGTCTGGGCACATACTGTACATGTCCGTGAGTAGTTACATTCCCAAATAGCAACTCCAAAAATAACGTCTCTTAGGTTGTGTCTCCGTTAGGTCGTGTCTCCGTTAGGTCGTGTCTCCGTTAGGTCGTGTCTCCGTTAGGTCGTGTCTCGAATGGCATCCTATTCACTATATAGTACACTACTTTTGAACAGAGCTCATAGTAGACAAGAACGATTTTGCACACAACCATTGACTTAATTTAATCTGATGTACTCTATTTCTCCAATACAAATACAGCCGAAGTAGGAAGTTTACATACACTTAGGTTGGAGTCATTAAAACTCGTTTTTCAACCACTCGACAAATTTCTTGTTAACAAACTATAGTTTTGGCAAGTCGGTTAGGACATCTACTTTGTGCATGACACAAGTCATTTTTCCAACAATTGTTTACAGACAGATTATTTCACTTATAATTCACTGTATCACAATTCCAGTAAGTCAGAAGTTTACATACACTAAGTTGACTGTGCCTTTAAACAGCTTAGAAAATTCCAGAAAATTATGTCATGGCTTTAGAAGCTTCTGATAGCCTAATTGACATCATTTGAGTCAATTGGAGGTGTACCTGTGGATGTATTTCAAAGCCTACCTTCAAACTCAGTGCTTCTTTGCTTGACATCATGGGAAAATCATAAGAAAGTCTGATTCATCCTTGGGAGCAATTTTCAAACACCTGAAGGTACCACATTCATCTGTACAAACAATAGTACGCAAGTATTCACACCATGGGACCACGCAGCCATCATACCACTCAGGAAGGAGACACGTTCTGTCACCTAGAGATTAACGTACTTTAGCGCGAAAAGTGCCAATCAATCCCAGAACAGCAGCAAAGGACCTTGTGAAGATGCTGGAGGAAACAGGTACAAAAGTATCTATATCCACAGTAAAACGAGTCTTATATCGACATTACGTGAAAGGCCGCTCAGCAAGGAAGAAGCCACTGCCCCAAAACCGCCATAAAAAAGCCAGACTACGGTTTGCAACTGCACATGGGGACAAAGATCGTACTTTTTGGAGAAATGTCCTCTGGTCTGATGAAACAAAAATAGAACTGTTTAGGCATAATGACCATCGTTAGGTTTGGAGGAAAATGGGTCTTCCAAATGGACAATGACCCCAAGCATTCTTTCAAAGTTGTGGCAAAATGGCTTAAGGACAACAAAGTCAAGGTATTGGAGTGGCCATCACAAAGCCCTGACCTCAATACCATAGAAAATGTGTGGGCAGAACTGAAAAAGTGTGTGCGAGCATGGGGGCCTACAAACCTGACTCAGTTACACCAGCTCTGTCAGGAGGAATGGGCCAAAATTCACCCAATTTATTGTGGGAAGCTTGTGGAAGGCTCCCCAAAACGTTTGATCCAAGTTAAACAATTTCAAGGCAATGCTACCAAATACTAATTTGGGTGTATGTAAACTTCTGACCCACAGGAATGTGATGGAAGAAATAAAAGCTGAAATAAATCATTCTCTCTACTATTATTCTGACATTTCACATTCTTAAAATAAAGAGGTGATCCTAACTGACCTAAGACAGGGCATTTTTACTAGGATTAAATGTCAGAAATTGTGAAAAACTGAGTTTAGATGTATTTGGCTAAGGTGTAAGTAAACGTCCGACTTCAACTGTAGGTTAAAGGGGCAATCAGCAGTTCCTACATCCACTGTTGGACTTAACGACATAATAAATTAATGATATGTACCCATTGATTCTTGAAAAATATAACTTATAAATGTCTCATGAGCTTAGTTCAACTGTCATACTCCATCAGAACCCAAAAGAGAAGCTTGCTTTATGCCAATGTTTGTAAACAAAGTAAATAACAAACACCATATAGCCTCAAAACATTGCTCAAAGTATCATTTTGATATCATGGATGGTCTGTACCCATATAGTTCTGTCTATGATTTGAGAGTGGTTTCATTTCTCCAGCCCCACCCCTCAGCTTTTTACCCAAACATGATCAGGGAGTTTCTGTTATTATCTCAATATTGGTGATTGCCGCTTTAAGTTATTAGAGTTGCCTACCACTGGAATGCAAGCAAGGAGATCAGGAGCAATACGGTCTCTTGTGCAATATTCAATACTGAGCAGGTTCACTAGCCTGGAATCCAGACCAGATTTGTGCCAATATTCCACTCCTTGCCACTCTGTGGCATATTCCTTATGGAAAAACCACATGAATTTCACATGTGAGCACAAGTGAATTGTTCCAAAAACACGTTTTCATGTGATCACATTTGATCTTACAGTACGTGAAGTTAATGTGATAACATGTGACAGCATATAAAGCAATACGTGATAACATGAAACTACACATGTGACAGCATATAAAGCAATACGTGATAACATGAAACTACACATGTGAAAACGTGATCACATGTGATGTGTTCTAAAAACACGTTTTTATCATAATTTCTCATGTGAAATCTCACGTGAAATCATGTGATTTTCCACATGAAATCATGTAGTTTTTCTGTAAGGGATGACAAAATAAATTGAAATACATATTTCATATAGATGTAAAATAAATACTGCCCACCTCTGTTCACAACCACTTTAACCACACATTTTCCTCACATCAAAACACCCTTTATTTATTCCCACATTTTGATTTGATGAGACAACGTCACGTCATCGACGACAAAAACATACACATTACTCATTCCGACAGATCAAGCCTCAGGAGTGGGTTGTTGTACTTGGCGTTGCAGTGAGGTTGAGAAAAACATGCCCAATCTGCTTCAACTGTTTCCAGATTGTGTGTGTGTATGCATGTGCACATGTGTGCATGTGTGTGTGCATGTTCATTCAGTTTTTGCAACACTACTCAAGGGGGGATCGTATGACATTACACAATGGGTTTTAATGTATAAAGACCACACATGTTTCAGAGGCCTGGTTTATGTTAAATGGCTGCAAAAGTCTCTATAGCTGGGCGGCAGGTAGCCTAGCGGTTAAGAGTATTGGCCCAGTAACCGAAAAGTCGCTGATTCGATGTGCCCTTGAGCAAAGCGCAATCTGTCGATGTGTCCTTGAGCAAGGCACTTCACCCTAATTGCTCCTGTAAGTCGCTCTGGATAAGAGCGACTGCTAAATGACAGGAAAAAAAGATTAAAAAATAAATACATATATTTGTTGAAAGACTTTCAAGCAAATATTTGAATATTTGCACAGAATAAAAAACATGGTTTATGATTACCATCATAATACATTTCATAGCTACATATCCCAGTTCTGAAATGAACAGGGACACCTAAAACTCTCCCTCTCTCTCTCTAAAATCCAGTGTGAGTTTAGTCTTCAACACTTGAGTTTATCGTAATACACATTCAAACAACTGTTAGGATTTGCAATTTAATCAACATGCTCTCTCTCCATAAGGCTGCTCAGACCTGGGCTGAATCCCAAAATGCACCCTATTCCATAGTCATAGTTTGGACCATATAATGCACTATGTAGGGAATAGCGAGCCATTGAGGCTGCAGCACATATGGTCTGGACAATCAATTGCATTGATGGCATGTTTACCCTGTAAATATTCATGACGACATAAATATAGAAAGTGCGTAAACAAGTCTCATTTTTTGTTACCACAACCTGATCTATTTGTAAGAGTCGGGGGAAATTGATCCTAGTCATTTAGTGTAAAACAACTAGTCAAACCTGTCGGGTAGAAGTATCCCACTGTGCACATCGACGTTGAATCGACGTCGTTTCCATGTCATTTCAATGAAATTATGTTGAACCAATGTGGAATAGACGTTGAATTGACATCTGTGCCCAGTGGGAGGTTACCCCAGTGTTGTAATACTCGAGACCAGTCAGTCTCGAGACCACATATTGAGTGTCTCAGTCTTGTCTGGGTGTCAGATACATTTTTACTCAGCCTTGACTCGGTCTCAGAAAATGAGGACTCGTAACTTCTTACCAGCCCAAACCAGTGGAGTAACAAATGAATAATTATCAGCTCCCATTGTCAGCGCATAAAACCACTTCTCCAGGCCAAATAGCCACACTCCTTTCATATCGCCTATTGAAAGCTGGGCTTTCCTACTTTACTTGTAACATTACTGTCCTTTACTTTCCTTGAAAAATATCCTCAAACTTTGTTGCGCTCGTCAGAATTTCCTTGAATTGCTGCTACGGAAGAGTGGGGTAAGTTGTTTGAAAGTAGCACACTCACCCACTGGTTGACTCAACGTTGTTTCCACATCATTTCAACCTAAAAATGTCATGCGATGACGTTGAATTAATGTGAAAAACATATTGGATTTGCAAAAAGTCATCAACTTAAGGGAATTTCCTCTTTTTTAACCTAAATTCAATGACAGGGTGACATTTTTGGTTGTTTTGAAGTTGAATTCACATTAGTTGACCACTCAACCAAATGTAAATCAATACTAGACATTGAACTGATGTCTGTGCCAAGTGGGTATTAATAAGGAGAGACCGGGGGAAGTTGTAATATATTTTGTCTTTGTATCTATTAGAGACGTGTTTGGGTTAGTGATCATTTGTAGAGCAGCTCTCTATTCAACCTGTTGGGTTAGTGATCATTTGTAGAGCAGCTCTCTATTCAACCTGTTGGGGTTAGTGATCATTTGTAGAGCAGCTCTCTATTCAACCTGTTGGGGTTAGTGATCATTTGTAGAGCAGCTCTCTATTCAACCTGTTTGGGTTAGTGATCATTTGTAGAGCAGCTCTCTATTCAACCTGTTGGGTTAGTGATCATTTGTAGAGCAGCTCTCTATTCAACATGTTGGGTTAGTGATCATTTGTAGAGCAGCTCTCTATTCAACATGTTGGGTTAGTGATCATTTGTAGAGCAGCTCTCTATTCAACATGTTGGGTTAGTGATCATTTGTAGAGCAGCTCTCTATTCAACCTGTTGGGGTTAGTGATCATTTGTAGAGCAGCTCTCTATTCAACATGTTGGGTTAGTGATCATTTGTAGAGCAGCTCTCTATTCAACCTGTTGGGGTTAGTGATCATTTGTAGAGCAGCTCTCTATTCAACATGTTGGGTTAGTGATCATTTGTAGAGCAGCTCTCTATTCAACATGTTGGGTTAGTGATCATTTGTAGAGCAGCTCTCTATTCAACATGTTGGGTTAGTGATCATTTGTAGAGCAGCTCTCTATTCAACCTGTTGGGGTTAGTGATCATTTGTAGAGCAGCTCTCTATTCAACCTGTTGGGTTAGTGATCATTTGTAGAGCAGCTCTCTATTCAACATGTTGGGTTAGTGATCATTTGTAGAGCAGCTCTCTATTCAACCTGTTGGGGTTAGTGATCATTTGTAGAGCAGCTCTCTATTCAACCTGTTGGGTTAGTGATCATTTGTAGAGCAGCTCTCTAGTCAACCTGTTTGGGTTAGTGATCAGTTGTAGAGCAGCTCTCTGGTCAACCTGTTTGGGTTAGTGATCATTTGTAGAGCAGCTCTCTATTCAACCTGTTTGGTTAGTGATCATTTGTAGAGCAGCTCTCTATTCAACCTGTTTGGGTTAGTGATCAGTTGTAGAGCAGCTCTCTATTCAACCTGTTGGGTTAGTGATCAATAGTAGAGTGGCTCTCTAGTCAACATGTTTGGGTTAGTGATCAGTTGTAGAGTGGCTCTCTAGTCAACCTGTTTGGGTTAGTGATCAGTTGTAGAGTGTCTCTCTAGTCAACCTGTTTGGGTTAGTGATCAGTTGTAGAGTGGCTCTCTAGTCATCCTGTTTGGGTTAGTGATCAGTAGTAGAGTGGCTCTCTAGTCAACCTGTTTGGGTTAGTGATCATTTGTAGAGTGGCTCTCTATTCAACCTGTTGGGTTAGTGATCAGTAGTAGAGTGGCTCTCTAGTCAACCTGTTTGGGTTAGTGATCAGTTGTAGAGTGGCTCTCTAGTCAACCTGTTTGGGTTAGTGATCAGTAGTAGAGTGGCTCTCTAGTCAACCTGTTTGGGTTAGTGATCATTTGTAGAGTGGCTCTCTATTCAACCTGTTGGGTTAGTGATCAGTAGTAGAGTGGCTCTCTAGTCAACCTGTTTGGGTTAGTGATCAGTTGTAGAGTGGCTCTCTAGTCAACCTGTTTGGGTTAGTGATCAGTTGTAGAGTGGCTCTCTAGTCAACCTGTTTGGGTTAGTGATCAGTAGTAGAGTGGCTCTCTAGTCAACCTGTTTGGGTTAGTGATCAGTAGTAGAGTGGCTCTCCATTGGCCCCTCAGCGTGCCTATTTTCACCATTCTGTATGTCTAAAGAATCTTCTGAAATATGAACACAAAAATACTGGACATTTTGAACTCTTTTTGTCAAAGTTACAATCATGGTCTTGAATGAGACTCCCATTTTTCTGGTCTTTTTCTGGGACCAAATAATCATGCCATTTCTTGTGAACACATATACAGCATTTTTACCAACCCCTTGCAATGAGAGGTTGAGTGTTCGAATCTCATCACAGACAACTTCAGCATTTTAGCTATTTAGCAACTTCTTACTACTTGTGAGCTACTTAGCATATTAGCAAACACTTACTTGGTGTTAGCTATTTTTTAAACCTTTTTTTAACTAGGTAAGTCAGTTAAGAACAAATTCTTATTTACAATGACGGCCTACACTGGCCAAACCCAGACGACGCTAGGCCATTTGCGCACCACCCTATGGGACTTCCAATCACAGCCGGTTGTGAAACTGCCTGGATTCAAACCAGGGTGTCTGTAGTGACACCTCTAGCACTGAGATGCAGTGCCTTAGACCGCTGCGCCACTCGGGTCGTTGTCCTGTTGCATCACCCAACTTCTGTTGAGCTTCAATTGGCGGACAGATAGCCTTACATTCTCCTGCAAAATGTCTTGATAAACTTGGGAATACATTTTTCAGTCGATGATAGCAAGCTGTCCAGGCCCTGAGCAGCCCCAAACCATGATGCTTCCTCCACCGTACTTTACAGTTGGGATGAGGTTTTGATGTTGGTGTGCTGTGCCTTTTTTTCTCCACACATAGTGTTGTGTTCCTTCCAAACAACTCAACTTTAGTTTAATCTGTCCACAGAATATTTAGCCAGAAGCGCTGTGGAACATGTAGGTGCTCTTTTCAGAACTTCAGACGTGCAGCAATGTTTTTTTTTGACAGTAATGGCTTCTTCCATGGTGTCCTCCCATGAACACCATTCTTGTTTAGTGTTTTACGTATCGTAGACTCGTCAACAGAGATGTTAGTATGTTCCAGAGATTTCTGTAAGTCTTTAGCTGACACTCTAGGATTCTTCTTAACCTCATTGATCATTCTACGCTGTGCTCTTGCAGTCATCTTTGCAGGATGGCCACTCCTAGGGAGAGTAGCAACAGTGCTGAACTTTCTCCATTTATAGACAATTTGTCTTAACGTGGACTGATGAACATCAAGGCTTTTAGAGATACTTTTGTAATCCTTTCCAGATTTATGCAAGTCAACAATTAATCTTAATCTTATGTCTCCTGAGATCTATTTTGTTCGAGGCATGGTTCACATCAGGCAATGCTTCTTGTGAATAGCAAACTCAAATTTTATAGGGCAGGGCAGATCTAACCAAGATCTCCAAACTCGTCTCATTGATTAGACTCCATGTTAGCTGACTCCTGACTCCAATTAGCTTCTGGAAAAGTCATTAGCCTAGGGGTTCACATACTGTCACACCCTGATCGGTTTCACCTGTCCTTGTGATTGTCTCCACCCCCTCCAGGTGTGGCTTATTTTCCCTGGTGTATTTATCCCTGCGTTTCCTGTCTCTCTGTGCCAGTTTCTATTGTATGTTCAAGTCAACCAGCGTGGTTTTTCCCGTGCTCCTGCTTTTCTATTCTCTTCTACTAGTCCTCCCGGTTTTGACCTTTGCCTGTTTTCTGGACTCCATTCCCGCCTGCCTGACCATTCTGCCTGCCCTGACCTCGAGCCTGCCTGCCATTCTGTACTTCTGAACTGGTTTTGACCTTTTGCCTGTCCACGACCATTCTCTTGCCTTCCCCTTTTGGATTGTTAATAAACATATTGGACTCTAATCATCTGTCTCCTGTGTCTGCATCTGGGTCTCGCCTTGTGCCCTTACACATACTTTTTACAACCTACACTGTGAATACTTAAATTATGTATTCAATATTGAAAAATACAATAATACAATAATTTGTGTGTTATTAGTTTAAGCACACTGTTTGTCTATTGTTGTGACTAAGATGAATATCAGATCAAATTTGATGACTAATTTAGGCAGAAATCCAGGTAATTCCAAAGGGTTCACATACTTTTTCTTGCCACTGTAGATGTCCTAGCCTACCTCTTTCAGGTAATAACATTCAAAGCAGTATTAGCCTTATATTTAGGTAATGAATGAAGGGTTATGCATAATAAGCTTCTAACTTAAAGCCTCTGTCGCTTGTGCAATATGCACGACCTGTGCTCCGCTGGCCTCTCTGTAAAAAAGTATCCTTAGCTCTTGGAGTCCCATGCAGGAAAAGCTAGACTAGAATAGCTTGCTGGACATTATTTTGTTTAGCATTTCTTATACCAATAGACTGTTCAAGGAGGGAGGCAAGCTCTTGTTTGTTTAATGTTAAATACAGCAGCCAATAGAACTCACGGGTAGTGCGATGGCGGTAGACCATTAATTCAGACCCATAACCATTCATGCCTTGCGAAGAAGAGAAAGCGTTCTGCATCTCATTCTAGTCTTATATTATTCAAGTATGCAATTAGAATGATGAAGATAAGGACAACCAAACTTATTTCATTTAACTGTTGAAAGCGAGGAAGGAATCAGCAACACTAGAGAGAGAAAGAGGAGGTAGGCTAATAACATTAGGGGACATTTTATGAACTTTTTAAATCAAATTCGCTAGCCTATAATTGTAACTTTGTAAGCCGCATGTGCTGCACCAGAATCGCATGTTCTCTCCCTGCTTTATCATGGTTTGAACGGGATGCATAATTCCAGTCCATATAATACAGTATAATACAGTACAGTATTGGATAACCACACAATCATTTGTGATTTTTTGGGCATGGGCTCTTTAAATGTCTTTAATGTAGGACTCATAAAATGTATTTAATCAGGCTAAAGTTACATCAGCCTTGAATCTTCGATAAAAGCTCTAGTAAAATCCAGACATAGGCCTATTTATAAGCTTTATAATGCTTTTGAATGACACTTCCGGTTTTGGCGGGAAATACCGGGACACCCGGGAGAAAAGTGATTTATTCTCGGGATGTAACATTTGTAAAATACCAGGAAAATATTCACCCTAATGCATCCTGCCCCTACATGCTGGAGACAGCCTAAACAGAGTCAGACAATTAAAAAATAATTATAAATATACACTACCATTCAAAAGTTTGGGGTCACATAGAAATGTCCTTGTTTTTGAAAGAAAAGCAAATTTTTTTGTCCATTAAAATAACATCAAATTGATCAGAAATACAGTGTATATATTGTTAATGTTGTAAATTACTACTGTAGTTGGAAACTGATATTTTTTTTACGGAATATCGACATAGGATTACACAGAGGCCCATTATCAGCAACCATCACTCCTGTGTTCCAATGGCACGTTGTGTTAGCCAATCCAAGTTCATCATTTCAAAAGACTAATTGATTATTAGAAAACCCTTTTGCAATTATGTTAGCACAGTTGAAAACTGTGGTGCTGATTAAAGAAGCAATAAAACTGGCCTTCTTTAGACTAGTTGAGTATCTGGAGCATCAGCATTTGTGGGTTCGATTACAGGCTCAAAATGGCCAGAAACAAAGAACTTTCTTCTGAAACTCGTCAGTCTATTCTTGTTCTGAGAAATGAAGGCTATTCCATGGGAGAAATTGCCAAGAAACTGAAGATCTCGTACAACGCTGTGTACTACTCCCTTCACAGAACAGCGCAAACTGGCTCTAACCAGACTAGCAAGAGGAGTGGGAGGCCCCGGTGCACAACTGGGCAAGAGGACAAGTACATTAAAGTGTCTAGCTTGAGAAACAGACGCCTAACAAGTCCTCAACTGGCAGCTTCATTAAATAGTACCCACAAAACACCAGTCTAAAAGTCAACAGTGAAGAGGCCGACTCTGGGATGCTGGCATTCTAGGCAGAGTTTCTCTGTCCAGTGTCTGTGTTATTTTGCCCACTAATCAATTAGGCCTACCTGCCATAGTCTAGTAATAATTCTGCTCAATATAAACCAGTTATGCTAAACTTGTGCATGTTGAATTCTCTAAACTTTCTTGCTGTTAGAATAGGCTATGTTGGAATCAGATATTGCCCTATTAGGTCTGAAAAGTTAATGAGCACCTCTTTATATTGTCGATATACGAAATATCCATGGCGGTTATTTGTAGGCTACCAGAATACCCAATGTTGCGCACACACACACACCATCAAACATTTTGCAAAACAGCGCTCAACATACGATGGGATATATGCAAATACAAACAGATCGTAGCCTATATACTATATTTAGTTAACGTTGGCAATAACATAATGGTAATATAATTCCATAATAGGTGGAAAAAATTACAGACAGAACGATCCGTCTCTAACCTCATTCCGCTGGAGCTGAAAAAAGTTGTTGAGATAGTTGGAGTTGAGGGACGAGCTCAGGTCTGCCGCAGGAGTCTTGCAGTAGTTCAGCTCCGGGTGGGAAGAGTTGGGTTCGGGTCTAAAGGCGTCAAAAGCGCTGGTCTGGTGAGTGTCTTGCAAAGAGAGATATACCCAATTCAGTAGCTGCGCAGGCTGGTACACGGAGGCACTGGTGTCTATGGCAGACATCAAGCTCATCTTTCAAATGGGTACACTCGCTCTTCCACCGCAGCTATGTTTTTGGATTGCTTTCAATTTTGAGAATCCTGCTCACTCTGTCGCTCACTCTCTTTCTAAACTTCAACAGATTCGCCGTTTTCTTTCCCCCACTGGGCCGTGGCAATCGTTTCTTGTTCCTCTTCCCGTAAGAACCCTATATCATCCTCGTGCTGGGAGTCTAGTCCCAGATTTTACGCGGTTACGCAAAAGTCATTGCTCTAACATGTCAGTATAAAACGTTTTCAGCCGCTACTCACCGCCCGTTATCTCCCTTTATTTGCAGTGGGGCAGCCACCCGGAGCCTCATTGGATATGCAACGCACACTGGGGTGCGTGACGCACGCCGGCGAATCAGGGTTTTAATTCACTAGGCTATACACTAAAGTGTTTTTTTTTATCTCTCCCTCTCTACGTTGATGACCTGATACCTATTGAATTTCTGAGGGTTTACTGTTGACTTTTGATATTGTGAAAATATTATATTTTTAAATGTATCAAAGCAATAAAGTTAGGTTTTTAATTCATGTTAATACTTATTTAGGAATACCTTTTCTTTCAGGTGATTTGTTGCCTGGTTCATTATTTCATATTTAACCAAGAACTTCATTGGTTTATAGGCCTACTGATGAATATCAATTGATGCAAATGAGTTGCTGAGATTTTGTATGTGTGTCACGTTCCTGACCTGTTTTCTGTTATTTTTGTATGTGTTTAGTTGGTCAGGGCGTGAGTTGGGGTGGGCATTCTATGTTTTGTGTTTCTATGTTTAGGTCATTTGTAATTAGCCTTATATGGTTCTCAATCAGGGACAGGTGTTTGACGTTTCCTCTGATTGAGAACCATATAAAGGTAGGCTGTTCACACTGTTTGTTTGTGGGTGATTGTCTTCCGTGTCTGTGTATGTTGCACCACACGGGACTGTTTCGGTTTGTTCGGTCGTTTGATGTAGTCTGTTCCTGTTCGTGAGTTCTTCGTGTATTTATGTAAGTTCCATGTTCAGGTCTGTCTACGTCGTTTTGTTATTTTGGTAATCATTTCAAGTGTTTATCGTGTTTCGTCTGGATATAATAAATTCGTTATGTCAAACTATCACGCTGCGCTTTGGTCCAATCCCTACTCCTCCTCTTCCTCTGAAGAGGAGGAGGACAGCCGTTACAATGTGGTCGAGGCCTTTTACACCCTTCTCGCTTTGCATGCACACCTGTCTATGCTTCAAACCTGTCTGTTATCTATTCAGTCCCGCAAAACGGGTGCAGTGCTACCACAGACTGGAAGTAGTGGAAAGGGGTTGTGGGGTACTTCTAAAAACGGGATTTAATAGTTTCTTGTGCATGGCTCAGTGATGTAAGGGATGCATTTTTCATAAGAATTGTCTACTGACTATGGGTATACCTTCTAAATGACTATGGATATACCTTCCAACTGACTATAGATATACCTTCCAAGTGACTATAGATATACCTTCTAACTGACTATGGATATACCTTCTAACTGACTATGGATATACCTTCCAACTGACTATAGATATACCTTCCAACTGACTATGGATATACCTTCCAACTTTAAACACATTCTGTGAAACAGGTACAGTAATTTCATCAGGAATGATTCAGAACACATTCACTATGGAATGTGATTATACATTGACTTATTAATTAATGAAATAATTTATAACAGGTCTAAGTTTGGCCAACACTCACAAACAACCATATAAATTATATGTACATGCCTGGATTACATGTGAGGTAAAAAAAATAATAGATTATTTAGAAACTGTGAAAGATAAACATTGGGTTTAATAGCTGATGCTTGGTGTTGTTTCACTCTGATCACACTCACCCCAATTAGGCCTAATCCTATGGAAGAAGGGGTAAACAAATGATTGTGTTTATTCAGCTATAGTCGGGGTGAGATTCCCAGGCTTCTGCCAACATTTGCTCTCTATCCCCCCACGGTTGTGTGCCTGCCTTGGAACCATAAGCTTGAAGCCTACTAGTTGAGTGTTCTGAGCTAGAGTTCTACCCCAAGCAGTTTTATACGCAATCAGGTTCTGAACAGGTATCCCACAGCATAAGGATACAGCTTTGTGTGGCTACATTTTTTTTGTTACTGGCTTTCAATTATCCTGTTTGATTGTTCATCTGTTCAAGGCCTAACAGGCTAGAGGAAATATCTGTGATAAAAAAAATCTGACTAGTACAATTGGAAGAAATTATAGGCCTACTGATAGACCTACTGTGAGACAACAGTGGCACTAACGAGTTATATTAATAATAATAAATGATGAAGCTGCTGTAAGTGTTAACACAATATTACATAAGCAAATTTTATAAAATAATTTGTGATGAATAAATAGCCAAAATAGTTAAAGGAAAACCAATAAATTCACACTGCCTTAAAGAGCTTGTCTTACGTTATTGCACTAAAGTCCCATTCATGGCAAAACCTCCCCCTGACAACAGTTACACATCCTCTCACTCCCTCTTGTGGCGTCACTGGGGATAAACTGCAGGTAGGCCTAACTCAATTTCCCCTATTGGCCCATATTCTTGAGCGGCAGAGGAGCTGTAAAGAAAAATACTGGAGGACCATAGCATAAGACAGGAAGACAAAACCATAGAATTAGGAATTAGAATGCTAGAATGGACATGAATCTTCTTATGATGGTATAAAGGTAAGTCATTTTATTCACAGAGTTGGTCAACTATGGTTTGCCAATGTTGTGATAAGATATTGTGTAAAATAATGAATTTGAAGAATTTATCTGCACTGAATGTTTGTCTAGCTAACCAGACAGTTTTTAAAATTAACTGCCAATATGCCAACCTTCCATTAAAATATAGGAGTCAATCCACAGCCACACTGGCTGAAATTAGGTGATGAAAGAATTTAGACAAGTTGTAAATGCAATACGTAGCCTACTGATATTGTATGATATAATAGCATTCACAGCTTTCCAAGAAAACAAAAATTTGGACACTTATGGTTTGTTTAAATATCTTTTAGAGGTTATTTATACATTCAATTGTTATAAAACCTGGATAAACTGTATTTATAATGAAGTAACACTATTTTAGGTTGACAATAATTCTATAACACAAGTTGTGATATATTACATACCTTACTTTTATTTTACTACATCAGTGAAATCAGGATTATACTTCTACTATTAATTCCAATTAGACTGGTTTGGATTTCTCCCTTACCAATATGGCTGCCCTTTTCCCACGATTCTGAAACTTTGAGGGTTTATAACATTTTGTAATTACTTTTTTTTAATATAACTTTTATTTAACTAGACAAATCATTGCCACTCTATGGACAAAAGTTGTTAGGCCTATCTCACATATCTTCCGTGTTTTTGTCACGCCCTGGCCTTAGTTATCTTTGTTTTCTTTATTATTTTAGTTAGGTCAGGGTGTGACATGTGTTTTTATGTATGTGTTTTTATTGTCTAGGGTTTTTTGTATGTTTATGGGTGCTGTGGCTTAGTTGGTTAATGTGTCTAGTCTAGGTGTATGTATGTCTATGGTTGCCTAGATTGGTTCTCAGTTAGAGACAGCTGTCTATCATTGTCTCTGATTGGGAACCATATTTAGGCAGCCATATTCATTAGGTAGTTCGTGGGTGATTGTCTATGTCTATACGTTAGTTGCTTGTGTCTGCACTTTCGTTTTATAGCTTCACGTTTGTTGTTTTGTATAGTTTGTCAGTGTTCTTCGTTTCGTCTTCGTTATAATTAAAAGGAGATGTATTGTTATCACGCTGCGCCTTGGTCCTCCTCTCTTCAATGTTACGACGAACATGACAGTTTTATTCAAATGGCTGAATCACAGAATAATCTTAATCTTTCTTAATTAATCTGTAGGTCTATTAAAGATGGGACATAAACCAATCATGGATTCAGAGAATAAATGTACAATTGAAGTCGGAAGTTTACATACACTTAGAGGTTTGAGTCATTAAAACAAATTTTTCAACCACTCCACAAATTTCTTGTTAACAAACTATAGTTTTGGCAAGTCGGTTAGGACATTACTTTGTGCATGACACAAGGAATTTTTCCAACAATTGTTTACAGACAGATTATTTCACTTATAATTCACTGTATCACAATTCCAGTAAGTCAGAAGTTTACATACACTAAGTTGACTGTGCCTTTAAACAGCTTGGAAAATTCCAGAAAATTATGTCATGGCTTTAGAAGCTTCTGATAGGCTAACTGACATCATTTGAGTCAATTGGAGGTGTACCTGTGGATGTATTTCAAGGCCTACCTTCAAACTCAGTGCCTCTTTGCTTGACATCATGGGAAAATCTAAAGAAATCAGCCAAGACCTTAGAAAACAAATTGTAGACCTCCAATCATCTGGTTCATCCTTGGGAGCAATTTCCAAACACCTGAAGGTACCACGTTCATCTGTACAAACAATAGTACGCAGGTATAAACACCATGGGACCACGCAGCCGTCATACCGCTCAGGAAGGAGATGCGTTCTGTCTCCTAGAGATGAATGTACTTTGGTGCGAAAAGTGCAAATCAATCCCAGAACAACAGCAAAGGACCTTGTGAAGATACTGGAGGAAACAGGTACAAAAGTATCTGTATCCACAGTAAAAAGAGTCCTATATCGACATAACGTGAAAGGCCGCTCAGCAAGGAAGAAGCCACTGCTCCAAAACCACCATAAAAAAGCCAGACTATGGTTTGCAACTGCACATGGGGACAAAGATCGTACTTCTTGGAGAAATGTCCTCTAGTCTGATGAAACAAAAATAGAACTGTTTGGCCATAATGACCATCGTTATGTTTGGAGGAAAAAGGAGGAGGCTTGCAAGCCAAAGAACACCATCCCAACCGTGAAGCACGGGGGTGGCAGCATCATGTTGTGGGGGTGCTTTGCTGCAGGAGGGACTGGTGTACTTCACAAAATAGATGGTATCATGAGGCAGGAAAATTATGTGGATATATATGTGGCAACATCTCAAGACATCAGTCAGGAAGTTAAAGCTTGGTCGCAAATGGGTCTTCCAAATGGACAATGACCCCAAGCATACTTCCAAAGTTGTGGCAAAATGGCTTAAGGACATCAAAGTCAAGGTATTGGAGTGGCCATCACAAAGCCCTGACCTCAATCCCATAGAAAATGTGTGGGCAGAACTGAAAAGCACGTGCGAGCAAGGAGGCCTACAAACCTGACTCAGTTACACCAGCTCTGTCAGGAGGAATGGGCCAAAATTCACCCAACTTATTGTGGGAAGCTTGTGGAAGGCTTCCCGAAACGTTTGACCCAAGTTAAACAATTTAAAGGCAATGCTACCAAATACTAATTCAGTGTATGTTAACTTCTGACCCACTAGGAATGTGATGACAGAAATAAAAGCTGAAATAAATCATTCTCTCTACTATTATTCTGACATTTCACATTCTTAAAATAAAGAGGTGATCCTAACAGACCTAAAACAGGGAATTCTTACTAGGATTAAATGTCAGGAATTGTGAAAAACTGAGTTTAAATGTATTTGGCTAAGGTGTATGTAAACTTCCGACTTCAACTGTTTATGCAATCACACCTAAAGGTTATGAGTTCAAATCTTATCACAGACAACTTTAGCACTTTAGCTAATAAGCAACTTTTTAACTACTTACTACTTTTAGCTGCTTTACAACTACTTAGCATGTTAGCTAATCCTTCTCCGAACTCTAACCCTAACCTTAACCCTTTTAGCTAACCCTTACCCTAACCCTAAACTTAACCCTTTAACCTAACTCCTGAATTTAAACCTAACCTTAATCCTAACCTCTAACTCCTACCCTAGCTAATGTTAGCAAGATAACTAACAGTAGCCACCTAGCTAGAATTCGTAACATATCATATGTTTTGCAAATTCTTAAGATATTGGAAATTTTACAAATTCGTAACATATAACACGAATTGTAATTCGTAACACATCAAATACGAAACTCCCATCAGCCCTCTCCCTCCCCCATGTCCCAACATACAGTATATCTGCCTCCAATATGCTTCTGTCACAACTCTAAACCACCCCAGAAAGACCCCTCTATTATCTGTGTGTCCTTCATCTATCCTTAAAGCACTGAGGCAGTCTGCTGGGCTTTCTGAGGATCACTTCATTTGTGTTATATCTGCTGCCCCTCTGCTCCAAAACCCTTTCCCCTTGGGTCACTTGTTTTTTATTTGGTTTTTACAGCTCCATCTCCAGCATTTCTGACCCAGGCCATGAAATTAGCCAATGTGAAAATACGAAGAAGAAAAACATTTGTTCTGTGTTCATTTATTATGATAATAACATTACCATGTTTGCTGCTGAGTTCTTTCTATGGTGTCTGTACCTCTGTGTTCTGGTACTCCAGAACTCTATGTGGACCAACAGGAAGTGACTGGAGTAGAAGGAGGGAGTGTCACTGTTCATTGTTACAATCGTTACAATCAACCTTTTTTAATTTCTAGCTTCATTTCATGAATCCTGTCATGAGGTTGTAATGATTTTCCTCAGATGTGCTTGTCAATTGGAGGATTCCCGAAATCAGAAGGGAATAAGCTGGAAAACCAGGGAATTTATTAAACGTTTCTGGATTTTGTAACCCTATGTAGAATACAGATCAAAACCACAGATGTTGGGAAACACAGATGTAGAATCTTAATTTGAGCCAGTTTGCTGTAGCAGGAAAATAATCCTGCAACAGGAAAAGTGAATTAATATGTGGATTATAATTAATGCACATTTTTGTAGGGGTTGATACATTTTTTTGTAAGGGGAAATCAAGTCTGAAATTACAAAGTGGAAAATTACAAACTTCAGCAGCCTTTTAAAACCTCAAATACAAGGAATGTTCTCCTGCAACAGGGTGATCAAACTGTGACCAACACCTACGACCAGAGTTGTTTGTTGTTTCTCTGCTCTATTATGTTGTAGTCTACTGTGTGGTTTAAATGTGGGAGTTAATGTCTTGTAAAAATGTATTAGAACCACATTAAAGCTACAGTTTGGGATTTGGGAAGCTATTCAATGGTTATTTCAATTATGTACATCTACTTACCCATTGGTTTTTGAAGAATCTAACTTTTAAATGACTTATAAGGTTAGCACAACTGTCTGTCTTTATCATAACCCAAAATATATGGTGCTATTACTCCACTACAATTCTGTAAATAAACAATGTATAACTTCAAATCATGGTAACAACTACCTGTTGAATGTCATGGACTGTCATTCCTTGCATATAGAGCTCTGTCAAGGAATTTGAGACTGGTTACATTTCCCAAACCGCATCCCTCAGTTCTATACCAAAACAAGTGACGGGCAGCTGTTGTGTAATTTTTCCCAAAATGTAGCTTTTAAGACTGTGTTGTGTTCTGAACCATGAACCACAAACCATGGTTTTGATCTGAGGGTCTGTCTGTCGACTCCATCTCTGCACTGTGAGCTGAGCATCTGAGTCTAGTGCTAAGACCCTATGGCTAAATGTGGTGCATAACCCCTCTGCAGTCATTTATCTGTTTGTAATGATTACTATGTTCCAGCAGAGGGCCACAGCTCAGCAATGATTAAGCGCATTGGGTAAAAACTAGTTCATATGCAGAATGTAATAGTCTGTCTGCCACTGAGGGAGGCATGTTTACACCAACAGCAGCAGGAAGAGAGTTAGAAACAGGGATGTCTAAGTAGATAATGGGCAGCCAGCAATACAGTCATTCTCTTTGGTGCCTTGGTCCTTGAAAAAAAATAGAACTGTTTGGCCATAATGACCATCGTTATGTTTGGAGGAAAAAGGAGGAGGCTTGCAAGCCAAAGAACACCATCCCAACCGTGAAGCACGGGGGTGGCAGCATCATGTTGTGGGGGTGCTTTGCTGCAGGAGGGACTGGTGTACTTCACAAAATAGATGGTATCATGAGGCAGGAAAATTATGTGGATATATATGTGGCAACATCTCAAGACATCAGTCAGGAAGTTAAAGCTTGGTCGCAAATGGGTCTTCCAAATGGACAATGACCCCAAGCATACTTCCAAAGTTGTGGCAAAATGGCTTAAGGACATCAAAGTCAAGGTATTGGAGTGGCCATCACAAAGCCCTGACCTCAATCCCATAGAAAATGTGTGGGCAGAACTGAAAAGCACGTGCGAGCAAGGAGGCCTACAAACCTGACTCAGTTACACCAGCTCTGTCAGGAGGAATGGGCCAAAATTCACCCAACTTATTGTGGGAAGCTTGTGGAAGGCTTCCCGAAACGTTTGACCCAAGTTAAACAATTTAAAGGCAATGCTACCAAATACTAATTCAGTGTATGTTAACTTCTGACCCACTAGGAATGTGATGACAGAAATAAAAGCTGAAATAAATCATTCTCTCTACTATTATTCTGACATTTCACATTCTTAAAATAAAGAGGTGATCCTAACAGACCTAAAACAGGGAATTCTTACTAGGATTAAATGTCAGGAATTGTGAAAAACTGAGTTTAAATGTATTTGGCTAAGGTGTATGTAAACTTCCGACTTCAACTGTTTATGCAATCACACCTAAAGGTTATGAGTTCAAATCTTATCACAGACAACTTTAGCACTTTAGCTAATAAGCAACTTTTTAACTACTTACTACTTTTAGCTGCTTTACAACTACTTAGCATGTTAGCTAATCCTTCTCCGAACTCTAACCCTAACCTTAACCCTTTTAGCTAACCCTTACCCTAACCCTAAACTTAACCCTTTAACCTAACTCCTGAATTTAAACCTAACCTTAATCCTAACCTCTAACTCCTACCCTAGCTAATGTTAGCAAGATAACTAACAGTAGCCACCTAGCTAGAATTCGTAACATATCATATGTTTTGCAAATTCTTAAGATATTGGAAATTTTACAAATTCGTAACATATAACACGAATTGTAATTCGTAACACATCAAATACGAAACTCCCATCAGCCCTCTCCCTCCCCCATGTCCCAACATACAGTATATCTGCCTCCAATATGCTTCTGTCACAACTCTAAACCACCCCAGAAAGACCCCTCTATTATCTGTGTGTCCTTCATCTATCCTTAAAGCACTGAGGCAGTCTGCTGGGCTTTCTGAGGATCACTTCATTTGTGTTATATCTGCTGCCCCTCTGCTCCAAAACCCTTTCCCCTTGGGTCACTTGTTTTTTATTTGGTTTTTACAGCTCCATCTCCAGCATTTCTGACCCAGGCCATGAAATTAGCCAATGTGAAAATACGAAGAAGAAAAACATTTGTTCTGTGTTCATTTATTATGATAATAACATTACCATGTTTGCTGCTGAGTTCTTTCTATGGTGTCTGTACCTCTGTGTTCTGGTACTCCAGAACTCTATGTGGACCAACAGGAAGTGACTGGAGTAGAAGGAGGGAGTGTCACTGTTCATTGTTACAATCGTTACAATCAACCTTTTTTAATTTCTAGCTTCATTTCATGAATCCTGTCATGAGGTTGTAATGATTTTCCTCAGATGTGCTTGTCAATTGGAGGATTCCCGAAATCAGAAGGGAATAAGCTGGAAAACCAGGGAATTTATTAAACGTTTCTGGATTTTGTAACCCTATGTAGAATACAGATCAAAACCACAGATGTTGGGAAACACAGATGTAGAATCTTAATTTGAGCCAGTTTGCTGTAGCAGGAAAATAATCCTGCAACAGGAAAAGTGAATTAATATGTGGATTATAATTAATGCACATTTTTGTAGGGGTTGATACATTTTTTTGTAAGGGGAAATCAAGTCTGAAATTACAAAGTGGAAAATTACAAACTTCAGCAGCCTTTTAAAACCTCAAATACAAGGAATGTTCTCCTGCAACAGGGTGATCAAACTGTGACCAACACCTACGACCAGAGTTGTTTGTTGTTTCTCTGCTCTATTATGTTGTAGTCTACTGTGTGGTTTAAATGTGGGAGTTAATGTCTTGTAAAAATGTATTAGAACCACATTAAAGCTACAGTTTGGGATTTGGGAAGCTATTCAATGGTTATTTCAATTATGTACATCTACTTACCCATTGGTTTTTGAAGAATCTAACTTTTAAATGACTTATAAGGTTAGCACAACTGTCTGTCTTTATCATAACCCAAAATATATGGTGCTATTACTCCACTACAATTCTGTAAATAAACAATGTATAACTTCAAATCATGGTAACAACTACCTGTTGAATGTCATGGACTGTCATTCCTTGCATATAGAGCTCTGTCAAGGAATTTGAGACTGGTTACATTTCCCAAACCGCATCCCTCAGTTCTATACCAAAACAAGTGACGGGCAGCTGTTGTGTAATTTTTCCCAAAATGTAGCTTTTAAGACTGTGTTGTGTTCTGAACCATGAACCACAAACCATGGTTTTGATCTGAGGGTCTGTCTGTCGACTCCATCTCTGCACTGTGAGCTGAGCATCTGAGTCTAGTGCTAAGACCCTATGGCTAAATGTGGTGCATAACCCCTCTGCAGTCATTTATCTGTTTGTAATGATTACTATGTTCCAGCAGAGGGCCACAGCTCAGCAATGATTAAGCGCATTGGGTAAAAACTAGTTCATATGCAGAATGTAATAGTCTGTCTGCCACTGAGGGAGGCATGTTTACACCAACAGCAGCAGGAAGAGAGTTAGAAACAGGGATGTCTAAGTAGATAATGGGCAGCCAGCAATACAGTCATTCTCTTTGGTGCCTTGGTCCTTGAAAAAAAATAGAACTGTTTGGCCATAATGACCATCGTTATGTTTGGAGGAAAAAGGAGGAGGCTTGCAAGCCAAAGAACACCATCCCAACCGTGAAGCACGGGGGTGGCAGCATCATGTTGTGGGGGTGCTTTGCTGCAGGAGGGACTGGTGTACTTCACAAAATAGATGGTATCATGAGGCAGGAAAATTATGTGGATATATATGTGGCAACATCTCAAGACATCAGTCAGGAAGTTAAAGCTTGGTCGCAAATGGGTCTTCCAAATGGACAATGACCCCAAGCATACTTCCAAAGTTGTGGCAAAATGGCTTAAGGACATCAAAGTCAAGGTATTGGAGTGGCCATCACAAAGCCCTGACCTCAATCCCATAGAAAATGTGTGGGCAGAACTGAAAAGCACGTGCGAGCAAGGAGGCCTACAAACCTGACTCAGTTACACCAGCTCTGTCAGGAGGAATGGGCCAAAATTCACCCAACTTATTGTGGGAAGCTTGTGGAAGGCTTCCCGAAACGTTTGACCCAAGTTAAACAATTTAAAGGCAATGCTACCAAATACTAATTCAGTGTATGTTAACTTCTGACCCACTAGGAATGTGATGACAGAAATAAAAGCTGAAATAAATCATTCTCTCTACTATTATTCTGACATTTCACATTCTTAAAATAAAGAGGTGATCCTAACAGACCTAAAACAGGGAATTCTTACTAGGATTAAATGTCAGGAATTGTGAAAAACTGAGTTTAAATGTATTTGGCTAAGGTGTATGTAAACTTCCGACTTCAACTGTTTATGCAATCACACCTAAAGGTTATGAGTTCAAATCTTATCACAGACAACTTTAGCACTTTAGCTAATAAGCAACTTTTTAACTACTTACTACTTTTAGCTGCTTTACAACTACTTAGCATGTTAGCTAATCCTTCTCCGAACTCTAACCCTAACCTTAACCCTTTTAGCTAACCCTTACCCTAACCCTAAACTTAACCCTTTAACCTAACTCCTGAATTTAAACCTAACCTTAATCCTAACCTCTAACTCCTACCCTAGCTAATGTTAGCAAGATAACTAACAGTAGCCACCTAGCTAGAATTCGTAACATATCATATGTTTTGCAAATTCTTAAGATATTGGAAATTTTACAAATTCGTAACATATAACACGAATTGTAATTCGTAACACATCAAATACGAAACTCCCATCAGCCCTCTCCCTCCCCCATGTCCCAACATACAGTATATCTGCCTCCAATATGCTTCTGTCACAACTCTAAACCACCCCAGAAAGACCCCTCTATTATCTGTGTGTCCTTCATCTATCCTTAAAGCACTGAGGCAGTCTGCTGGGCTTTCTGAGGATCACTTCATTTGTGTTATATCTGCTGCCCCTCTGCTCCAAAACCCTTTCCCCTTGGGTCACTTGTTTTTTATTTGGTTTTTACAGCTCCATCTCCAGCATTTCTGACCCAGGCCATGAAATTAGCCAATGTGAAAATACGAAGAAGAAAAACATTTGTTCTGTGTTCATTTATTATGATAATAACATTACCATGTTTGCTGCTGAGTTCTTTCTATGGTGTCTGTACCTCTGTGTTCTGGTACTCCAGAACTCTATGTGGACCAACAGGAAGTGACTGGAGTAGAAGGAGGGAGTGTCACTGTTCATTGTTACAATCGTTACAATCAACCTTTTTAATTTCTAGCTTCATTTCATGAATCCTGTCATGAGGTTGTAATGATTTTCCTCAGATGTGCTTGTCAATTGGAGGATTCCCGAAATCAGAAGGGAATAAGCTGGAAAACCAGGGAATTTATTAAACGTTTCTGGATTTTGTAACCCTATGTAGAATACAGATCAAAACCACAGATGTTGGGAAACACAGATGTAGAATCTTAATTTGAGCCAGTTTGCTGTAGCAGGAAAATAATCCTGCAACAGGAAAAGTGAATTAATATGTGGATTATAATTAATGCACATTTTTGTAGGGGTTGATACATTTTTTTGTAAGGGGAAATCAAGTCTGAAATTACAAAGTGGAAAATTACAAACTTCAGCAGCCTTTTAAAACCTCAAATACAAGGAATGTTCTCCTGCAACAGGGTGATCAAACTGTGACCAACACCTACGACCAGAGTTGTTTGTTGTTTCTCTGCTCTATTATGTTGTAGTCTACTGTGTGGTTTAAATGTGGGAGTTAATGTCTTGTAAAAATGTATTAGAACCACATTAAAGCTACAGTTTGGGATTTGGGAAGCTATTCAATGGTTATTTCAATTATGTACATCTACTTACCCATTGGTTTTTGAAGAATCTAACTTTTAAATGACTTATAAGGTTAGCACAACTGTCTGTCTTTATCATAACCCAAAATATATGGTGCTATTACTCCACTACAATTCTGTAAATAAACAATGTATAACTTCAAATCATGGTAACAACTACCTGTTGAATGTCATGGACTGTCATTCCTTGCATATAGAGCTCTGTCAAGGAATTTGAGACTGGTTACATTTCCCAAACCGCATCCCTCAGTTCTATACCAAAACAAGTGACGGGCAGCTGTTGTGTAATTTTTCCCAAAATGTAGCTTTTAAGACTGTGTTGTGTTCTGAACCATGAACCACAAACCATGGTTTTGATCTGAGGGTCTGTCTGTCGACTCCATCTCTGCACTGTGAGCTGAGCATCTGAGTCTAGTGCTAAGACCCTATGGCTAAATGTGGTGCATAACCCCTCTGCAGTCATTTATCTGTTTGTAATGATTACTATGTTCCAGCAGAGGGCCACAGCTCAGCAATGATTAAGCGCATTGGGTAAAAACTAGTTCATATGCAGAATGTAATAGTCTGTCTGCCACTGAGGGAGGCATGTTTACACCAACAGCAGCAGGAAGAGAGTTAGAAACAGGGATGTCTAAGTAGATAATGGGCAGCCAGCAATACAGTCATTCTCTTTGGTGCCTTGGTCCTTGACACATTTACACTCAGACACATACCCACACATGGCTCCTCATCTCTTACTGTCCCTCTCCCTCCTCTTCCTCATCTTTTTCAGACTCTTAGGTAAGGGTAATATGTTTCTATGAAGTGATTAAAGGCCCAATATAGCCGTTTTTATCTCAATATGAAACCATTATCTGGGTAATAGTACCTTGCTGTGATTGTTTTCAATTAAAATGGTCAAAAAAGAAACAAAAATTGTTTCTCAAGCAAGAATTTTCCTAGGACTGTCTGGGAGTGGTCTGAGTGTGGAGGGGAAAACTGAAAACTAGCTGTTATTGGCAGAGAAGTTTGGAACTATCTTTCTTATTCGTCTATCTACTAATTTACCGCCCAGTGATGTCATCAGGCAGCCCAAAAACCCATCCCACCAAAACAGGGAGAAATTTCAAGCAGTCTTTTCAAACAGCTCTTCCACTAAAATGCATCATCATCATTTTCACAATTTCACAGTATTAGCTCAAAGCCCGGCATATGGAGATATTGAGTCATTTCATCTCACCGTCCAAAGGGAACTTACAGTATGCAGCCGGCATGCATATTTTCCCCGTTCTTTTCCACCTTCTCGCCATGAAATCATGTTAAGGAGGAAATCGGCGCCTTTGCAGCCTGAATGGAAAATGTTTTAGGTACAAATCGTTCTACAGGGGATGCAAATGTATAGCCGACAGCATACGTTCCCTTTGGATGGTAAGATGAAACAACTCAATATCGTAATCTGCCGGCCTATGAGCTACTGTTGCATCTACAGCTGGTGTGTCTGTGTCTGTGAAGACAGGAGTCTCCATCACCATCCTATATTGCTCTGATCAGAAATACTTAAACCATGTGAAATACCAGTGTAAAGGGGATCATTTTGATAGTTGCTCCTTTGTTGTGCGCATTGACCATCCTAAGAACTGTGGTAAAGCCTCAATCTCTGACATCAACCAGCGAACCATCACTGTGTCCATGACTGATCTGGAGCCATAGGACTCAGATATCAGATATCATGATACAATGGTTCTACCTATCTGTCACTCCAGGTAAGATTTATGCAACTCTTACAACTCAGTAATTCAGAATAGGTAGTTCTCAGTAATGATGAGACAATCAGAAATAGCCTGCTTCCACAAACTACTGTACATGACTGGTGTTCTTATTTCATATCCTGGTAACTGGTTCCTTTCCAGGTAACTGGTATCACTATTATTGTTGAAGTTCACCTGACCTGAGGAGTGTTGGTGTTTGTCTACGTTATGTTCTCTATCAATTGATGATAGTGATGATTTTGGAAGTAGTCGGTTGTTACAAAAACACTCAATAGAGGCTCCTGACACTAGAAGTCTGAAGTGTTGCAGGCTGGGTATTCCTTGGGTGGCATCCTGAGACAGATGGAACATCAGTGACATTATAGCAGGCCACTGCTGCTGCAGAAGGAAAAGTAGTGAAGATAAGTTGACATGGGATTGAAAATCAACTGTTATGAAGACAATAGACAAAGATAACATTATACTTGTTTATAAAGTATAATATATTATACAATATATAAATCATATCAGTCGTTAACCAATGTAACCGTGCAAATCCAACATTTTTTTGTTGTCATTTTGCAGACAGTCTTATCCAAAGGAATTTACAGTAGTGAGTGGATACATTTTTTTTAAATGTCTGTACTGGTCCCCAAACCCACAACCCTGGCATTGCAAATTCCATGCTCTACCAACTGAGCCACACAGGATATGATTTTGTTACTTCATATTGCCATGCAATATAGGGAAATAACACACACACAACTGTTTAGTTTATTTAGTAAATATTTTCTTTAGTCTATTTTCTTAAAACTACATTGTTGGTTAAGGACTTGTAAGTAAGCATTTCACGGTAAGGTCTGTTGTATTCGGCGCATGTGACATTTGTATTTATTTTATTTGAAATTATGCCCTTCAAGTCAATCAGAAACTAGTATTCAACTAGTATGCCATGGTATAATATAATAATATCATTTATATGACCTCAGTTTTAATATCAGTAATAAACTGCTCCCTGTGGTTGACCCTAGCACATATGCTCAGGTAGAAATGGGCCTTGTCTATCAGCCACCTGGCAGACTATGGGACCCACCTTTGAGAAACACAAAATGAAGAAAAAGACATAGGGGCCCTGTTCACTTATAAGAGAATAGCCCTGCCTGAGACATGTACGCCGAATTGTCTCCCTCGGAACAAAACAAATGTCTCTTGGTTCTAATAGTTCAAATGAAATTGAAGGAGAATATTACAGTTTTTATCCCCTTCACTTTGTGTTTCAGGAAATGCTCCACCAGCACTCTTCACCAGTAGTGTGTTCTCCTACCCTTGTATATATGCCCAAATACACAGTCGCCGAAAAATCATTTCAGCGTTGTTAGCTGAAGAGGTTTTTAAAGATGTTCTGCTTATCCTTGTTTGATCCAGCATTGCACTCATAGTGTTTGTAATATTGTGTAGAGCTCTTGTTGAGTGAGAAACACTCCCGGCTGTATGAACATGTATGCCTCCCCACTGGAGATGAGATCAGGGTTAAATTCCTGACTCCAGCCTTTCTCCACCCTGTCTACTTACCCATCTCTTTCTACAACTTTCTAATAAAGTATAAAAATGATGAAACAAACCAGTGTTGGAAACCTGTGTCCGTGCAATATACAAATATTTATTGAATGTGAATACTGATGTAGCCTATAGTTTGAATGTGAAGTCACTTCAAATACTGTATATCAACCACAGAGACAAGAGATTGGCTACAGAACCTACAAGGTGCATGCAACACGTTCCACTGGAATTGGTTTATTACAGAAGCAATGCTAGAATTACAAACTCAGCATGCTATAGCCACTCCGTACAACAGTTCTGAAGTCAGAAATATCATACCCTTGAAACAGTTTGAAACTTGTGTACAGTATGCGGCCCTAAACATAACACCTATGCAGTTAAGTAAATGTCTCAGTCACTGATCCAGCTCATTATTTTTCTGTGACTTCAGCAGGACCTCAGTTTTCTCCAGCGGTGAGACAAAGATGGGACTTCTGGAGAGAGAAGGACAATGTTTTGTTTATGTACATACCAGTCAAAAGTTTGGATACACCTACTCATTCAAGGGTTTCTCTTCATTTTTACTATTTTCTACATGGTAGAATAATAGTGAAGACATCAAAAATTATTGAAATAACACATATGGAATCATGAGTAACCAAAAAAGTGTTCAACAAATCAAAATATATATTCTATTTGAGAATCTTCAAAGTAGCCACCTTTTGCCTTGATGACAGCTTTGCACACTCTTAACATTCTCTCAACCAGCTTCACCTGGAATGCTTTTCCAACAGTCTTGAAGGAGTTCCCACATATGCTAAGCACTTGTTGGCTGTTTTTCCCTCAATCTGCTGTCCAACTCATCCCAAACCATCTCAATTGGGTTGAGGTAGGGTGATTGTGGAGGCCAGGTCATCTGATGCAGCACTCCATCACTCTCCTTCTTGGTCAAATAACACTTACACAGCCTGGAGGTGTGTTAGGTCATTGTCCTGTTGAAAAACAAATGATAGTCCCACTAAGCGCAAACCAGATGGGATGGTGGATCGCTGCAGAATGCTGTGGTAGCCATGCTGGTTAAGTGTGCCTTGAATTCTAAATAAATCACAGGCGGTGTCACCAGCGAAGCACCCCCACACCATCACACCTTCTCGTCCATGCTTCAAGGTGGGAACCACACATGCAGAGATCATCCGTTCACCTACTCTGCGTCTCACAAAGACATGGCAGTTGGAACCAAAAATCTAAAATTTGGACTCATCAGACCAAAGGACAGATTTCCACTGGTCTAATGTCCATTGTTAGTGTTTCGTCTTATTGGTGTCCTTTAGTAGTGGTTTCTTTGCAGCAATTCGACCATGAAGGCCTGATTCGCGCAGTTTCCTCTGAACAGTTGATGTTGAGATGTGTCTGTTACTTGAACTCTGTGAAGCATTTATTTGGGCTGCAATTTCTGAGGCTGGTAACTCTAATGAACTTATCCTCTGCCTTAGAGGTAACTCTGGGTCTTCCTTTCCTGTGGAGGTCCTCATGAAAGCCAGTTTCATCATAGCGCTTGACGGTTTTTGCGACTGCACTTGAAGAATCTTTCAAAGTTGTTGAAATTTTAGGTATTGACTGACCTTCATGTCTTAAAGTATTGATGGATTGTCGTTTCTCTTTGCTTATTTGAGCTGTTCTTGCCATAATATGGACTTGGTCTTTTACCAAATAGGGCTATCTTCTGTATACCACCTGTGGTCATCAGTGAAATGGGACACACCTGGGCTCTGGTGTGTCCCGGGGATAAATACACCTTTCCCCCATTTATTGAATAGACTCTCCACCCTCTGGGGAGCCAGGCCCAGCCAATCAGAATTAGTTTTCGCCCACAAAAGGGCTTTATTACATACCGAAATACTCCTCAGTTTCATCAGCTGTCCGAGTGGCTGGTCTCAGACGATACTGCAGGTGAAGAAACCAGATGTGGAGGTCCTGGGCTGGTGTGGTTATACGTGGTCTGCGGTTGTGAGGCTGGTTGGACATATTGCCAAATTCTCTAAAATGACGTTGGAGGCAGCTTATGGTAGAGAAATTAATATTCCATTCTCTGTCATCAGCTCTGGTGGACATTCCTGCAGTCAGCATGTCAATTGCACGCTCCCTCAAAACTTGAGACATCTGTGGTATGTGTGTGACAAAACTGCACATTTTAGAGTGGCCTTTTATTGTCCCCAGCACAAGGTGCACCTGCGTAATGATCGTGCTGTTTAATCAGCTTGTTGATATGCCACACCTGTCAGGTGGATGGATTATCTTGGCAAAAGAGAAATGCTCACTAACAGGGTAGTAAACAAATTTGTGCACCAAATGTTGAGCATATGAAACATTTCTGGGATCTTTGAATTTGAACTCAGGAAATATGGGACCAACACTTTACTTGTTGCGTTTATATTTTGGTTCAGTATAGATAGCTACTTTCCACGCCGTTGCCGGACAGTAGTCTCGTCAAGTGGGAGCGAAGGGCACTGTGTCCCGGTGTTGGTGCCGTTCATGCTCCCCCCATTGAGTAGTAGACTGTATGTTAACTCAGCAAAAAAAGAAACATCCCTTTTTCAGAACCCTGTCTTTCAAAGATAATTTGTAAAAATCCAAATAACTTCACAGATCTTCATTGTAAAGTGTTTAAACACTGTTTCCCATGCTTATTCAATGAACCATAAACAATTAATGAACGTGCACCTGTGGAACGGTCGTTAAGACACTAACAGCTTACAGACGGTAGGCAATTAAGGTCACAGTTATGAAATCTTAGGACACTAAAGAGGCCTTTCTACTGACTGAAAAACACCAAAAGAAAGATGCCCAGGGTCCCTGCTCATCTGCGTGAACGTGCCTTAGGCATGCTGCAAGGAGGCATGAAGACTGCAGATGTGGCCAGGGCAATACATTGCAATGTCCGTACTGTGAGACGCCTAAGACAGCACTACAGGGAGACGGGATGGACAGCTGATCGTCCTCGCAGCGGCAGACCATGTGTAACAACACCTGCACAGGATCAGTGCATCCGAACATCACACCTACGTGACAGGTACAGGATGGCAACAACAATTGCCCGAGTTACACCAGGAATGCACAATCCCTCCATCAGTGCTCAGACTGTCTGTAATAGGCTGAGAGAGGCTGGACTGATGGCTTGTAGGCCTGTTGTAAAGGCAGGTCCTCACCAGACATCACCGGCAACAACGCCGCCTATGGGCACAAACCCACCGTCGCTGGACCAGACAGGACTGGCAAAAAGTGCTCTTCACTGACGAGTTGCGGTTTTGTCTCACCAGGGGTGATGGTCGGATTCGCGTTCATCATCGAAGGAATGAGCGTTACACTGAGGTCTGTACTCTGGAGCGGGATCGATTTGGAGGTGGAGGGTCCGTCATGGTCTGGGGCGGTGTGTCACAGCATCATCGGACTGAGCTTGTTGTCATTGCAGGCAATCTCAACGCTGTGCGTTACAGGGAAGACATCCTCCTCCCTCATGTGGTACCCTTCCTGCAGGCTCATCCTGACATGACCCTCCAGCATGACAATGCCACCAGCCATACTGCTCGTTCTGTGCGTGATTTCCTGCAAGACAGGAATGTCAGTGTTCTGCCATGGCCAGCAAAGAACCCAGATCTCAATTCCATTGAGCACGTCTGGGACCTGTTGGATCGGAGGGTGAGGGCTAGGGCCATACCCCCCAGAAATGTCTGGGAACTTGCAGGTGCCTTGGTGGAAGTGTGGGGTAACATCTCACAGCAAGAACTGACAAATCTTAATGCAGCTGGTGGCCACACCAGATACTGACTGTAACTTTTGATTTTGACCCTCACTTTGTTCAGGGGCACATTATTCCATTTCTGTCACATGTCTGTGGAACTTGTTCTGTTCATACAAATATTTACACTTGTTAAGTTTGCTGAAAACAAATGCCGTTGACAGTGAGAGGACGTTTATTTTTTGGCCGGGTGCTGCAGACTGTTCTAGGGCCCTGTTTTTTTGCTGAGTTTATGTATGTATCAAGGTGACATCTAAATGGTTATCAATATTACTTATTTCTTGTGTAGGCTGCAATCCTACTTGAAATAAAATCATGTGAGAGAAAAAAATTGCCACTTATCTGCCACCGGCAACAAGACTATGATACCCAGTAGGAAGCACTTCAAGTCAACAGGCACAACACTGGAGCACTGACTGACGGCTTAAAGCCAATTCATGCTTGATCTGAAAATGTGGTCGGAGGCTCCGTATGAAGGGTGTGACATAATTCTGGAGCTTCCAGAGGTATGCTGTGGCCAAATGGAGCTCTGTACCGCATCGCCGTGCGCCTCCCAAATTGTGTAACAATGTGGAGGGCCCCATATAGCTCCGTATTGACATGATTGTTTGGTGGGAGGTCCTGTATAAACACAAACTCACTTCCTCTATAACTTCCTTCACAACAGCTCTGCTCTGCTCAGCGAAGTTCAAGAAGTATACATGCCCTGACTTCTGCAGAGGACGTACAACGCTGTACGGCAACTGCAGAAGTCAGATTTACCACTCAGAGCCTTTTAATTTCGACTCGTAGTGCAGCCCAATCAGCCATGCAAACAGTCTTGAGTGACAACAAAGCTGCCCAATTAGCTGATTCTCTTTTCATACACCCACTCCTTTCAACATATCCACTCACGCATACTCCTGTCACCATATTGGGCTGAAGCTACCCATACTCCTTTTGCCATATTGAGCTACCCATATTTGCATGATTGGACAATAAAACTCACAGGGCTGAGCTGTTTTATACTGGTTTGCATGGTTTTGTCACGCCCTGACCCTGGAGAGCATTTTTGTGTCTCTGTTTGGTTTGGTCGGGGTGTGATTTGGGGTGGGCATTCTATGTTTTGTTTTTCTATGATTTTGTATTTCTATGTTTTGGCCGGGTAGGGTTCTCAATCAGGGACAGCTGTCTATCGTTGTCTCTGATTGGGAACCATACTTAGGTAGCCCTTTTCCCTCCTTTCTTTGTGGGAAGTTGACTTTGTTTATGACACATAGCCTTTAGCTTCACGGTTTGTTTTGTAGTGTTTATTGTTTTGTCGGTGTATTCACTTAAATAAAGGAATATGTACACTCACCACGCTGCACCTTGGTCCAGTTCTTTCAACGGCCGTGACAGAACTTCCCACCACAAACGGACCAAACAGCGTGGTAAGGAGGAGCAGCTTGTTCAGGAGGACTGGACATGGGAGGACACCCTAAATGGCAAAGGATTCATGGACTTGGGAGGAAATCCTGGACGGTAAGGGACCCTGGAGGCAGGCTGGGGAGTATCGCCATCCACGGGAGGAACTGGAGGCAGCAAAAGCAGAGCGGCAGCGTTACGAAGGGACACGGCTAGCAAGAAAGCCCGAGAGGCAGCCCCCCAATTTTGGGGGAGCACACGGGGAGTGTGGCTGAGTCAGGATGGAGACCTGAGCCAACTCCCCGCACTTACCGTGGCGAGCGTTGTACTGGTCAGGCACCGTGTTATGCGGTGGAGCGCACGGTGTCTCCAGTGCGCGTGCACAGCCCGTTGCGCTACCTTCCAGCTCCCCGAATCGGCCGGGCTAGAGTGGGCATCCAGCCAGGTCGGAGGGTGCCTGCTCAGCGCATCTGGCCGCCAGTACGTCTCTACGGCCCAGGATATCCTGTGCCGGCTCTGCACACTGTGTCTCCGGTACGTCTGCACAGCCCAGTGCGTCCTGTGCCAGCGCCCCGCATTTGAGGGGTGAAGATAACCACCCAGCCAGGACGGGTTGTGCAGGCTCCAAGCTCGAGACCTCCAGTGCGCCTCCACGGCCCAGTGTATCCGGTGCCTCTGCCAAGGACAGGGCCTCCTGTATGTCTCTCCAGCCTGGTGAGTCCTGTGCCTGTGCCCAGAACTAATCCTCCTGTATGTCTCCCCAGCCTGGTGAGCCCTGTGGCAGCTCCACGTACCAGACTGCCCATACGTCTCCTCACTCCAGTGATGATCCAGGGCAAGAAGCCTCCAGTGATGATCCATGGCAAGAAGCCTCCAGTGATGATCCATGGCATGAAGCCTCCAGTGATGATCCATGGCAAGAAGCCTCCAGTGATGATCCATGGCAAGAAGCCTCCAGTGATGATCCATGGCACGAAGCCTCCAGTGATGATCCATGGCAAGAAGCCTCCAGTGATGATCCATGGCACGAAGCCTCCAGTGATGATCCATGGCATGAAGCCTCCAGGGATGATCCATGGCAAGAAGCCTCCAGTGATGATCCATGGCACGAAGCCTCCAACGACGGCCTCCAGTCCGGAGCCTCCAGCGACGGTCTCCAGTCCGGAGCCTCCAGCGACGGTCTCCAGTCCGGAGCCTCCAGCGACGGTCCCCAGGAGGCTCCGGTCCCCAGTCCGGAGCCTACAGCGACGATCTCCAGTCCGGAGCCTCCAGCGACGTTCTCCAGTCCGGGGCCCGCAACAAGGGTGCCCAGTCCGGGGCCCGCAACGAGAGTGCCCAGTCCGGGGTCGGCGACGAGGGTCCCCGCACCAGAGGTGCCACCAAAGTGGGGTGAGCCAGTGGTGGAGCGGGGTCTGCGTTCCGCACCTGAGCCGCCACCGCGGATAGATGCCCACCCAGACCCTCCCCTATAGGTTCAGGTTTTGCGGCCGGAGTCCGCACCTTTGGGGGGGGGGGGGGGGGGGTACTGTCACGCCCTGACCTTGGAGAGCCTTTTTGTGTCTCTGTTTGGTTTGGTCGGAGTGTGATTTGGGGTGGGCATTCTATGTTTTGTTTTTCTATGATTTTGTATTTCTATGTTTTGGCCGGGTATGGTTCTCAATCAGGGACAGCTGTCTATCGTTGTCTCTGATTGGGAACCATACTTAGGTAGCCCTTTTCCCTCCTTTCTTTGTGGGAAGCTGACTTTGTTTAAGGCACATAGCCTTTAGCTTCACGGTTTGTTTTGTAGTATTTATTGTTTTGTCGGCGTATTCACTTAAATAAAGGAATATGTATGCTCACCACGCTGCACCTTGGTCAAGTTCTTTCAACGGCCGTGACCGGTTTAGTCCTGCTCTATGCAACTGTAGGCCTAAACTTGTCAGCTATTGTGTTTATTGATTAATTGCAGTTAATCATTTTGAATGGAAAAAGTCTAGGTAACAAATGGGCTATAAATACACAACGTTACCGCTTTGTTTACCCTGGCTAGAGGGACAGGGTGCATAGAATGCTAGACTATGCAGCTGCTGTTGTTAGTAGCCTACAGTTGATCAGGCTGAAAAATATTATATTTTTCATGCAATGAAACATGTCAGATCGCTGATGTTTAGGTGTAGAGTGCTACATTTATGGAATAGCTTTTGCTTGTGTCTGTCAGGAGTGATGTGTTATCACACTTGCTTAACAAATTCCGGAGGAAAGCAGAGAGCGCGCCTTGAGCTTTGTGCTTGTGCCCATCTCGCACGACCTGCGATTTCCGTGAATCTGATTGGTCAAGACATGCAAGCAGCACTTTGATGTAAAGGACAGAGAAATTGAGTTGACAAATCGGTCTGAAGAACAACCCTATGCCTGTCTTTTTAATGCATCAATATATTTAATAAAACTAAATCAAACCGATAGAAAAGTGCTGTTGCAAATCCCTTACAATAAAAGATTGCAGTTTTGAAACTGCAGTAAAAGTGCAGTAACCTCATTCAACTGTGGTATTTTGGACGCAGTATTTGCAGAATAACTGCAGTTATACTGCACTCTAACTGCAGTTACACAGCAAAATTACTGCAGTAAAAAAACAGTGTTATTTTTTATGCAGTATTTACAGCATACTGCAGTTATACTGCACTTTAACTGCAGTGTATTGCAGTTATACTGCACTCTGACTGCAAGGGATGCCGCCTCGTACCATGTTTTCCTGGCGGCCCTGGAAGACAGTGGTGTAAAGTAACTAAGTACAAATACTTTGAAGTACGAACGTTGTACATACTATTTATATTTTTTGACAACTTTTACTTTTACTCCCCTATTTCCAAAGAAAGTATGTACTTTTTACTCCCATACTGTCACGATCGTCTTTGGGTGAGAGATTGGACCAAGGCGCAGCGTGTGGAAAGTACATCTTCTTTTATTCAGAAGAGGGAAAAAACACAAAACGAACACTATACAACTAAACAAACAAAATAACAAACTGACGACCGTGAAGCTATAATAACAAAATGGTGCTGACACTGACCATTACACACTGACATAGACAATTACCCACAAAAAAGCTAAAGCCTATGGTTGCCTTAAATATGGCTCCCAATCAGAGACAACAATAACCAGCTGTCTCTAATTGAGACCCAATTCAGGCAACCATAGACTTTCCTAGACACCTACACTGAACACTAAACCATCTCCTCTAATAAACCCCCTAAACCATACAACACCCTAGACAATACAAAAAACACACAAACTTCCCCATGTCACACCCTGACCTAACTAAAATAATAATGAAAACAAAGATAACTAAGGCCAGGGTGTGACATAACCCCCCCCTTAAGGTGCGAACTCCGGGCGCACCAGCATAAAGTCTAGGGGAGGGTCTGGGTGGGCGTGTGTCCACGGTGGCGGCTCTGGCACTGGTCGTGGTCCCCACCCCACCATAGTCACTACCCGCTTTCTTAACCCCACTGGAATAAGGGGCAGCACCGGACTAAGTGGCAGCACCGGACTAAGGGGCAGCACCGGACTAAGGGGCAGCACCGGACTAAGGGGCAGCACCGGACTAAGGGGCAGCACCAGGATAAGGGGCAGCACCAGGATAAGGGGCAGCACCAGGATAAGGGGCAGCACCAGGATAAGGGGCAGCACCAGGATAAGGGGCAGCACCAGGATAAGGGGCAGCACCAGGATAAGGGGCAGCACCAGGATAAGGGGCAGCTCCGGACTGAGGGACGGCAGCTCCGGACTGAGGGACGGATCCTGGCTGGATGACGGCTCTGGCGGATCCTGGCTGGACGGCTCTGGCGGATCCTGGCTGGACGGCTCATGGCTGGCTGACGGATCTGGCTGCTCATGGCTGGCTGACGGATCTGGCTGTTCATGGCTGGCTGACGGATCTGGCTGCTCATGGCTGGCTGACGGATCTGGCTGCTCATGGCTGGCTGACGGATCTGGCTGCTCATGGCTGGCTGACGGATCTGGCTGCTCATGGCTGGCTGACGGATCTGGCTGCTCATGGCTGGCTGACGGATCTGGCTGCTCATGGCTGGCTGACGGATCTGGCTGCTCATGGCTGGCTGACGGATCTGGCTGCTTATGGCTGGCTGACGGATCTGGCTGCTCCTGGCTGGCTGACGGATCTGGACGCTCATGGCTGGCTGACGGCTCTGGCAGATCCTGTCTGGTTGGCGGCTCTGGCAGATCCTGTCTGGTTGGCGGCTCTGGCAGATCCTGTCTGGTTGGCGGCTCTGGCAGATCCTGACTGACGAATGGCTCTAGCGGCTCCTGACTGACTAACGGCTCTGACGGCTCGGGACAGACGGGCGGCTCTAATGGCTCTGGACAGACGGATGGCTCAGACGGCGCTGGGGAGACGGATGGCTCAGATGGCGCTGGGGAGACGGATGGCTCAGATGGCGCTGGGGAGACGGATGGCTCAGATGGCGCTGGGGAGACGGATGGCTCAGATGGCGCTGGGGAGACGGATGGCTCAGATGGCGCTGGGCAGACGGATGGCTCAGATGGCACTGGGCAGACGGATGGCTCTGGCCGGATGAGGCGCACTGTAGGCCTGGTGCGTGGTGCCGGAACTGGAAGCACCGGGCTAAGGACACGCACCTTCAGGCTAGTGCGGGGAGAAGGAACAGGGCATACTGGACCCTGGGAGCGCACATTAGGCCTAGTGCGTGGTGCCGGAACTGGTGGTACCGGACTGGGGACACGCATCTCAGGGCTAGTGCGGGGAGCAGCAACAGGACGCACAGGACTCTGGGGACACACAGGAGGCTTGGTGCGTGGTTTAGGCACTGGTGGTAAAGGGCTGGAGACACGCACCATAGGGCTAGTGCGTGGAGGAGGCACTGGTGGTACTGGGTTGGGGCGGGGAGGTGGCGCCGGAAATACCGGACCGTGCAGGCGTACTGACTCCCTTGAGCACTGAGCCTGCCCAACCTTACCTGGTTGTATGCTCCCCGTCGCCCGACCAGTGCGGGGAGGTGGAATAACCCGCACCGGGCTATGTAGGCGAACCGGGGACACCATGCGTAAGGCTGGTGCCATGTAAGCCGGCCCGAGGAGACGCACTGGTGACCAGATGCGTTGGACCGGCTTCATGACATCCGGCTCAACGCTCAATCTAGCCCGGCCGATACGTGGAGCTGGAATGTACCGAACCGGGCTATGCACGCGTACAGGAGACACCATGCGCTCTACTGCGTAACACGGTGTCTGCCCGTACTCTCGCTCTCCACGGTAAGTACAGGGAGTAGGCGCAGGTCTCCTACCTGACTTCGCCACACTCCCTTTAAGGCCCCCCCCAAGAAATTTTTGGGTTGTACTCACGGGCTTCCAGCCTTGCTTCCGTGCTGCCTCCTCATATCCTCTCGGCTTTAGCTGCCTCCAGCTCTTCACGAGGAAGGCGATATTCTCCCGGTTGTGCCCAAGGTCCCTTACCATCCAGTATCTCCTCCCATGTCCATGAATCCTGTGTAGGTGGGTCCTGTTGCCGCTTGACACGCCGCTTGGTCCTGGTTTGGTGGGTAATTCTGTCACGATCGTCTTTGGGTGAGAGATTGGACCAAGGCGCAGCGTGTGGAAAGTACATCTTCTTTTATTCAGAAGAGGGAAAAAACACAAAACGAACACTATACAACTAAACAAACAAAATAACAAACTGACGACCGTGAAGCTATAATAACAAAATGGTGCTGACACTGACCATTACACACTGACATAGACAATTACCCACAAAAAAGCTAAAGCCTATGGTTGCCTTAAATATGGCTCCCAATCAGAGACAACAATAACCAGCTGTCTCTAATTGAGACCCAATTCAGGCAACCATAGACTTTCCTAGACACCTACACTGAACACTAAACCATCTCCTCTAATAAACCCCCTAAACCATACAACACCCTAGACAATACAAAAAACACACAAACTTCCCCATGTCACACCCTGACCTAACTAAAATAATAATGAAAACAAAGATAACTAAGGCCAGGGTGTGACACATACATTTTCCCTGACACCTAAAAGTACTCATTACATTTTGAATGCCTTGACAAGAAAATTGTCCAATTCAAGCACTTATCATGAGAACATGTGGTCATCCAGTTTCAACTGTTCACCGGACGTGCTACCTGTCCCAGACCTGCTGTTTTCAACTCTCTAGAGACAGCAGGTGCGGTAGAGATACTCTGAATGATCGGCTATGAAAAGCCAACTGACATTTACTCCTGAGGTGCTGACCTGTTGCACCCTCTACAACCACTGTGGTTATTATTATTTGACCCTGCTGGTCATCTATGAACATTTGAACATCTTGGCCATGTTCTGTTATAATCTCCACCCGGCACAGCCAGAAGAGGACTGGCCACCCCTCATAGCCTGGTTCCTCTCTAGGTTTCTTCCTAGGTTGCGGCCTTTCTAGGGAGTTTTTCCTAGCCACCGTGCTTCTACACCTGCATTGCTTGCTGTTTGGGGTTTTAGGCTGGGTTTCTGTACAGCACTTTGTGACATCAGCTGATTTAAGAAGGGCTTTATAAATACATTTGATGGATTGATTGATCCCTGCTGCCTCTGATCTGGCAGACTTACTAAACACAAATGCTTTGTTTGTAATTGATGTCTGAGAATTAGAGTGTTCCCCTGGCTATCCGTAAATAAATCAAAAACAAGAAAATTGTGCCATCTGTTTTGCTTAACCTCTTTGGGCTCAAGGGGCAGTATTGAGTAGCCAGGTAAAAGGTGCCCATTTCAAAAAGGCCTCGTACTCAATTCTTGCTCGTACAATATGCATATTATTATTACTATTGGATAGAAAACACTCTCTAGTTTCTAAAACCGTATATCTGTGGGTGAAACAGAACTCGACTTAGAGCAATTTTCCTATGTGTATGTAATAATGCAGAATTTTACTGGCTGTTCTGAGACCTGTGTATTAATTTGCCTGTCCTCTATTGGTTGAGATGCACTGCATACGCCTTCCCCTGGTTGTTAGCGAATAGGGAGACTTGAAATGGAGTTTCTACGCAGTTCAGAAAGTCTATAAATTGGTTGGAATCGAGGTGTCCACCCTTTTGGAACCTCGCGCTGACGCAGAGAGGGTCTTGGCATGTCTTTTTAGAAGCTCTGGTTTTAGCTCCTATATATATCCGGCTCTGTTTTTATTCAATATAGGCTTTAAAGACATCATAATCTTGTTATTTTAAACCGATTTATATCAGTTTATGTCAGTATATTGCGATTTTCGGGTATTTCATTTTGTGACGTTGTAGAAAATTGGGTATCTCTCTTTCGCATGCCATTGTTTACTGCTATGGAACAACATGGAAGAGGACGTTCTCCAACCCAGCAACGATTCTTTTGGACAAGGACACCCATCCCAAGATTCTGATGGAAGCTCAGCTAAAAGTAAGAACTATTTATGCTGATAATTCGTTCTGTTGAAAAAAGTAAAATGCATAAGACGCCATTATTTGCAGTGTAGCCTCGCGTTATCGCACCCTGTATTGCACCCTGTATTGCGCAGTAAGGTTAATTTTATAAATGTAATTCAGCGATTGCATTAAGAACTAATTTGTCTTTCAATTGCTGTCCACCCTGTATTTTTTAGTCAAGTTTATGATTATTTATTGATTAGACTAGGTGACTCTCCAAGATGGCGCCCGACATTTTCTGGGCAGCTTGGCAACTTTTCTCATTGTATAAGCACGATTTGTGCCGCTAAATATGCACATTTTCGAACAAACTCTATATGCATTGTGTAATATGATGTTACAGGACTGTCATCTGAAGAATTCTGAGAAGGTTAGTGAAAATTTATATTTTTGGTGGTGAATACGTTATCGCTATGTTTGGCTGGAATCAATGCTGTTGTGTGGTTTGCTACTGTGCTAAGCTAATATAACGCTATATTGTGTTTTCGCTGTAAAACACTTAGAAAATCTGAAATATTGTCTGGATTCACAAGATCTGTGTCTTTCAATTGCTGTACGCCGTGTATTTTTAAGAAATGTTTTATGATGAGTAATTAGGTAATACACGTTGCTCTCTGTAGTTATTCTAGTCGAGTTGTGATGGTGGCTGCAATGGTAAACTATGATTTATACCTGAAATATGCACATTTTTCTAACAAAACCTATGCTATACAATAAATATGTTATCAGACTGTCATCTGATGGGGTTGTTTCTTGGTTAGTGGCTATTTATATCTTTATTTGGTCGAATTTGTGATAGCTACTGATGCAGTAAAAAACTGGTGGAGTAAAAAAAATGGTGTCTTTTGCTAACGTGGTTAGCTAATAGATTTACATATTTTGTCTTCCCTGTAAAACATTTAAAAATCGGACATGTTGGCTGGATTCACAAGATGTGTACCTTTCATATGCTGTATTGGACTTGTTAATGTGTGAAAGTTAAATATTTAAAAAAATATATATTTTGAATTTCGCGCCCTGCACTTTGAGCTGGCTGTTGTCATAAGTGTACCGGTGTCGGGCTTGCACGCCAAACAGGTTAATATAAGGAATTTGAAATGATTTATTGCAATTACATTTACTTTGGATACTTAAGTATATTTAAAAACAAACACTTTTAGACTTTTACTCAAGTAGTATTTTACTGGGTGAATATCACTTTTACTTGAGTCATGTTCTGTTAAGATATCTTTACATTTACTCAAGTATGACCATTTGGTACTTTTTCCACTACTGCTGGTATATACTGTAACAGCGGGTTACAAATTACACTGACAATTTTTGTGAAGTCGGCTGGTTTACCTTTTTTTTGTTTGTTCAATGTCCTCAATGGTCTCTGGCAGCCTTGCATTGTGGGTTTCTGGGAGAAGGAAGGCCACCAGACCAGACAGAATGGACACACAACAGATGATGACTTCAGGGAGGGGCTTCCACACATCCTCCAATAGAATGATGAGGGGTGCTAAGGACACGCCCAACCGAGCCATGAAGTTATTGTAACCCAACCCATTTTGTCTGTTAGGGGGAAAATGTTGATAGTGAGACTCAGAAAACTCCTGCTGAGACTGAAGCTGTCCTAATATGGACACTGTACATTGCATTCCACAGGTCTCCCTTGAAAAATAGGTATTTTGACCTCAATGGGACAACATGGTAAAATAAAGGTTACATTTATTTTATTTTTGTTAGTAATTTTTGTTATGCAGCCTGAGCAACTCTCACAGCTCCCATGACGCACTGTCTTTGCTGATAAATACTTTGTTGAGGGAAAATGTACTTGATACGATTGTGATGTGTTGTTGTCTCACCTAGCTATCTTAAGATGAATGCACTAATTGTCAGTCGCTCTAGCTAAGAGCGTCTGCTAAATGACTAAAATGTCAATGTAAAATGTTAAATAAAGCATGCTTCAGTTTGAGGAAATGAACTCTAATAGTGTTTCACTGTGAAAATGCACCGGTAAATCTGACCTTACGACCGTAGGGTAGAGTTCAGCTGTATACAAGATGACAGTGGTGAAGGAGGCCTCTGATAGGCCTTTCCCAAGCACAGCGACGATGGTGCGAACATGCCACTGACCTGAACAGAGGAACAAAACAACAGATCCTGAGAATTACACTGTCATCTCTCAAACACTGACGAAAAAAAGGCCAAATAATAAACATCCCTTACTGTCCAATTTACTCCACATTACATTTACATTTACATTTAAGTCATTTAGCAGACGCTCTTATCCAGAGCGACTTACAAGTACATACATTCATACTTTTTTTGTACTGGCCCCCCGTGGGAATCAAACCCACAACCCTGGCGTTGCAAGCGCCATGCTCTACCAACTGAGCCACACGGGGCCACATAATCATCTAGGAATTCATTTTGGGTTACACTTTAATATAAACGTTCATAAGCATTTATAAACTTTTTATACAATATTAATAAATATATATTTCTTTATTCATATCATTTCTTTGCATATAAGCATTATAATTCATAATTCATTTACAACCTTTATGATCATTTATAAAGCAATAATAATGGCCTATTTATGTAGTCACCTTTGGGCACAAAGATGTTGATGGCGATGCAGGTTCCCGTTAGCAGAAGGGTGCCTGCCTGGCAGTGTTTCCGACCAATGGTATCGAGACAGAAGTAGACGACCATCTTGGCGGGCACCTCGATGGCAGAGTAGATGAAGTGGGTGAGGTAGACATTCAGGCCAAACCCTGTAATGTTTAAACTGATGCCATAGTATGTTGAGGCCACGCCATACCTGTGAGGAGAGAACACAATGAGATCTACGTTGTGTTTGTCATAAGTTGCACCTCTGTCACTCGGTCGCATCATGCCATTGTTATGAACGTTCTCAAGCCGCCCTCTATAGCAGTGCCCTAAAGTCATGATAAGCCCAGTCATTCTGGGAGGCTAATGACTGTTTAGTCTAAATCACACTATCGTGACTGGAAATACGATGACATTGCCAAAGTAGTCAATGAGGTATACATTATGTTTGACTTGATAAAGATAAAAGATAACTCACAGACACATAAGGACACTTTCTACAGAAACAGATTAATCAAGAGCTCTATCCAATCAGATCTGCTTTCGCCGACATCCGCATTGCAGGGGTGTTGGAGGTGGAACTGCGTTAGACCTGTCAAATCCACAAGTGGCTTCCGGCATTATACCTAAAGCGGACATTGCCATTGGCTGCATTAACAGAAATCCCATGCAGCCTTGTTTACAAGTTCAAACACTGGAATGTGAGATGTAATTTACACTTCGATTAGGATGATAAAAATCTTTATTATTTAGTGTTATGATTTTTCAATTTGAGCATAATTATTTCTATATAGCCTACACTTTCTTGTTCTAATCTTCTAACGCGAGTGGGGCGGTTGTGGCTTCATGACAATCATTGCAAGGGCAGCTACTCACGATTTTACAGCTCCAAGGCAGTTCCACCTCTGACACTGCCAAAACATCAGCTATGCGGGTGTGTGCTATCGCTGGTTAATGCTTGATCTAATTGAATCTAGGCCTAAAACTAGTCCTGTATTAAGAAGCACTTTCAATGGAGATTCTTCATTGGTTTGTGTACTGTATGGGCCGCAAACCAGTCTATACAGTACCGGTCCCTACAGCCCAAACCAGTTCATACAGCCCAAACCAGTCTATACAGTACCGGTCCCTACAGCCCAAACCAGTCCATACAGCCCAAACCAGTCTATACAGCCCCAAACCAGTCCATACAGTACCAGTCTATATAGCCCAAACCAGTCCATACAGTCCAAACCAGTCCAAACCAGTCCATACAACCCCAAACCATACAGTATAGTACCGGTCCATACAGCCCAAACCAGTCCATACAGTACCGGTCCATACAGCCTCAAACCAGTCTATACAGTACTGCAAACCAGTCCATACAGTACCAGTCCATACAGCCCCAAACCAGTCTATGCAGTACTGCAAACCAGTCCATACAGTACCAGTCCATACAGCCCCAAAACAGTCTATACAGTGCTGCAAACCAGTCCATACAGCCCCAACCAATCTATACAGTACTGCAAACCAGTCCACACAGTACCGGTCCATACAGCCCCAAACCAGTCCATACAGTACTGCAAACCAGTCCATACAGCCCCAAACCAGTCCATACAGTACTGCAAACCAGTCCATACAGCCCCAAACCAGTCCATACAGTACCGGTCCATACAGCCCCAAACTAGTCTATACAGTACCAGTCCATACAGAGGAAGATATACTCACCACACTATGCCTGTTAGCAGAGCCAGATATACTCACCACAATATGCCTGTTATTAGAGCCAGATATACTCACCTCACTATGCCTGTTATTAGAGCCAGATATACTCACCACACTATGCCTGTTATTTGAGCCAGATATACTCACCACACTATGCCTGTTATTAGAGCCAGATATACTCACCACACTATGCCTGTTAGTAGAGCCAGATATACTCACCACACTATGCCTGTTAGTAGAGCCAGATATACTCACCACACTATGCCTGTTATTAGAGCCAGATATACTCACCACACTATGCCTGTTATTAGAGCCAGATATACTCACCACACTATGCCTGTTAGTAGAGCCAGATATACTCACCACACTATGCCTGTTATTAGAGCCAGTCTTCTCATCTTTGGGGTCCTCACCAGGTCCAGGTAGGAGTAGGTCTTGTTATGGTTGTCCATGCCAACCACATCAGACAGGTGCTAAGCAGTATGGGAGAGAGGCTAAGTTAGTTTATTTTTAATTATTTAACCAGGTAAGTTGACTGAGAAAACATTCTCATTTACAGCATGGGGAATAGTTACAGGGGAAATGAATGAGCCAATTGTAAACTGGGGATGATTAGGTGACGGTATGAGGGGCAGATTGGGAATTTATCCAGGACACCAGGGTTAACAGCCCTACTCTTATGATAAGTGCCGTGGGATTTTTAGTGACCACAGAGAGTCAGGACACCCATTTAACGTCCCATCCAAAAGACAGCACCCTACACAGGGCAATGGTAGTTTTTTTTAGACCAGAGGAAAGGGTGCCTCCTACTGGCCCTCCAACAGAATCTGGTCTTCCATCCAGGGACCAACCCTGCTTAGCTTCAGAAGCAAGGCAGCAGTGGGATGCAGGGCGGTATGCTGCTGGCTTGGGATAGTTATTTCCAGTGTGTTACATTTATGGCTAGTGTATCCTCCACATACAGTACCAGTCAAAAGTTTGGGCACACCTACTCATTCCAGGGTTTTTCTTTATTTTTACTATTTTTGACATTGTAGAATAATAGTGAAGACATAAAAACTATGAAATAAGTTTCACCAGCAATGTCACACCAGGTGACACCAGCAACAGTGTCACCAGCAAAGCACCCCCCCCCCCCCCCCCCGCTTCACACCTCCTCTTCCATGCTTCACGATGGGAACCACATATACGGAGATCATCCATGCACCTACTCTGCATCAACAGACACGTCTGTTGGAACCAAAAATCTCAAATTTGGAGTCATCAGACCAAAGGGCAGATTTCCACCGGTCTAATGTCCATTGTTTGTGTTTCTTGGCCCAAACAAATCTCTTCTTCTTATTGATGTCCTTTAGTAGTGGATTCTTTGTAGCAATTCGATCATGATGGCCTGATTCACACAGTCTCCTCTGAACAGTTGATGTTGAGATGTGTCTGTTACTTGAGCTCTGTGAAGACTTTATTTGGGCTGTAATTTCTGAGGTGCAGCTAACTCTAATGAACGTATCTTCTGCAGCAGAGGTAACTCTGGGTCTTCCTTTCCTGTGGAGGTCCTCATGAAAGCCAGTTTCATCATAGCGCTTGATGGTTTTTGTGACTGCACTTGAAGAAACTTTCAACGTTCTTGAAATTTTCCGGATTGACTGACCATGTCTTAAGTAATGATGGACTGTCGTTTCTCTTTGCTTATTTGTGTAGTTCTTGCCATAATATGGACTTTGTCTTTTACTAAATAGGGCAATCTTCTGTATACCACCCCTAACATGTCACAACATAACTGATTTGCTCAAATGCATTAAGAAGGAAAGAAATTCCACAAATGAACTTTAACAAGGCACACCTGTTAATTGAAATGCATTCTAGGTGACTACCCCATGAAGCTGGTTGAGAGAATGCCAAGAGTGTGCAAAGCTGTCATCAAGGCAAAGGGTGGCTACTTGAAGAATCTCAAATATAAAATATCAAATGCATTTTGATTTGTTTAACATTTAGTTGGTTACTACATGAGTCCATATGTGTTATTTCATAGTTTTGATGTCTTCACTATTAGTCTACAATGTAGAAAATAGTAAAAATAAAGCAAAGCCCTTGAATGAGTAGGTGTGTCCAAACTTTTGACTTGTACTGTATATTTGTGCTTCAAACCTATGCTCTTTCTAACACCTCATAACTGTAATAAAGCTGTATAAATGATTGCATGCCATGTGCATTTTTGAATAAGAGTAATTATTAGCAGTAAATACTAGCAACTGAAAATTGTTGCATTTACCTCAAGTTTGATTTTGGACGTGAAGTCCTTTCTGTTGTTAAAACGAGCACATTTCTCCAGGTAAAGATGGGCTCTTTCCACTTTGCCATTGGCTATGAGCCACCTGGCAGACTCAGGGAGCCACCTGCAGTGATGATGAACCATTACAATGGGTCAAAGCACAATAATAACCAGTTCCCTGCATAATGTAGTGAATTTGGAGTGTAGCCTCAAATCCTGCCTCAAACTTGGGTTCCTGTGACTCGCAGTCCAACACTTCAACTGTTATGCCAAGAAGTGGTCCGACCCTCTTGAAGAGGTCACTAAGGACCTTGTCCTAAGGTCACTACAATACTGTAGTGAACTATATTTAAGCAATAAGGCCCGAGGGTGTGTGGTATAGAGAGTGCCTGAATACAGCCCTTAGCCGTGGTAAATTGGCCATATAACACAAACCACAGAGGTGCGTTATTGCTATTATAAACTGGCTACAAATGTAACTACAACAGCAAAAAATACATGTTTTGTCATACCCGTGGTATGCGGCCTCATATACCACGGCTTTCAGCCAATCAGCATTCAGGGCTCGAACCACCCAGTTTATATTATACAGTAGTTTACTGTATGTGATGCAAAATTTGGAATGTGCATTATTCAGGTGAGTTCTTCTACCCCATGGTGGTGGGTGGGGCTGGTTACACATGTATAGATATGCATCTTCGTCTGCATCGGTATCATGCTGTATCAAAAACATGTCAAATCCAGATATCCATTGATATGTTTAGGATATGGTCCAGATATCACCCAGTGTATTCTTACCACCAAGTGATGATAGCCAAGCCCAGGGGTGCAGAGACAGCTATCATTAGCATCCGCCAATCATTCACTTGATACGCAATGCCCGCTAGCATCATGTTGCCAAACGACCAGGCCATGCTGCCCGTTATACCTATTAATGCCCGGTGCTTAATGTCCACCCACTCCAAACCTTGAAAGAATGTAAATAGAGTTAAAAAATGTTTTAACAATATTGTTGGGTTTCACTTTACATTAAGTTTGTCTTATACCTCTGTAACAACACTAACTACACTATTAAATACACTGTATTAACATGTTGTTAGGTAATACTTTCATAACTGCATTTAATTAAATTGCTTAGCAATGGAGTCTAACATTTTGTTCATATGAAATCTATAGAGCTTAGCTTACTGAGAACGGTCGAGATGATGCTGATGCCTGTAAGTCCAAAGCCAGTAAAGAATCTCATCACTCCGAACATGGTATAGGAGTTAGAGAACGCACTGGCAAATCCAAATACCATGGATATGGTATAGGACACCAATAGCATAGGCTTCCTCCCAAACCTGGAAAAGAGCATTCAAGAAACATAGCCACGAATAAATAATTCAATGTAAAGAAAGAATGTAGATATCAGGTATTGGGGTAAAATCACCTACTTGTCAGTGAGGGTACCAAAGGCTATAGCTCCAATCATCACGCCAACAAAGAAAATGGTGGCTGTGGCTTTATTCATGCCTTTTCTGTCACAGACAAGGTCCCACTTTATAGAAAGAGGAGCAATGATAGTGACAGTCAAGAAAGCATGCGTTCACAATTCCTATTACATGTACCAGTTGAAGAGGATAATAATAATAATGATAATAGTATGTTACATAAAGTGGGGACAATATCTAACCAGTGAAATTCTGATTGAATAAATGGGCACAGAATTGCATGTAATGTGACTATAACAACAAACCAGGGAATTTGAAAATAATTGACTAACTCTGAGGGGTCTCATTTAAAACCCTTTTCTCTCTTAATTGTCTTACAGAGTTTTCAATTTGGTTCTGTATTGTGTTCATGGGTCAAGACACTGTATAATTTGCTCAAAGCCTTGGTTAATACAAAATGACATTAATCTGCTGGTCGTAGGTCGGGGGGCCGGAACATCATTATAATCATTAATGTACTGCAAATAGACCACAATTAAGACCAAACGGGCAAGAAGTCTACATTTCATTTGACAATATCATAATCGTTTCATACATTGATTATATTGAGACAGGATCGATCACACACTGTTTGTCTCTCTATTTAATCATGGGAATACTTGGGAATGGAAATGCCAACATAAAAGAATTTTGAGTTGAATTCCTTTTTTCATTTTAATTTAGAAAACTTTTGGGGTCAAATAAAATCGCTTGCAGGACGAATTTGGTCAATGGGCCGCCTATTGCCTTCCTCTGCTTTATTCCTTTAATCTTGTCAACCTTTGTAATTTGCTTTGGCCTTTGAACCATTAGCATCAGCTATCCATCACTCAACTGATACCATTGGAAGTATTTTACCTCTGTTGCCATAGTGGATTTGAAGGTGCTGTTGTCATATGCCCATCCATTCTGACAGGGGACTGTAGCTAGGTCACTGTCATTAGAGTTGGAAAGGAGCTGGAACTGGGGCTCTGGGAACATCTTACAGGAGCTTGGAGTTCCATCTTCCTGTACTGGAACGCTGACAGTCAGTCTCTGCTCCTGGGTCAGATTCCCAAAGAGGCCGCCATCATCCAGAGCGCTGAGGTCACAGTGGTGAGAGGGCACGGCTGCTATGAAGTTGTTCAGCAGGAAGTGACACGGTAGTATCACTCGAGGGACACAGAGCAGAGTGACGATCAGCACCTGAAACCATCCACAGCCATCGATCTCCTCTAGAATGTTTTCAAACTTCATCCTCAAGCTTGGGCAAGAGGGTGATCCTTTGCAATACAGCTAAAAGTGGAAGAGAATCAATTTAATTTAAGCCATGCAGAACAATGACATATACCCTACTGTGTTGTTTGTATGCAGTCTGCAATGAGGAAAATGTGAGTGCGCTAATGTGGAGGTAGGATCTTAAATTGGTCACCCTGATCCAGGAGAACTTTCCTTGTTGTGTATTTGAGGTTTCAAAATTAAAAAGGCATCTGAAGTTTGTAATTTCCACAAAAAATGTATCAACCCCTACAAATATGTCCATTAACTAAAACTCTAAGCTGTTGGGGGGGGGGGGGGGGGTTGTAGAGCAAACGGTTCGCACACTACAGACAGAAGTTGGGACATCAGCTTTACCGACTTCAGACGAGTCCCGTGGGCTTATGGGGGTTTTACCGTACAGACGTTTTCGTGAGGAGACAGATTTTCGGGATTTCTCAGTCTGACAAACATTGCTGTAGCTCGGCCTCCTTCCATGCAGATGCATAAGGCTGACAAATGTGGATGCAATGGATTGAGAAGCAGTCCATGCAACAAATATCTATTTTTAGCTTAAACTGACAGATTTTGATGGGGGTTTATTTTATTATGTTACTTAGATTGACACACACGCACTCTTAAGGATTTAATTATAATCCACATAAGAATTCACATTTCCTGTTGCTGCAGGAATATTTTCCTGCTGTAGCAAACTGGCTCAAATTAAGATCCTACATCTGTATTCATCCACAGAGCTTGAGAGAATTAAATCATTTAGGACTTACTTAGTAGAGGTCTTGGGTCAAGAGAGGGTGGGCGAGAGACTCTTCTGGCCAGTACTTCCCTCTAGCAGTGGGACCACAGACAACTCTCGGCACAGGTTGAAGTCTTGAGTCCTAAGAGCTAGCCTGCCTTCTGATGTCCTCTCTACTGGAAACACGTCCTTCTCAGGTAGAAACACCTCCACTGGCTTTCCAACAGAAGTAGAAGTAGATAAGTCTCTAATTCACCTTCGATAAGCTTTGAGGAAATATGTTCCCAGACCCCAGATAACCAAAATGGGAAACAAAGTTTATGCCACTTCCAGACTCAATCACACTCCCCCTCTCTCCACACCTCCCGACCCCCTGAGCTGGGAGCAGAGTTCAGAAACTAGACTGTTGTGTTAGCTGACAGCTGGACCAGTGTGAGGCAAGCACATTGGCCAAGAGCTGAGCTGTTCTGATTGGAGAGGTGTGACAAACATTTTATAATTTGTTTATATTATATTTTTTTGTCACAAGATATTGGTACGTTGATACACTGTTGACATTGTGCATAAGTCAATATAGTTCATTGTCCACACACACAATGTTTTTCTTTTGAGTGTTTTCACATTCTTGTAATAAATATGCTGTGATACAGAAAAAAGTAGGTACTGACACCAAAGCCTCCTTTACACCTTGTGCTAACATGTGAGTTTTGTGATCTGATCAATATGATCCAATCACTATCTGATAAAGGTTTGTCACGTATTCACATTGTATTCAAATGTCTCTCTTATGCGTCCACCGTGTTGGCATTGTTACCAGACTATCTGGTGCCTCTTTGCATGCAAACGAATTAGGAATTAACCCAACTTTGATGGCTTAAACACACGTTTTTGCTACCATTCATCATTTCTAAACTATAATTAATTTTAATTGCGGAATGCAGGCTTCAATATTCTAAACTCAAATCACTGCCACAAAACTTACAGAATGTTCAAACTGAAAGATTTTGAGACCTTAAAAACAGATTATATGGCTTATGATCATATAGTACTTACTATAGCTTACTATACTAGCCCACTATAACCCACTATAATAACTCCAAGACTACAAACCACCCCAAAATAGGTCACAATAACTAATACAAAGCCTATGAAAACCCTATTACTACCATTACTACTTCTACCATTACTACTGCCATTACTACCACTAATACCACTACTAATACTATTTCACAACCATACATACTTCAAGACTAGCAAGCACACCACATTTACTTCAGTTAATGTCCTTTTCTAGTTGACAGATATTCTTTCAAAATAATACAAATGTATTTATTTTAGGACAATTACTGATGCCATATGTCAATGGTGGCACATGTCAATGATTTTAGAGGCCGGTACTATGATGATTTAAAGGGTGTGAACATGCAGATATATATAGATATACTGTATATCCTCAATTAAAATAATGAAATATACACTGAGTTTACAAAACATTAAGAACACCTTCCTAATATTTAGTTGCAATATTGACTTGCATTGAGTTCTTCGGGGCATGGACTCTACAAGGTGTTGAAAGCGTTCCACAGGGATGCTGGTCCATGTTGACTCCAGTGCTTCCCACAGTTGTGTCAAGTTGGCTAGATGTCCTTTGGGTTGTGGACCATTCTTTATACACACAAGAAACTGTGAGCGTGAAAAACCCAGCAGTGTTCTCGTTCTTGACACAAACTAGTGCGATTGGCACTTACTACCATACCCCGTTCAAAGGCACTTAAATCTTTGTCTTGCCCCTTCACCGTCTGAACGGCACATATACACAATCCATGTATCCTGTCTCAAGGCTTAAAAATCATTCTTTAACCTGTCTCCCCTCCTTCATCTACACTGATTGAAGTTGATTTAACAAGTGACATCAATAAGGGATCATCGCTTCACACTCAATGTATATTCAATTTATACAAATATATTAACACACAAATATGAACCAGTAGTACGCATCACATAAAAGTATGTTTGATCTCAAGCACTGTGTGTATGTTAACTCTGCTCTTCTCAGGAAGCTATGGGCCAATCTATATTTATCAAGGTTGTTTTTGTTTCCATTGAATATGTTTGACTATAAAAAAAATTGAATGCATGTCAAGACCTACAGACACTGAAGTAATCATCTAACTGAACTGAGGTTTCCATATTGACCATTGAGAATGTATGTGGTTCTGTGCTAAACAATGAGAATGTAGAGTACATGTTAATGTAAGTTGAAATAATACAGTATAAGAGATGTAAAACTCAGGTCTTGGTATGGTGTTCATTTGAAACCTTCAGTTGATGTATCATTAAAGAGGTTGAACCTGGAAGAACTGTCCGAGATTCCTTGAGTTGTATCCTCACTCCTTTACAAGTCTGACCTCATTATTTGGTCAACAGTAGTTTACTGTTTGCTTTACTCAGTGAATTCGCTTGACATGCTCATGGACTATGGCATTGGATCAATGCTGCTTTTGTTCCACAGCCAAGGAGACACACAAATTACATGTTTGTCTTCAAAAGAGAACTCGTCTTGAGAAGAGTAAAAGGGTCCTGTATTCTTGAGTTCTAAATTAAACAGCTGCACACACTCCTGTACTTCAAATAAAATGTTTGGATGGATGTGTGCATTACTTTAGAACTAGCTATTTTATTAATCATCTGAAGCACTGCCAAGGATTGGATTTATTGCTTGGACAGCAGTTCCAAAATAGATAAAAAAGAAGTTGATGGCCACTTGAACACCATGGTTACAGCCCTAAGCTCTTCATTAGTACCTCTTAGGGCAGGGGGCCCAGACTACATTCAGCAGCTGGCCGAATTGTTTTCACAACATAATTATAAATCATTTGTAGACTGCAAATGTACTGCAAGAAGCACAAACATAATTAGTATTTCACAAAAACATAATAATTTCAAACTTTTATTACATTTGGATAAGATCACACATGTTTCTCAGATTTTCTCAATTAAAATCACCTTGAGCAGATTTCCTGGTGTTTTACATTCTCCTTTGTCCAACAACAATAACAACAACAAATAATAATAATCATGTTTCCTCAGAACAGAGCTGAAGACCCACATAGCATCAAAGCAGCACCACGGTTTTCAAGGTAGCTGTGTATTTCTGCTGATGTAGGCTAGTTGTGTAGCAGTAATACTACATACACACTGAAAAAAACCTGCACCCTCCCACCCCAAAGAATCTACCCACGGCCATGTACTGTACGTACAGTAAACATTCCTAAGCAAGATTTGATAGAATCCGGCCCCAAGTCTTATTATAGAACCACTCAAGTCAACCAGTTTGTATGACAGAAAAACAAGTTGACATATATGTGACTTGTTTCAGGAAAGTAGGCAAATGTCATGCGTCACTACTTCACAGGAGAGGCATTTGAACGTATTTTTAAAATATTTTTTATCAAAATGTGTTTTTTGTCAGAAATGCCTTCTGGAACATGTAAACTTTCATGTGCCTTAATAACAAACGTGTGTGCCATCTGTAAATACAAATAGAATTGTTAAATTACGAGTTGGTTTAGTCACGGAAAAAGTCAGGATCCTTCCTGCTAGCCATGATTGGCTGAGATAATGGATGGGCTGGACATGCCGAGAGATGAGTTTGGATTGGTCAGTGATGTAGCACGCCTCTGTCTATAATATGAGCTGGTCAGTATGTGTAGGTAATCCTTTCTAACGCGGCATTTTTGAAAGATATCACGTAGTAGAACTGCAAAAGTGTTGTTCTCCACTTTCTGGAGGACCGAGTTTTGAAATCAGTGGAATGCCCGGTGGAATTAGAGTATGATAGCTAAGGAGATGGAGAAAATTCTGGCGTTTGATTACAAAAATGCAGAGGGAGTCAAAAAGGGAAGACACAGAAGGCTGTTGTATAAAACACCTGTCTACGGGTTACATCTTCAAACTAAGGGCAACTATGGCATCTGTGACAGAGAGGGAGACGCGTCCTTCCATGTATACGGGTAAGATAGTCTAGCTAGCTACATTTCCAGATATTATACGTTTCGAATTTAGTCAGTCTTTTCATTTCAAGTTAAAGCGTAGTCAGCTAGCTAGCTAACGTTAGCTGGCTGGCTCGCTAGCTAACGTTAAGTGTATGATCTGTGTAGTAATATTATTTGTATCTCAGAGACATTTGCATTGCTAGTTATAGGCTAATGTAAGCTAGCTAGCTAACATTGAACCTGGTTGGTTAGCTACCTGCAGATTCGTGCTGGGTAGTAACGTTATGAGTTGGGATTATGGTTAATTGTTTAGCTAGCTAGCTTGCTAGCTACATGTCTAAACAAAAGACTCCACTATGCAAGTAACCATTTCACTACACATTCTGTATCCTGTGCATGTGACAAATAAACTTTGATTTTATTTGATATAGTATGTGTTTACCAGAGTCGGTAATGTGAAGAACATGACTTGCACCAAAGTCAAATTAGGACATAACGTTAGGCCAACGAGACAGTGTCCAAGTTCTAAAATTCTCTGGTAGAATGCTCTGCTTTTATTTTGTCACATTCACAAACGTAAGCTATTTTCTGTAATTGGCTCGCCATTAACTTGTAAACAAGGATCTTGTTGTGAGTTTATTTTTCTCTAATAATGAAGACAAATGAACTAAAGTGAAGATGTTGCCAGCTATATGATATGGTCATTATTTGAACTGGCTAGCCAGCTAATGTTAAGTTAGCTGGCTAGCCAGTTCAAATAATGACCATATCATATAGCTGGCAACCAGCCAGCTAGCTAACAAGCTATAAAATAACCAAAACATTGTTTAGAAAGTAGCTTTAAGTTGCCTGGTTTGTTAGATTGACATTATATTAAATTAATTTCCAAACGGATGGGGTTATTGGTGTTAAAATACACTAGTTATGCTATTGTGGACCACCAGGCTGCTGATGTCATGCAGCCTGTAGTTTTTGTGATTATACTTTTTCATAATGACAACGATAAGTTTGATGTTGGACGACAATAGAATGTTCATGATGTCACTGCGACAACTGTCGATAGCCCTAGTATAAACGGGGCAGAAGGTAGCCTAGTGGTTAGAGCGTTGGGCCAGTAACCGAAAGGTTTCAACATCGAATCCCCGAGCTGACAAAGTAAAAAATCTGTTGTTTTGCCCCTGAACAAGGCCGTTAACCCACTGTTCCTAGGCTGTCATTGTAAATAAGAATTTGTTCTTAACTGACTTGCCTAGGTAAATAAATAAAAACAGTCTTGAAATCTTTGGTTGTTTAGTATATGGCCTCACGTGAATCCTTAAAGAGATGGGTGGGGCTAAGGCTTAAGAGGGTGTGAAGGATGGTGTAGACAAAGAAGAGCTCTCCAGTAGGTTTACTAAAACATTCAAGGGCCATTTTCTCAAAAGTGTGGTTACAAGTTTATCAACTTTCAAAGCAGAATTACTTTCCCATATATACAATATTCTAGCTCTGAATCTCTACTTTTAGCCAATGTAAAAAAAAACAATTTCAAATTTTGCTACAGAAGACCGAATCGAGCCGGTCGGTCACATATGTAATATTTAAGTGGTAATGCCCGAGAAGCCGGTGTTTGTTGGATATATTGGCACGAGTGTTCATCGAGGGCCGGCAAATCGTGCCAATATATCCAACAAACACCGGCTTCAAGGACATTACCACTTAAATATTACATATGTGACCAACCAACTCCTTCCACAAGATATAGTCCATACACAAGTCTAGGGTTGCTAGAGATGCGATTCTGTCGTTCGTTCTTTTTGTTCTGTATCTATGGACGTGACCCAGTCGTTTGTTCCATTAGTTCTATATTTATGGACGCGACCCAGTCGTTTGTTCCATTAGTTCTATATTTATGGACGTGACCCAGTCGTTCATTCTTTTTGTTCTGTATCTATGCACGTGACCCAGTCGTTCATTCTTTTTGTTCTGTATCTATGGACGTGACCCAGTCGTTCAGTCTTTTTGTTCTGTATCTATGCACGTGACCCGGTCGTTCATTCCATTAGTTCTATATTTATGGACGCGACCCAGTCGTTTGTTCCATTAGTTCTATATTTATGGACGCGACCCAGTCGTTTGTTCCATTAGTTCTATATTTATGGACGTGACCCAGTCGTTTGTTCCATTAGTTCTATATTTATGGACGTGACCCAGTCGTTTGTTCCATTAGTTCTATATTTATGGACGTGACCCAGTCGTTCATTCTTTTTGTTCTGTATCTATGGACGTGACCCAGTCGTTCATTCTTTTTGTTCTGTATCTATGGACGTGACCCAGTCGTTCGTTCTTTTTGTTCTGTATCTATGGACGCGACCCAGTCGTTCATTCTTTTTGTTCTGTATCTATGGACGTGACCCAGTCGTTCAGTCTTTTTGTTCTGTATCTATGGACGCGACCCAGTCGTTCATTCTTTTTGTTCTGTATCTATGGACGTGACCTAGTCGTTCGTTCTTTTTGTTCTGTATCTATGGACGCGACCCAGTCGTTCATTCTTTTTGTTCTGTATCTATGGACGCGACCCAGTCGTTCGTTCTTTTTGTTCTGTATCTATGGACGCGACCCAGTCGTTCATTCTTTTTGTTCTGTATCTATGGACGTGACCCAGTCGTTCAGTCTTTTTGTTCTGTATCTATGCACGCGACCCAGTCGTTCAGTCTTTTTGTTCTGTATCTATGGACGCGACCCAGTCGTTCGTTCTTTTTGTTCTGTATCTATGGACGTGACCCAGTCGTTCAGTCTTTTTGTTCTGTATCTATGGACGCGACCCAGTCGTTCGTTCTTTGTGTTCTGTATCTATGGACGTGACCCAGTCGTTCATTCTTTTTGTTCTGTATCTATGCACGCGACCCAGTCGTTCGTTCTTTTTGTTCTGTATCTATGGACGTGACCCAGTCGTTCATTCTTTTTGTTCTGTATCTATGGACGCGACCCAGTCGTTCAGTCTTTTTGTTCTGTATCTATGGACGCGACCCAGTCGTTCATTCTTTTTGTTCTGTATCTATGGACGTGACCCAGTCGTTCGTTCTTTTTGTTCTGTATCTATGGACGCGACCCAGTCGTTCATTCTTTTTGTTCTGTATCTATGGACGTGACCCAGTCGTTCATTCTTTTTGTTCTGTATCTATGGACGCGACCCAGTCGTTCATTCTTTTTGTTCTGTATCTATGGACGTGACCTAGTCGTTCGTTCTTTTTGTTCTGTATCTATGGACGCGACCCAGTCGTTCATTCTTTTTGTTCTGTATCTATGGACGTGACCCAGTCGTTCGTTCTTTTTGTTCTGTATCTATGGACGCGACCCAGTCGTTCATTCTTTTTGTTCTGTATCTATGGACGTGACCCAGTCGTTCAGTCTTTTTGTTCTGTATCTATGGACGCGACCCAGTCGTTTGTTCTTTTTGTTCTGTATCTATGGACGTGACCCAGTCGTTCATTCTTTTTGTTCTGTATCTATGCACGTGACCCAGTCGTTCATTCTTTTTGTTCTGTATCTATGGACGTGACCCAGTCGTTCAGTCTTTTTGTTCTGTATCTATGCACGTGACCCAGTCGTTCATTCTTTTTGTTCTGTATCTATGGACGCGACCCAGTCGTTCGTTCTTTTTGTTCTGTATCTATGGACGCGACCCAGTCGTTTGTTCCATTAGTTCTGTATTTATGGACGTGACCCAGTCGTTTGTTCCATTAGTTCTATATTTATGGACGTGACCCAGTCGTTCGTTCTTTTTGTTCTGTATCTATGGACGTGACCCAGTCGTTCATTCTTTTTGTTCTGTATCTATGGACGTGACCCAGTCGTTCATTCTTTTTGTTCTGTATCTATGGACGTGACCCAGTCGTTCGTTCTTTTTGTTCTGTATCTATGGACGCGACCCAGTCGTTCATTCTTTTTGTTCTGTATCTATGGACGTGACCCAGTCGTTCAGTCTTTTTGTTCTGTATCTATGGACGCGACCCAGTCGTTCATTCTTTTTGTTCTGTATCTATGGACGTGACCTAGTCGTTCGTTCTTTTTGTTCTGTATCTATGGACGCGACCCAGTCGTTCATTCTTTTTGTTCTGTATCTATGGACGCGACCCAGTCGTTCGTTCTTTTTGTTCTGTATCTATGGACGCGACCCAGTCGTTCATTCTTTTTGTTCTGTATCTATGGACGTGACCCAGTCGTTCAGTCTTTTTGTTCTGTATCTATGCACGCGACCCAGTCGTTCAGTCTTTTTGTTCTGTATCTATGGACGCGACCCAGTCGTTCGTTCTTTTTGTTCTGTATCTATGGACGTGACCCAGTCGTTCAGTCTTTTTGTTCTGTATCTATGGACGCGACCCAGTCGTTCGTTCTTTGTGTTCTGTATCTATGGACGTGACCCAGTCGTTCATTCTTTTTGTTCTGTATCTATGCACGCGACCCAGTCGTTCGTTCTTTTTGTTCTGTATCTATGGACGTGACCCAGTCGTTCATTCTTTTTGTTCTGTATCTATGGACGCGACCCAGTCGTTCAGTCTTTTTGTTCTGTATCTATGGACGCGACCCAGTCGTTCATTCTTTTTGTTCTGTATCTATGGACGTGACCCAGTCGTTCGTTCTTTTTGTTCTGTATCTATGGACGCGACCCAGTCGTTCATTCTTTTTGTTCTGTATCTATGGACGTGACCCAGTCGTTCAGTCTTTTTGTTCTGTATCTATGGACGCGACCCAGTCGTTCATTCTTTTTGTTCTGTATCTATGGACGTGACCTAGTCGTTCGTTCTTTTTGTCCTGTATCTATGGACGCGACCCAGTCGTTCATTCTTTTTGTTCTGTATCTATGGACGTGACCCAGTCGTTCGTTCTTTTTGTTCTGTATCTATGGACGCGACCCAGTCGTTCATTCTTTTTGTTCTGTATCTATGGACGTGACCCAGTCGTTCAGTCTTTTTGTTCTGTATCTATGCACGCGACCCAGTCGTTCAGTCTTTTTGTTCTGTATCTATGGACGCGACCCAGTCGTTCATTCTTTTTGTTATGTATCTATGGACGCGACCCAGTCGTTCATTCTTTTTGTTCTGTATCTATGGACGTGACCCAGTCGTTCATTCTTTTTGTTCTGTATCTATGGACGTGACCCAGTCGTTCGTTCTTTTTGTTCTGTATCTATGGACGTGACCCAGTCGTTCATTATTTTTGTTCTGTATCTATGGACGTGACCCAGTCGTTCGTTCTTTTTGTTCTGTATCTATGGACGTGACCCAGTCGTTCATTCTTTTTGTTCTGTATCTATGGACGTGACCCAGTCGTTCATTCTTTTTGTTCTGTATCTATGGACGTGACCCAGTCGTTCAGTCTTTTTGTTCTGTATCTATGGACGTGACCCAGTCGTTCAGTCTTTTTGTTCTGTATCTATGGACGTGACCCAGTCGTTCAGTCTTTTTGTTCTGTATCTATGGACGTGACCCAGTCGTTCGTTCTTTTTGTTCTGTATCTATGGACGTGACCCAGTCGTTCATTCTTTTTGTTCTGTATCTATGGACGTGACCCAGTCGTTCATTCTTTTTGTTCTGTATCTATGGACGTGACCAGTCGTTCATTCTTTTTGTTCTGTATCTATGGACGTGACCCAGTCGTTTGTTCCATTAGTTCTATATTTATGGACGTGACCCAGTCGTTCAGTCTTTTTGTTCTGTATCTATGGACGTGACCCAGTCGTTCGTTCTTTTTGTTCTGTATCTATGGACGTGACCAGTCGTTCATTCTTTTTGTTCTGTATCTATGGACGTGACCCAGTCGTTTGTTCTTTTTGTTCTGTATCTATAGACGCGACCCAGTCAATAACTTTGAAATGAAGCTGGAGACTGCAAACTAACTGCACTTCATTTCGTATGACCTTTTTTCAATTTACATTTCTTTGTATATATCCATAAAAATTATGCCCCTACACATTCATTACTATGGGACAGTTGGACAACGAAATTGAATATTGAAACAATGTTGCAAATGTCGGAGAGACAGTCTGCCCTGTTGAAAACTAAATGTTAGTCTAAAAGAAATGTGAGATAATGTCTAGATGCTTTTTATAGTGGAGATCAAGTTTATAACTTCCCTGCCTGGGCTGATGAGACAGTGGATTGCTCGGTCAGATGGAACAGAGTAAAAATAGGCATTTTAACGTCATAGATTTAGCAGGTGGTAACTTGTGGAATAGACACCGGCTGGAACGCGCTTTTAACCAATCAGCATTCAGGATTAGACCCACCCGTTGTATAAATCTGTAATAGATTTGTTCTGTACTGTAAACTTTGTACAAGTGTCTCTGGGTTTGCTATTTTAATCTTAAATCCTTTGGAAATGGGTAACTGAGGAGACTAATGTGCCAACTCACTTTGCCCCGAAAGAGAAGTGAGGCATGAAAGCAAGGAAGGGCATTGGGGCACACCGGCCGCGGTTTAATTTAATCTTGCGCAATCAAATCAAAATCATGAAATATATATCAGGTCCAAAATGAATGGCACCCTTGACAAAGATGAGTAAAAAAGACTGCATAAAATAAATAATACAAATACTGAGCTACTGAGCAATTGTTCAGAAAAATTGATTTTGTTTAACAAGTAATACTTTTTCTCTCTCAAAGAAATAGGGGTAAAATTATTGGCACCCCTAAAGATTCTTATAAATATAAACAAACAAAATAAAATCTGCATTAACATTCTACTTTTTTAAAAATTATTCTTATCTTAAGGAATGCATTTTGGTCTTCCATGGCTTCCTGTTTTACTGGGGTAGAAAAATGAAGTAACACGCATAGGAAAAAGCAAAGAACTCACAAATGGTTATTGACTTTCATAAATCAGGAAATGGGTACTGGAACAGTGGTAATCTTGCCTGGTATTGAATGCATGCGTATCTTGTCCCCACGCACAGTGAGGAAGATGGTTCTGGAGGAAAAGAAATGTCCAAGGGCCACAGCTGGATAATTACAGAACTTGGTCACATCTTCGGGTCACCAAGTTTCCAAATCTACAAATCTCCTTTGCCAATAGGCTCTTTGGAGCGGTTGCCAGAAAGACACTTTCATTGAAAGCAACCAACAAATGTAAATGCCTGGAGTTTGCTAAATGGCATTGGCACTTGGATTGGAACAGGCGCTATGGTCAAATGACACGGAAATAGAGCTCTTTGGCCTAGAAAGAAGGATACATATGCAGAAAATAACCTCATACCTACTGTAAAATATGGTGGTGAAGCTTTGCTGTTACAGGGCTATTTTGCTTCCACCAGCTTGGGAAACCAATATGAATTGTATATGTCATCATAATGCAAGAATTCTCCATGTTGGTGAGCTAAACAAAGATAAATATTCAAACCAAGTCAATGGTCAATCCCAACATGAATGAAGCAGGTCTTTATTGTTGACCATCAGTGATCAAATGGCAACTTGTCAGCAAGCTAGTTCATATAATAAGCAGTTAATTGGATAATGATTTACTTCATGAAACACATTCATGCAAAGTTCATCCTGGATTGGGCAGATCGATAGTCCACAGAGAAGGGGAACAGAAAACATATTGAATGTACCCATAACAGAATACTATCTTCGCTCCCTCTTCCTACCATCACATTATGTATTCATTGATAAAGTACTTGTACAACAGTCAATGCTTTAGATTGGATACTTTATCTTGACATTCTTAAAAATGTAGGTACATGTAGTATGTAATACCCTTGATTGGTTAGCATTTTTTCGCATTTCAATTTACATTTAGTTATGAATGCTGTAGTTTGTCATCGCTGCAAGTTGATTTTTTTCTGATTACATTCCATATTAAGTTCCATCTCTCTCACCAAACAATCTTTTGAATCATGTCAAATTAAACACAGATATTTAACACATTTTTGTTAGTTTGAATGCAGCAGTATTATTAGAGCTTGAGGAGGTCTCATCCAACAATTTGATACTTCTGAAAAATAAAGTTAACGAAATAAATGCAACTACAATTTTTTTCTTAACACGTCTTTGCTTTATCAAATAAAAATAAAGATTACCTTTGTCTCAAGAAGTAACTATATTATGTACAATAAACTATTATGGAACACCAGAAGCAAGTATATTTCAAGGCATGCCAAATTTCTTAGAAATGCTGATCGGTACAAAAGTAAAATAGATGGACCAATTAAAAGCAAACTTTTATTAGTGTGAGCCAATGAAATTGCTTCATATTAAACTGTGAATGATTGGCATCACATAGCAGCTCTACCTGAGTGCATGTCTCACTAAATTGTTCAAGACATTTTGGGGTGACATCAGAAAGTTGTTGGGGTATTGTATGAAGCAAAATAAATGGATTTGAAAATGTATTGTATTAGAGTAGATGTTTCGTTGTATTGTAAGTTGTATTATCCTTGTCATTTAATGAGAGAAATTATGATTCCTGTAAGATAAAAGTGTAACACATTATACGTGAAGCACAGAATAACATACTGAGAAAAGACAAAGAAACATAGTGACATTTAAAGTGCAAAATAAATCAAATTCTACAGTGATGAATTTTAATATGTAAGTAGGTACACGGTATGTTCAGAATCATAGGATTTTGTAACTGGTAAAATGTTTAGGAATTAGCAAAATGTCGGAAATGGGAATGATTGATGATTTACACCTGAAGTAAACATTCTATGAAACTGTATAACTAGCACTAACTACCTCCTCATGTGTATAAACTGTGAAGGACTTTTAAAAATGTTCAGAACTGGGACCCGGAGGAAAATGGGGTGGGCCATGCTATTTCAATTTTAGTCAGGGGGAGGGTTGAGTATTTTTTGGGATCTAGTCCAGGTTCGATTAAATGTCATATTGCTCAGTGTTTGAGAAGTAGTTGCTTATTACATCTCAATGTGTGCCCGATGCTGCCCCTCATCCCTGATTATTTGCAGGGTGCGCAATATTAAGTGCTTCTAGTGTGGTCTCAATCAAATGATCCATATTCTATAGGCTATAGGCCTAGGCTATACGAAGAGCATGCTCGGAGAAGCACAGGGCAAAGTTATATTTCCAAGAAAATGTACTTCCCGTGTTTTTGCGCTGCTGGGATGGTGTATATAAAACTAGGCTACACAGCATTATACACTTCAATGGATAGGCTATCCTAATCATGAGCCCCGGCCTGTCCTGCTCTTGCTGATGTAAACCCTTTTGTGCTGCCTAACCAATGACTGTGCTGTATACGTTGGCACTTCAGGAGATGAGTGAATGGCTTCTTTTGAAAATAATGTTTACATTTTTATTTATTTTTAATTCCTGTGCGTTCGGACTGGGCCTATTGATGTCCTGTTCAGTTTGAGAGGGAAAGCGTGGCGATGAGAAGGAGGACCGGAGGTAAACTTGCTACTGCTTTAATTGATTTGAATAAAAACGATATGTTTCGCTGCCCATAACGAATATATTTATCAGACTTATTGACCTCACAATAAGCCCGATTCTAGTAACTTACACAACCTACATTACTATGAAGCACCAGCCACAGATATTTGAGAAGGCTTAATTCATTTAAACGGTTTTCATTTTAATTTGACTTTAGGCTACTAACAACAAGAGGGTTTTGTGTTGAAGACTAAGTCTTCATATTCAAGAAATACGAGCTAGGCCTTCCTAGCTCTCTTTTCTTTGACAAGAGGTAGGTCTTCACATTTGAGATAGGGCTTGTGATTGATGTGATTGGCTTGATGAAACATGGCTCAAGCCTGATGAATTTACTGCGTTAAATGAGGCCTCTCCTGGTTACACTAGTGACCATATCCCCACACATCCCGCAAAGGCTGAGATGTTGCTAACATTTATGACAGCAATTTTCAATTTACGACGTTTTCGTCTTTTGAGCTGCTAGTCATGAAATCTATGCAGCCTACTCAATCACTTTTATAGATACTGTTTTCAGGCCTCCTGGGCCATATACAGAATTCCTCACTGAGTTCCCTGAATTCCTATCGGACCTCGTAGTCATGGCAGATAATATTTTTATTTTATTTCGACTCAGTGGGTTTTGTCCAACATGTCTCGGGACCTACGCATTGCCACAATCACACCCGGGTTCTAGTTTTGTCATGTGGAATAGATATTGTGGATCTAAATGTTTTTCCTCATAATCCTGGAATATTGGACCACCATTTTATTACGTTTTCAATCGCAACAAATAATCTGCTCAGACCCCAACCAAGGATATCAAAAGCCGCGCTATAAATTCTCTGACAACCTAAAGATTCCTTGATGCCCTTCCAGACTTCCCTTCCACACTGGAGTACAAAAACATGTTAAACTTAACCTTACGTAATACCCTAGATGCAGTCGCACCGCTAAAAACAAAACATATTTGTCACAAGAAACTATCTTCCTGGCATACAGAAATTACCAGAGCCCTGAAGCAAGATTTGGAATGGAAATGGCGCCCCACCAAATTGGAAGTCTTCCGATTAGCTTGGAAAGACAGTACCATGCAATATTGAAAAGCCCTCATTGCTGCTAGATCCGCCTACTTTTCCACCCTGATTGAGGAGAATAAAAACAATCCTAAATGTATTTTTGATACTAAAAAGCAGCATTCCCCAAGTGAGGATGGCCTTCACTTCAGCAGTGATGAATTCATGAACTTCTTCAATGAAAAGATCATGATCATTAGAAAGCAAATGAAAGACTGCATATTTATTTCTCCAAAACTCAGTTGTCCTGAGTCTGCACAGAACTCCCAGGACCTCGGATCAATGGAGAAACTCAAGTTTTTAAATCCTGTATCTCTAGACACATTCACAATAATAGTCATGGCCTCTAAATCTTCCAGCTCTAAACTACTGTAAGAGCTTCTTCCTGTGCTTGGCCGTCCTATGTTGAACATAATAAACGGCTACCTATACTCTGGATGTGTACCAAACTCACTAAAAGTGGCAGTAATAAAGCCTCTCCTTAAAAAGCCTTGAGAGATATTTTTTTATAAATATCTGCCAATATCGAATCTCCCTCCCATACCTCTGAAATTGTTATTTAAAAAGCTGTTGCTCAGCAACTCACTGCCTTCCTGATGACAAATAATGTAAACAAAATGCTCCAGTCTGGTCATTAGACCCAATCCTAGTACTGAGACCGCGATGGTGAAGGTGGTAAATGACATTTTAATGGTGTCAGACCAAAGCTCTGCGTCTGTCCTCGTGCTCCGAGACCTTTGTGTTGCTTTTGACACCATCGATCACCACATTCTTTTGGAGAGATTGGAAACCCTAATTGGTCTACACAGACAAGTTTATGTGTGGTTTAGATCTTATCTGTCAAAAATATATCATTCTGTCTATGTGGATGGTTTGTCCTCTGAAAAATCAAAATTAAGTTTGGGTGTTCCTCAAGGTCTGTTTTAGGACCACTATTTTTTTCACAATAGATTCTACCTCTTTTGGATGTAATTCGGAAACACAATGTCAACTTTCACAACACAGCTGTACATTTTGATGAAACATGGTGAAGCCCCAAAATTGCCTAACCTGGAAGCCTGTGTTTCAGACATAAGGAAGTGGATGGTGGCAAATGTTTTACTTATAAACTCTGACAAAACCGAGATGCTAGTTCTAGGTCCCAAGAAACAAAGAGATCTTCTGTTTGATCGGACAATTAATCTCGATGGTTGTACAGTCGTCTCAAATAAAACCTAACCTACAAAGCATTACATGGACTTGCTCCTACCTATCTCTCCGATTTGGTCCTGCCGTACATACCTACATGTACGCTACGGTCACAAGACGCAGGCCTCCTCATTGTTCCTACTGTTTCTAAGCAAACAGCTAGCGAGGGCTTTCCCCTATAGAACTCAATTTTTATGGAATGGTCTGCCGATCCATGTGAGTGATGCAGAATCGGTCTTGACTTTTAAGTCTTTACTGAAGACTCATCTCTTCAGTAGGCCCTATGATTAAGTGTATTCTGGCAGAGGGGTGCGAAGGTGAACGACAAGGCTCTGGAGTGACAAACCACCCATGCTGTCTCTGACTAGCTGGCTCCCCTCTCGCCACTGGGTTTCTCTGCCTCTGTCCTTATTATGGGGGCTGAGTTACTGGCTTGTTAGTGCTCTCCCATGCCATCCCTAGGAGGGGTGCATCATGTCGTGCCAGGCTTTATTCCCGCTATATTCGACTTGAGTGGGTTGAGTGATTGACGTGATCTTCCTGTCTGGTTTTGCACCCCCTCGGGCTTGTGCGGTGGGGGAGATCCACCTTCTCTCAGGGTAGTATGTTGGTGGTCTGTTGATATCCCTCTGGTGGTGTGGGGGCTGTGCTTTGGCAAAGTAGGTGGGGTTATATCCTGCCTAGTTGACCCTGTTCGGGGGTATCGTTGGACGGGGCCACAGTGTCCCCCGACCCCCCCTGTGTCAGTCTCCGGTATCTATGCCGCAATAGTCTATGTGCCGGGGGGCTAGGGTCAGTCTGTCCTATTTGGTGTAATTATCCTGTCTTATCTGATGTCCTGTGTGATCTTAAGTATGCGCCCTCTAATTCTCCAATCTCTCGCTTGCTCTCTCTCCCCTCCAGGAGGACCTGAGCCCTTGGGCCATGACTCAGGACTACTTGGCCTGACAACTCTTGGCTGTTCCCCCTCCCAAGTCCACCTGGTCGTGCTACTGCTCAGTTATTGCTGTTCTGCCTGCGGCTATGGAATCCTGCCCCGTTCACTGGACATGCTCCCTCGCTCTCTCTCTCCGTCCCCTTCTCTCTATACCACACCTGCTGTCTCAACCTCTGAATGCTCAGTTATGAAAAGCAAACTGACATTTACCCCTGAGGTGCTGACCTGTTACAACCTCTATAAACACTGTGATTATTATTTGACCCTGTTGGTCATCTATGAACATTTGAGCATCTTGAAGAACGATCTGGCCTTAATGGCCATGTACTCTTATAATCTCCACCGGGCTCAGCCAGAAGAGGACTGACCACCCATCAGAGCCTGATTCCTCTCTAGGTTTCTTCATAGGTTCCTGTCTTTATAGGGAGTTTTTCCTAGTTACCGTGCTTTTACATCTGCATTGCTTGCTGTTTGGGGTTTTAGCCTGGGTTTCTGTCTAAGGGTCTAGTCTGCCATTTAAGAAATACATTGTGAAGGATTTGTGACAAGCTACAGGCAGGCAGGAGTCGTCAGCATTTCAACAGCACATCAACAACAGCACTTTAACAACATGCCTATACATTTTGCATTAAAGCTGTTTAAAATAATTACTTATAATGAAATATCAATGAAACGAAAAATTCCTAATTAGGCTACACTGTCATTCTACAGTGCCTTTGAATTCACTTTTAGAAACATGAGTTTGGCCAGTCTTTGGTTTGAGGATCATGCGGTGAGCTATGCATGTCTATTTTGTAACAAGAATGTAATGGAATAAAATAGAATGAATTAGAAAATGATAGTTTCACAATTGAAAAAAGTTGCAAGTGCATATAGGCCTACCTGATGATCTGCGGCTACTGTGTTAAAAAACAAAAGTATTTTTCTCTAATTCACTGATGATCAGATACTTCAGTCATAACTGGTTCGGTTGTTCTACATGTTTACAGTTGATAGACAACTTTAGCACTGTTCCAAACAATAGCCTGTATAGAAATCAAAACGTCTCCTGTGCTGCAGCATGCGCTCATTCGTTGTCATGCTCTGTTGAGGTATTAAAAGAGATTCTGCTTCTGCGTTTATAAAAGGCAATTTTTTTCTCAGACCTGCAAATAAGATGATAGATTCATGCAGTACTTTTATTATAAAGCAGAGCTTTTCACCCCTACTCTTGTCCACAGTGGTCTGCAAATCCACAACCTTCTGGCCCGGCGCCCTTGCTACTTAGCCATGTAATGCTTACGAAATGGTTTCATGTAATGCTTAGTTTCTAAAACTGCATATCTACGGCTCTTGTCTGTCCTACGAGTGAGGGTAAACGTTAGGCATGTTGTCTGCTATCCACTTTGTTTGAATTATTATTTTGAGTATAGGGGAAGGTAACTAGTGTTTTTTCAAGCGTGCAATATGTTTTACTGAAGGGAGGGCCATCCATTTTCTTTTCAGAGAGGTCTTATTTCCCCCAGGTATTCCTCATTATAAATAAAGTACAGTCCCTAATACAACAATAACAGAAATCATGTTCATTTGGACACATTCCACAGTATCTATCTTTAAATGTGTTTCTGATTTAATATGCGCCTCAAACGGCAACCTACTCCCTATGGGCTCTGGTCAAAAGTAGTGCACTAAATTGGGAATAAAGAGCCATTTGGGACACTCTAGGTACATCCAATGAAGTCCTCCAAAATAAAAGCCCCTCATGATCATATCTGGGTGAACCGTTTCCCAAGGTAGACAAGAACACATGCTGACAATTACAACGCCACAAGTACATCGACTTTATGCATTAATTTAGATTCCCTCAAAATCCTTTTCTATCTCAATGAAAAAGATAGAGGAATAATGAGACTTATTTCGGTAACACTTTACAATAAAGGTACCTTAATTTAAAGCGTTACCCTTAGTTCAAACAGAGATATTGGCCTACTGTATGAAACATTTAGTAGCACTTGAAGCAGCTCCTGGTGAAGTGTGATATTATCTAATGAACACATTCATAGGGCTTTATGAGACTGTATACTACTCTATGGCGGTTATCATACAGTAGGTCGGGCACAGGTTTTCATTCCAAAATGCAGATGTACCAGTCCCTGATTGGTTGTGAGAGAGAAATAACAATGCCAAGTGTAAACTGCACACCAATCCAGATCTGATTCTTATCTACATGATGGTAACTTTACTCAAAGCACCTTGTAAAGTGTTATAATGCTTTAAAAACCTTAACAGAATCTCATAGATGCAGTCATTGAGCATTGTGAAACTTGACAATCAAGTAATAAGGCATGAGAGAGATATTCATAATATATAACAGTCTCTGGTACCTTATTGCTTTATTGTAGTTTCATAATGCTCTATGACTTCTATAAGGTGCTATGAACGCTTATAACGCAATATAACAGTTCAGAACTCTTCATAAAGGAGGAACGTCAAGTGTTACCTAAACTACTATCCGTGGTCTGACCTAAATAAAGTTCATCCTATAATTTAGCTATATATTATTTTCATATCACACGTAATCATTTTAATTTAAAGCACTTCTTTAAGCAAACTAGTAAGTGAGATCAGAGGAGGCTGCTGCTCTGCTGTTGCAGTTTTTTATCTTCCCTGGAAGCGTTAGTGATGGGAGGAGTAGACAAGAACTGGTCTTAGAACAGGTCTTATTAAGGCATACGAGGGCTGCTGTACTGAGTCAGAATCACAGGGGGGCTAGGGGAGGCTAGGGGAACCCCATAACAAATCAGGCACCCCACAATCAATATGGACATTGGGCACCATCACCGTGCAGAGCCCCATGAGTCAATGTGTAATTCGAACCCTGCTAAGGAACAAGTTCCCAGACAGGTGCAGGGAGGCCTCAGCTGCAGAAGGAGGTAACAAACACCCACTTCCATAGTCTGTGGCATTGGGGATCACACCCACTTCCCTAGTCTGTGGCATTGGGGGTCACACCCACTTCCCTAGTCTGTGGCATTGGGGGTCACACCCACTTCCCTAGTCTGTGGCATTGGGGATCACACCCACTTCCCTGGTCTGTGGCATTGGGGGTCACACCCACTTCCCTAGTCTGTGGCATTGGGGGGTCACACCCACTTCCCTAGTCTGTGACATTGGGGGGTCACACCCACTTCCCTAGTCTGTGGCATTGGAGGTCACACCCACTTCCCTAGTCTGTGGCATTGGGGGTCGCACCCACTTCCCTAGTCTGTGACATTGGGGGGTCACACCCACTTCCCTAGTCTATGACATTGGGGGGGGTCACACCCACTTCCCTAGTCTGTGGCATTGGGGGGGTCACACACCCACTTCCCTAGTCTGTGGCATTGGGGGTCACACCCACTTCCCTAGTCTGTGGCATTGGGGGGTCACACCCACTTCCCTAGTCTGTGACATTGGGGGGTCACACCCACTTCCCTAGTCTGTGACATTGGGGGGTCACACCCACTTCCCTAGTCTGTGGCATTGGGGGGTCACACACCCACTTCCCTAGTCTGTGGCATTGGGGAGTCACACCCACTTCCCTAGTCTGTGGCATTGGGGGGTCACACACCCACTTCCCTAGTCTGTGGCATTGGGGAGTCACACCCACTTCCCTAGTCTGTGGCATTGGGGGGGTCACACACCCACTTCCCTAGTCTGTGGCATTGGGGAGTCACACCCACTTCCCTAGTCTGTGGCATTGGGGAGTCACACCCACTTCCCTGGTCTGTGGCATTGGGGGGTCACACCCACTTCCCTAGTCTGTGGCATTGGGGAGTCACACCCACTTCCCTGGTCTGTGGCATTGGGGGGTCACACCCACTTCCCTAGTCTGTGGCATTGGGGAGTCACACCCACTTCCCTGGTCTGTGGCATTGGGGAGTCACACCCACTTCCCTAGTCTGTGGCATTGGGGAGTCACACCCACTTCCCTGGTCTGTGGCATTGGGGGTCTCACCGCTGCCTGGTGCTCTCTATTACTGGTTTTGTTCTTGGCCTTAACTATGATTAGAAGCAGACCCCTCTTTGTTATCTTAAGCTGAGAGTTGAAACATAGTGTTTTCGCACAAACACGTTTGAGGTCGTGGAGTTACTCTGACATACAGTAGATAAAGGGGTGTGTGAAGTGCAGTGTGGATAGTCTGGTGGATAGATAGCCCTGATACACTAAGCTAGGCTATATTCTCTGGTGGCTGTCTTGCTCTCAGAAGCATCTGACTTCCCCTTGGTGGGTGTGGATGTAGATGACAACGGGTAAAGTTTGCCTCGCCTCCTGGGCGTCCCAGGGGCTGAGGAATCATCGGTTTGAGGCGGTCTGGGTTTTAGCGGAAGTGCAGTCTGCGCCCGCACGGATATGAGCTGCCTCCGGACTTCTGTAACTGCAGCCCCCCGGCGTGGGCGCTGAGGGGAGGGGCTGTCGGTCCGGGAAGTGGAGTAGCAACAGGGGGAGGGGCATGCAGAGAGAGGGGCTCGGGAGATAACCCCACGCAGGGGAGTCTGGGGGGTGGAGAATAAGGAGGAGGAGTTGGCCCCGGGTCCAGGTCGGGACTGCAGAGTCTGGGACCTCTGGTGCAGTGGAACATTTATTCTTGGGGTCCTAGTTTTGTGAGATTGATGCCTGAAACACAGAGATACACCACAGAGATAGTCATATATGTAGAATAATGCTTTGAATTCTGAATTCTGTTCTAGAATTTTGCATAAAGATCATAATCTGGAGGTTTTCACATAAGATTAATATTATTATCAATTCAGAATATTATTCAAAGGGCTGGGTGAACAACAGAGTGGATAAAAGGCAGCCTTGGCGTGAGCCCCTAGAGATCGGGAATTGATAAGAGCATGTGTTTCCTGTCAAATACACTTTTAGTTGAACCTACCTAGTATATATAGTTGAAAGTTGGGGTTTGTGGAGATTAGCATTGGGGCCAGTTTGGGAGAAAGCATGAGACGGTGTAACAGAGGATCCCTGCAGCTTAACAGGCGTGACAGGACGGGGTATTCTGCTCCTTTGACGCCCCTCACTCCTCTCCCCCCAAATTCCCCTCTCCTTCCTGGGCGGATAGTTGTCCTCATCATGGGTGTCTTCCTCTGACTGGATCTCTGCTGGAACTTTACAGCCATCATCCACAGAGGACGCTGAGGAAACAGAAGCCAGTCTTAGCATGCGACCTTGCCTCCTTTCCATGACCAGCCGGGCTAGGTGAGGTCGCTTGGCCCTCTGACGAGACTTGAATGACTGGGACGCCGCCGACTGGTCCTGGTCCGAGCTGGTGTCCTCCTCAGACCGAGAGAGAACCGGGATTCTGCTAATTTTCTGAGGCCTGGTCTGTTTGCTGGCCTCTGACAATTTTTCTGGATCACCAGGGTCCTTGGGTTCCTCCTGTGGAGAAGCCTCATTGTTTTGTTCGAGCTGGACCTGGCTCTCCTTCTCTGCTAACATCACGTCTTGGGCAGGCTCCATCTCAGAGGAAACAACAATAGGGGTGTCCTCTGTTTCAGAGTCTAACTTGGTTTCTATTGAAATGACCAGGATATCCTGGGCTTCAGGTTCTTCTGGGGGACCGAGAATGGGAGAGGAGAGGTTTGACTGGATCGCTGGCTGGGCTTCGTCCCCAAGTTCTGACTCTTCTTCCATCTCTTTTTCTGGGGGGATTAACTCCTCAACCTCTTTCTTTGCAACATCCTTTTCCTCCTCCTTAGCCCTGTTGTCTCTCTCTGGGGAACCTGGGATTGCTCTCTCGGGAACTTCCTCCTTGGACCTACTCTCTCTCTTCCTCTCCTCCTTCTCCTCATCAAACCTGCTCACTTCGTCCCCTTCCTCGTCTTTCTCAAAGACGTTGCTTTCTGATCCACTCTCCCTCCTCTGTACGTTGTATGTCTTTTGGAACTCCCCTTCAGATCCACTCTCCCTCTCCTCTTCACTGTCTCTGTTTGGAACCTCACCCTCAGATCCACTCTCCCTCTCCTTCTCAAAGTCTTTGTCTGAACGGTCCACATCGGATCTGCTCTCCCTGCTCCTCTCTTTCTCTCCATCCAAGACATCCTCCTCTTTCTCTTCCTCCGAGTGGTTCTCCTGTTCGTCTGTGGGCTCCTCAACCAGCCCAGGGAGCAGCAGCCTGAGCTGCAGAGTCCCTGAGGAGCTCATCACATTATGGTGGGTAGTCTCGGCAATGTGTACGAATGTCCGCTCTACTTTGGTGAAAGGAGGGGAGGTGCTGGTGGGAGTAACAACATTGGGCGCCACATTGACCAGGATGGCGGAGACGGCCGTCGAAGGCGGTTTGGGCTCGGACTTCAACTGGGAGAACAAAGTACCTGGCTCAGACACGTCGAGCAGGCTTCCCAGAGGTCCCAGAGCTCTCTCGCACTGGGGTGTGATGGCTGCCAGCGTCCCCTGGTGGCTCCCGGCATCGTCCGGGGGCAGATCGCCCACCACGGCAAGGGACCTCCTCACGTCTCCAGGGGAGAAGAGCACCAGGGTCTTGGAGCCTTCCTCCAGCTCCAGGTCCGGATCACCACCAAACCCCACTCCTGCAGAGGCCCGGTGAGGGTAGTCCCGAGGAGGCTCGTCTGCAAGAAGAGTAGAGGGAGCTCCATCATCACACTCCTGGCTGTGCTCGCTGCTCTTGGGGCTCCCATCACCGCTGGACACTGCCCCAGCCCCGACCTCAGCGGCATCCACATTCCCATCCTGACCCTGCTCAACACAGGTTCTGGAATCAACCTCAAAGGAGGTTTGGAGAGGCGGAAGGGTGGCGGCGCCGGTGAGCATGGCAGAGAGGAAGTCCACCCGTCGAAAGCGATGCTGGGCCAGCGTGGGAAGGTTAGGCCTTTCTCGCTCTACACCCTGGAAGTTGAGGTCCTCCCCACTGCCACCCTGGTATGGGCTGATCTGCTCCAGGGCCTGCAGCACATCACAGAGAGAGGCTGTAGTACACAAGTATCAAAGAAAAGGAAATACTTTCCCTGAACCCCACACTCTTAGAAAAAAAAGGTGTTATCTAGAAACTAAAAGGCTTATTCAGCTGTCCCCATAGGATAATCCCTTGGAGAACCCTTTTGGTTCCAGGTAGAGCCCTTTTCACAGTGGGTACTACATGGAACCAAAAAGGCTTCTAGCTGGAACAAAAAAGGGTTCTACCTGGAACCAAAAATAGCTATCCTATGGGGACAGCCGAAGAACCCTTTTGGAACCCTTTTTTCTAAGAGTGTAGGACATAATAATGAACTATCAGATGTATTATATAACAATGAGTTAATGAAATGAAAAGGACAAACATACGAAGAACACCCTCACAGACTTCAGTACACATCAATACACACAGACACCTGCAAACTGTTGCAGAGCAGAACCAGTTTATGACCTTAAAAACATTAATATATTAGAAAACTTTGGATACGTTTAAAAATGACTACCATAGCATCAAACCATTTTCCATTAGCCATGACTGAATAAACACAAAAGGCAGCAAAGGCTAAATTAAGTACTTCCCAAATCCTTTAATCATATTTTGGTTGTATACAAGCGTCTGAGAATTGTCTAGTATAGTTGACATACATGGATAAAAAAAGGCACAGAAAGTCCATAGCACAGCATTATACATATAATACTGTATATATGTACATGTTATGTTCTCTGTTTTCTTTTATATTGCTCAACCCAGGTATGATTTCATGTGTAGCCATGGTTACAAACAGTGATTGCCAAATGTATGTACAGCTGTGAAGCAAATATACAAGATCACACGATGAGATGACATCAAAGTGCTGAAACATTGTCGATCCAGCAATGTACTAATATTCATTTTTTGTATGTTTATTTAAAAAATGGCTTGATATACATGCTTTTAAATACATAATGTTATACATAACTCTACAGGGTTATTGTGATACAAAAACAAATGCTTATAATATATTCACAAAAAGAGAATAGTGACTGTACTGTCCTCTACTGAGAGACACTCACGGATCACGATGTTGTTCAAATAATGGTTGACATCTTTTACATTCGCTCCAAAGTGTTAAAAAACTATGATTGCCACTGTATTATCTTACATATTCCCATTCCAACCCACCTCCCACATACTGTACATTATTTGCAATGAACTGGAGAATAGTTCAGTTTTTCCAGTACAGCGAATCATTAGACAGCCTTTGAAGAATTTGAGTCGACAAGGACTTTTATACAAGAGTCTCTTCTTTCACTGAACAGATGTAGGATCTTCATTTGAGCACTCTTTTGATGCTGAGAATTTTCCTGCGCAGCAGGAAAGTGCATTTGAGTTGTGTTTGTCGATTCCACTTTGAAATTTCAGACTTGATTTGCCCTAACGAACAAAATGTATGAACCATACAAAAATGTCCAATCATTATCATCCAGATAATAATTCACATTTGGTGTTGCTGCAGGATTATTTTCCTGCTGTAGCAAATTGGCTCAAATTAAGATCCTACATCTGTATCACTCACAGACACATTATTTATTTATTTTTTCAACTTTATTTAACCAGGTAGGCCAGTTGAGAACAAGTTCTCATTTACAACTGCGACCTGGCCAAGATTGGAACACTGGGCAATAAATAAGTGACTCAGAAACCAGATAATGTGTTTCCTCTTGCCGTCTGTCTTTCCACAAGCACAAATAAGTCACCAAGATCTACATGTAATCAGGACAGTACACACAGGACTGGAGCAACATTACACAGGCTACTAAGCAGCATCATTACGGTATATGATTGCATGCCATTTTACATGAGAATGCTTCAGTAGGAAAACTCCCAAAACCCACTTCAACATTACCAGACAAACAAAATGTTTTTAACAAATGTTTTTAACAGATGCCTACCAACCGTACTTAGGTATTCACTGATCCGTGAGTATACTTTTCTTGTTTGGAAATAAACCAAAGTGCAGCAGATAAACTGTAGACCAGCGTAAACAAGGACCTATCACATCAGACTTTACTAGTTCAAGCGAAGTGGCGTCCGATATTATTTATTGTACGAACTGAACTGAGATCAGGGCCCATATTCACAAAGCACCTCAGGAGTAGGAGTGCTAATCTAGCATACATGTTCCTTTTAGATCATAATGAATAAGATTACATGGACAGGGGATACCTGATCTTAGATCAGCACTCCTACCCTGAGATGATCGACATAGAGCCTCAGAACTAAGCTTCATCAGAGGGTGATAAATACATTCAGTGAATGTCATTATTGGATCACTGAAAACAGTGAAATTGATGGAAGACCAACCGGGCAACTGTATTATATTTTCCCCCTCATTATACAATCTAGACATGGCCTCAATTCAATTCAACCTGCATTGTGGTGTTAAAGCAGTATAGCTCTTCTTTTCCCATGGTCAAATGAAATGAATTGATAGAGCAGTGTTGGGTACTGTCAAATCCATAGAATTAGGAATCAGAATGGATCATAACAAGAGTGGTGTGATGGAAAACCTCCAATCATGTTGATTTTATCAACATTGGTGTCATATTGACTTAGATGTGATGGTAAGAAGATTAAATCCTGGATTTAACCATAGAGACATAAATCCTAAATCCTACTACTACTGGCCCTAAGCGAGCAGATAACTCTCTCACCTCCGGCACCATATAGGCCTACTTCCCCCTCGCGACAGGGATCCCGGTTCAAACCCAGCATGAGCCCTTCTGCTCCTATCCTGTCATTAAACAATTATTATGAAAAGGAGTTTGGAAATTCTGTTCTCCTTTGTAAAAAGGATTAAAAAAAATAAAAGCACTAGTACTAGGTAGAGAAGAAAGTTTGTAAACAAAGGCACTGCGTAAACATTACTAGGGCAGGTTCAATTGAATTTCAGCCTAAATCCCCTCCTTTTAAAACAATTACAGTAGTTAGCAACACATTTTGACAATATGGACATTTCACAAATCTATAGTTATGACTGGTGCATCAAAATGAAGGTGTGTTCTTAACAAGAGCTGTGTCCTCTGTCCAGACTCAAAGGCAAGATAAATTAAATGATTCACAACAGTAAACTAGAGACAATTATGGAAAATAAATCATTATTGCTGGTAATACTGTCACAACTGAAACTGAATACAATATGATAGACATGTTATAAACGTGTTATATACATCTTATAAACATTTATATGCAGTAAGAAAGCAGCATTCCACTGCAATGAGGGAAACTATTGCCTATCAATCTACTGCTTATCAATCTATTGCATATCAATCTACTGCATATCAATATATTGCCTATCAATATATTGCCTATCAATATATTGCCTATCAATCTATTGCCTATCAATCTATTGCATATCAATCTATTGCCTATCAATCTACTGCATATCAATATATTGCCTATCAATATATTGCCTATCAATCTACTGCCTATCAATATATTGCCTATCAATCTATTGCCTATCAATCTACTGCTTATCAATCTATTGCCTATCAATCTACTGCATATCAATATATTGCCTATCAATCTATTGCCTATCAATCTACTGCCTATCAATCTATTGCCTATCAATCTATTGCCTATCAATCTACTGCCTATCAATATATTGCCTATCAATATATTGCCTATCAATCTACTGCCTATCAATCTATTGCCTATCAATCTATTGCCTATCAATCTATTGCCTATCAATCTATTGCCTATCAATCTACTGCCTATCAATCCATTGCCTATCAATCTATTGCCCATCAATCTATTGCCTATACTGATCCGTGACAGTAATCATTTCTCTCTGTTCATCTCAACATCCTGGCACATTGACTGTGATAAAGCAGCATCTCCAATGACCATTCAACATTTTGCTATGCTTTTTTAGAAATAACAAAAACGAAGGGATTTTGGCTTTAAACTAGATCAAACAAGAACAACATGTGAATGAAGATGGCAATAGTGGTGGTGGTGATGATCTACACACACGCATGCCTGTGCCAGTCCTAAAGCACTCCTAAGCATGTGCAGATGAATGCCCGGGCAGAGCAGAAATGACGCTTTGCCTAAAAGTCTACCTCTCAGAAAGCTACAGTACTCAGTGCTTGAATAAAAACAGCATCTTTCAAAAAACGAGTGTCAGTGTACAATAAAGTGGTGTGTACAATGTCTGTGGTGTACAAGGTTTTGGACCATGTGGTTTTCTCTCCCCCTCTCTCACCCTCCTGGTTCTCCTTCTCTGTCCCTCCACGGAGCTGTATGCCTCGTGGGGTGGCCTGGTTCGGCTTGGATATCCAGGGACCTTGCCTGCACTTCCTCAAGAAGGACAAAATGCAATCCTACTATTCCTGGCCCACGGTCCCACAAACCCACAGGCACACCCGGAGCACAGGGTACAGGCCGGGCCGGGGGGCCTCAGTTTACTGCACAATAATAAAAAATAAAAACATTTTGTAATATTCCCTATTTTAAAACCTTCCGTTTTTTCTGTGAGGAGGAGGAGGAGGAGGAAAAGGGATATTGTTGTTGTGGTTCGTGAAAAGGCGCTGCATGTGGTTACACAATATGTCAGATACAACCCCTACTGGGCTTTTTTATCCGATCACGTCTTGTTCATTAGTTTAGCCAGCATCTGTTGTATCTGGAGTCGGGATAGGTTGAGGACAGAGTGTCGTGGTCGCGACCCCCCGGGGCTGCCGGGTACCAGGGGCATGTGGCGCCGCGAGGGGAGACGGGCAGGGCTGCTCTCGGCAGAGCGGCTTCTCTGGATCAACGCCCCAGCTTCCAAGTTACCATGGGGATACTGCTCCGTCTCCAGGGTAGAGGACGAGAACACGTACGACGCCAATCTTCTCAATTGGTTGGGCCTCGGGAAAGAGTGGTGCGGGTGGTGGGGGTGGGGCCTATCCTCCTCCAACTGAAAAAGACCAATAAGAGTGGAGGAGAAAGGCATCAGGTGGGGGTGTGGCCAAGAAGACTCCGTCGCTTCTCTATCTCTGCTGTCATGGGAATGTCTGTGTGTCTGTCTGGGTCTCTACGTGTCTGGGTCTCTGGGTCACTGTGCGTCTGGGTCTCTGTGCGTCTGGGTCTCTGTGCGTCTGGGTCTCTGTTTGTATGTGTGTCTGTGTATGTGTGTCTGGGTCTCTGTGCGTCTGGGTCTCTGTGTGTCTGGGTCTCTGTGTGTCTGGGTCTCTGTGTGTCTGGGTCTCTGTGTGTCTGGGTCTCTGTTCGTATGTGCGTCTGGGTCTCTGCGTGTCTGGTCTCTGCTTGTATGTGTGTCTGGGTCTCTGTTTGTATGTGTGTCTGGGTCTCTGTGTGTATGTGTGTCTGGGTCTCTGTGTGTATGTGTGTCTGGGTCTCTGTGTGTCTGGGTCTCTGCTTGTATGTGTGTCTGGGTCCCTCTATGTGTATCTGGGTCTCTGTTTGTATGTGCGTCTGGGTCTCTGTTTGTATGTGCGTCTGGGTCTCTGTTTGTATGTGCGTCTGGGTCTCTGTTTGTATGTGCGTCTGGGTCTCTGTTTGTATGTGCGTCTGGGTCTCTGTTTGTATGCGCGTCTGGGTCTCTGTTTGTATGTGTGTCTGGGTCTCTGTTTGTATGTGTGTCTGGGTCTCTGTGTGTCTGGGTCTCTGTGTGTCTGGGTCTCTCTATGTGTGTCTGGGTCTCTGTTTGTATGTGTGTCTGGGTCTCTGTTTGTATGTGTGTCTGGGTCTCTATGTGTCTGTGCGTCTGGGTCTCTGTGCGTCTGGGTCTCTCTATGTGTGTCTGGGTCTCTCTGTGTGTGTCTGGGTCTCTGTTTGTATGTGTGTCTGGGTCTCTGTTTGTATGTGTGTCTGGGTCTCTGTGTGTCTGTGCGTCTGGGTCTCTGTGCGTCTGGGTCTCTGTGCGTCTGGGTCTCTGTTTGTATGTGCGTCTGGGTCTCTGCCTGTATGTGTATCTGGGTCTCTGTTTGTATGTGTGTCTGGGTCTCTGTTTGTATGTGTGTCTGGGTCTCTGTGTGTATGTGTGTCTGGGTCTCTGTGTGTCTGGGTCTCTGCTTGTATGTGTGTCTGGGTCTCTCTATGTGTATCTGGGTCTCTGTTTGTATGTGCGTCTGGGTCTCTGTTTGTATGTGCGTCTGGGTCTCTGCTTGTATGTGCGTCTGGGTCTCTGTTTGTATGTGCGTCTGGGTCTCTGTTTGTATGTGCGTCTGGGTCTCTGTTTGTATGTGCGTCTGGGTCTCTGTTTGTATGTGCGTCTGGGTCTCTGTTTGTATGTGCGTCTGGGTCTCTGTTTGTATGCGCGTCTGGGTCTCTGCCTGTATGTGTGTCTGGGTCTCTGTTTGTATGTGTGTCTGGGTCTCTGTTTGTAAGTGTGTCTGTGTGTCTGTGCGTCTGGGTCTCTGTTTGTATGCGCGTCTGGGTCTCTGTTTGTATGCGCGTCTGGGTCTCTGTTTGTATGCGCGTCTGGGTCTCTGTTTGTATGTGTGTCTGGGTCTCTGTTTGTATGTGTGTCTGGGTCTCTGTTTGTATGTGTGTCTGGGTCTCTGCCTGTATGTGTGTCTGGGTCTCTGTTTGTAAGTGTGTCTGTGTGTCTGTGCGTCTGGGTCTCTGTTTGTATGCGCGTCTGGGTCTCTGTTTGTATGCGCGTCTGGGTCTCTGTTTGTATGCGCGTCTGGGTCTCTGTTTGTATGCGCGTCTGGGTCTCTGTTTGTATGTGTGTCTGGGTCTCTGTTTGTATGCGCGTCTGGGTCTCTGTTTGTATGTGTGTCTGGGTCTCTGTTTGTATGCGCGTCTGGGTCTCTGTTTGTATGTGCGTCTGGGTCTCTGTTTGTATGTGTGTCTGGGTCTCTGTTTGTATGTGTGTCTGGGTCTCTGTTTGTATGTGTGTCTGGGTCTCTGTTTCTATGTGTATCTGGGTATCTGTTTGTATGTGTGTCTGGGTCTCTGTGTGTCTGGGTCACTGTTTGTATGCGCGTCTGGGTCTCTGTTTGTATGCGCGTCTGGGTCTCTGTTTGTATGCGCGTCTGGGTCTCTGTTTGTATGTGTGTCTGGGTCTCTGTTTGTATGTGTGTCTGGGTCTCTGTTTGTATGTGTGTCTGGGTCTCTGTTTGTATGTGTGTCTGGGTCTCTGTGTGTCTGGGTCACTGTTTGTATGTGTGTCTGGGTCTCTGTGTGTCTGGGTCTCTGTGTGTCTGGGTCTCTGTGCGTCTGGGTCTCTGTTTGTATGCGCGTCTGGGTCTCTGTTTGTATGCGCGTCTGGGTTTCTGTTTGTCTGCGCGTCTGGGTCTCTGTTTGTCTGCGCGTCTGGGTCTCTGTTTGTCTGCGCGTCTGGGTCTCTGTTTGTCTGCGCGTCTGGGTCTCTGTTTGTATGCGCGTCTGGGTCTCTGTTTGTATGCGCGTCTGGGTCTCTGTTTGTATGTGCGTCTGGGTCTCTGTTTGTATGCGCGTCTGGGTCTCTGTTTGTATGCGCGTCTGGGTCTCTGTTTGTATGTGTGTCTGGGTCTCTGTTTGTATGTGTGTCTGGGTCTCTGTTTGTATGTGTGTCTGGGTCTCTGTTTGTATGTGTGTCTGGGTCTCTGTGTGTCTGGGTCTCTGTTTGTATGCGCGTCTGGGTCTCTGTTTGTATGCGCGTCTGGGTCTCTGTTTGTATGTGTGTCTGGGTCTCTGTTTGTATGTGTGTCTGGGTCTCTGTTTGTATGTGTGTCTGGGTCTCTGTTTGTATGTGTGTCTGGGTCTCTGTGTGTCTGGGTCACTGTTTGTATGCGCGTCTGGGTCTCTGTTTGTATGTGTGTCTGAGTCTCTGTGTGTCTGGGTCTCTGTGTGTCTGGGTCTCTGTGTGTCTGGGTCTCTGTGCGTCTGGGTCTCTGTTTGTATGCGCGTCTGGGTCTCTGTTTGTATGCGCGTCTGGGTCTCTGTTTGTATGTGTGTCTGGGTCTCTGTTTGTCTGCGCGTCTGGGTCTCTGTTTGTCTGCGCGTCTGGGTCTCTGTTTGTCTGCGCGTCTGGGTCTCTGTTTGTATGCGCATCTGGGTCTCTGTTTGTATGCGCGTCTGGGTCTCTGTTTTTGTATGCGCGTCTGGGTTTCTGTTTTTGTATGTGCATCTGGGTCTCTGTTTTTGTATGCGCATCTGGGTCTCTGTTTTTGTATGCGTGTCTGGGTCTCTGTTTGTATGTGTGTCTGGGTCTCTGTGCGTCTGGGTCTCTGTGCGTCTGGGTCTCTGTGCGTCTGGGTCTCTGTGCGTCTGGGTCTCTGTGCGTCTGGGTCTCTGTGTGTCTGGGTCTCTGTTTGTATGTGTGTCTGGGTCTCTGTGCGTCTGGGTCTCTGTGTCTGCCCGTCTGGGTCTCTGTTTGTATGTGCGTCTGGGTCTCTGTTTGTCTGCGCGTCTGGGTCTCTGTTTGTCTGCGCGTCTGGGTCTCTGTTTGTATGTGTGTCTGGGTCTCTGTTTGTATATGTGTCTGGGTCTCTGGGTCTCTGTGTGTCTGCCCGTCTGGGTCTCTGTGTGTCTGCCCGTCTGGGTCTCTGTTTGTATGCGCGTCTGGGTCTCTGTTTGTCTGCGTCTCTGTTTGTCTGCGCGTCTGGGTCTCTGTTTGTCTGTGCGTCTGGGTCTCTGTTTGTCTGTGCGTCTGGGTCTCTGCGCGTCTGGGTCTCTGTTTGTCTGCGCGTCTGGGTCTCTGTTTGTCTGTGCGTCTGGGTCTCTGCGCGTCTGGGTCTCTGCGCGTCTGGGTCTCTGTTTGTATGTGTGTCTGGGTCTCTGTTTGTATGTGTGTCTGGGTCTCTGTGTGTATATGTGTCTGGGTCTCTGGGTTTCTGTGTGTCTGGGTCTCTGTGTGTCTGCCCGTCTGGGTCTATGTTTGTATGTGCGTCTGGGTCTCTGTTTGTCTGCGCGTCTGGGTCTCTGTTTGTCTGCGCGTCTGGGTCTCTGTTTGTCTGCGCGTCTGGGTCTCTGTTTGTCTGCGCGTCTGGGTCTCTGTCTGTGCGTCTGGGTCTCTGCGCGTCTGGGTCTCTGTTTGTATGTGTGCCTGGGTCTCTGTTTGTATGTATGTTTGGGGTCTCTGTCTGTATGTGTGTCTGTCTGTATGTGTGTATGGGTCTCTGTCTGTATGTGTGTCTGGGTCTCTGCAAGTCTGGGTCTCTGCGACTGTGCGTCTCTGCACGTCTGGGTCTCTGCGCGTCTGTGTGTCTGGGTCTCTGTCTGTATGTGTATCGGTCTCTGGGTCTCTGCGTCTGAGCGACTGGGTCTCTGTGCGTCTGGGTTTCCGCACGTCTGGGTGTCTGGGTCTCCGCACGTCTGGGTGTCCGCGCGTCTGGGTCTCCGTGCGTCTGGGTCTCCGTGCGTCTGGGTCTCCGGGCGTCTGGGTCTCCGGGCGTCTGGGTCTCCGGGCGTCTGGGTCTCCGGGCGTCTGGGTCTCCGTGCGTCTGGGTCTCCGTGCGTCTGGGTCTCCGTGCGTCTGGGTCTCCGTGCGTCTGGGTCTCCGTGCGTCTGGGTCTCCGTGCGTCTGGGTCTCCGTGCGTCTGGGTCTCCGTGCGTCTGGGTCTCCGTGCGTCTGGGTCTCTGTGCGTCTGGGTCTCTATGTGTCTGGGTGCATGTTGCAGTGAGCCCACCACACGCACAGACAGCAGAACTATAAGGGGAGGGATCTCTTTTTTGGGAGGGATAAACGAGACCTATGCACAATCGTTTGGGTGGGGTTTTATTTTAAAAAGGGATGTTGTTCGAGTGTTTCAGTTTTTGCCGACTGTCACTGGACATGGATATGCAGGTACAGGCCAATGATATTTTGGCAAGATATTTAAATCGGGTTTCGAAGAGGCAGAGATTGACATGGCGCGGAGAAAGGAGAAACATATCACTACTTGTGTTGTGGAACAGTTTTTGTGTACTGGAACAGTTTACCATCATGACCCATAACACTCCTACAGTACATGCTCCTTTGATTGACACATGTGAATCAGATACATATTTGCTATCAGAACATGCACTGACACCACAGCATCATCCTGCATCATCAGCACAAAATGGTTGAAATGGCTGCTATCTTGTACAGGTCTCTAGAAAAATATATCTTTGTATCAATGAGAAAATAATAATGATTAAACCAAATAAAAACTAAAGGGAACACTTGATATGGATATTCTATCTGTAGATGCTCTACAGACTATCAGTAACATTTCAACTAACTACTAACTCTAACCTCAGTGGTTTAAAGTACTTAAGTAAAAATACTTTCTTGGGGTTATCTGTACTTTACTTGACTTAGTACTTTACTTGACAACCTTCACTTTTACTTCACTGCATTCCTAAAGAAAATAATGTACTTTTTACACCATACATTTACTCTGACAACCTAAATGTACTCGTTACATTTTGAATGCTGAGCAGGACACGAAAATTGTCAAATTTCATTTATCAAGAGAACATCCCTGGTCATCCCTACTGCCTCTGGCCTGGCGGACTCACTAAACACAAATGCTTTGTTTGTAAATGATGTCTGAATGGCTATGCGTACATTTTGTTTGTAAATGATGTCTGAGTGGCTATGCGTACATTTTGTTTGTAAATGATGTCTGAGTGGCTATGCGTACATTTTGTTTGTAAATGATGTCTGAGTGGCTATGCGTACATTTTGTTTGTAAATGATGTCTGAGTGGCTATGCGTACATTTTGTTTGTAAATGATGTCTGAGTGGCTATGCGTACATTTTGTTTGTAAATGATGTCTGAGTGGCTATGCGTACATTTTGTTTGTAAATGATGTCTGAGTGGCTATGCGTACATTTTGTTTGTAAATGATGTCTGAGTGGCTATGCGTACATTTTGTTTGTAAATGATGTCTGAGTGGCTATGCGTACATTTTGTTTGTAAATGATGTCTGAGTGATGGAGTGTGCTCCTGGCTATGCGTACATTTTGTTTGTAAATGATGTCTGAGTGATGGAGTGTGCTCCTGGCTATGCGTACATTTTGTTTGTAAATGATGTCTGAGTGTTGGAGTGTGCTCCTGGCTATGCGTACATTTTGTTTGTAAATGATGTCTGAGTGTTGGAGTGTGCTCCTGGCTATGCGTACATTTTGAAAACAAGAAAATGGTGCCGTCTGCTTTGCTTAATATAAGGAATTTTAAATGATTTATACTTTTACTTTTGATACTGAAGTATAATTTAGCAATTACATTTACTTTTGATACTTAAGTATATTTAAAACCAAATACTTTTAGACTTTTACTCAAGTAGTATTTTACTGGCTGATTTCACCTCTACTTGAGTAACTTTCTATTAAGGTATCTGTACTTTTACTCAAGTATGACAATTGGGTACTTTTTCCACCACTGCCTAACCCTAGCTCTAAACCTGACCTTAACCCTTATCCTATCGCTAAACTTAACCCTTACACTTTATCTAAACCTAACCCTAACCGTAACCGTAGCAAGCAATTGCTCATCAACAGATAGTTGATAGTATGACCATCTGCAGATCATTTACAGATGGAAAATCAAACTTTCACTCCACCCATTTTAGTGACGGAAATCTATGTAACTGCCCAAATGAATGTTATTAAAACTATGGCTGTAATTCAGTCATTGCAGATAACAGTTCCTCCACACTGCTGTGCTTCATGAAGTTTGTTTGCACAGCTGTGTGTCCCGGATGGAGGAAGTACATTTTCTATAGGAATCTGCAGTGCTGTCGCATACACTAGGTGACGTACTAAATACAACACTACCGGTATAAATACAGTACCAATATTATTCATGGCCTTTGTGACAGCTTTGTCATTACAGGCTTTAGTCAGTGGACAGATGAAGCGGAAATACAGTAAGCTCTGCACTGCACTGAAAATGATCAAATGAACAGTGGGTATACATACACGTATACGGACCTTCAAAAAGTAACTACCAAAGCCTGAGGAGATTAAGAATAAGTATACCATTCTTTCAAATTGTGTCCAGTTACATTGTCGACACAGGAAATAACAGGGGAACCTAGACATAAACCCGCAAAAAGACAAACACAGATGCAGACAAAGACAGTCCATTTCAATTTAATTCGAATTTCAATTCAGTTCAAATGGACCCCAAACCAGACAAACACACACACAAACACACAAACCATTTCTCTACCCCACAGCCCATTGCTCTTACCTGTCCGTGAGCTCCAAAGTACTCCGACTGTGGCCGTGGTCTGTGTCCACGGCTATGAGGCAGAGTGTGATAACCTGGGTACCCAGGACTGGCCCCATTAGAACCCTCCCCTTCTGGCGGCGCCCCAACGCCTCCTGCTCGCATCTTTGGCCTCACCACCACCTCTCCACCTCCAGCTCCCCGTAACCTCCTCCACTCCTCCATTTCGTCTAGGGGCCTCAGCTCCTCAGGTTCCTCATCGGTGGTGGGCCCCGAGGTGGTGGGCTCAGCCCTTGGGCCCAGGAGACCCAGGAAGTCCTGGAGCTCAGTCTCCTTGTCGATGATCACCCACTCCTTGCTGTCAAAGTCTTCCTCCTCGGCGAGTGGTACAGACCGGATGAACGCGTTACTGTGGGCCTCGGGGTCGGCCACAGAGGCTACGGAGACCTCTTGACCTGGTCTACCACTGCAACCCTGCCGGTCCCCACCTCCTCCCTCCAGGGAGTGCATCTGGGCCGGCTGGGAGGACTGCACGTGGCGGGACGGGGATCCCAGGATGTCCATACGAGACCTGGTAGGGAGACACAAAATCATTGTCAAAAACAATGGTTGGTAAATGTTCATTTTGACTGTGTGCATGTGTGTTGTGTTTTAATGTGTTTTCAGTGTATGTGTGTGTTTGTTTGTGTCCCCCGGGGGGGCCAGCGGGCTCTGAAAATGTATATTTTGAATTACAGGAGATTAGATATAAAACTGCAATTTTCCTCTCTGCCACATTTCCCTCCCTTGCTCAGACCTTGCAGTGGGGCCCTGTGAAACTGTGGTACCACTGGTCTCAGGGTAGTAAGTTAGTGGTCTGTTGAAATCCCTTAAGTGGTCGGTGGAGTTAACTGCTTCCTGGTTAGCCCTGTCCAGGGGTGACGTTGGCCGGGCCACAGGATCTCCTAACCCTGTCTCCCGACCCACGTGTCTCAGTCCCAAGTAGTTATGCTGCAATAGCTTGTATGTGCCGGGGGAGCTAGGGTCAGCCTGTCTTATCTGGTGTACCGTGATCTTAGGCTCCCACTCCATCTCTTTCTTTTTTTTGTTGTTTCGGGACCCGTGGTCCGTATTGACGCCATTCTGGGTCCGGATCCGAACTGCAGTCGACCTGTTGAGTATGGCTGCTCTATAGCCATGGTTACTATCTGACCCTGTTGGTCATCTATGAACGTTTGAACATCTTGAAAAAACGATCTGGCCCTAATGGCCATGTACTCTTATGATCTCTACCCAATACAACCAGCAGAGGACTGGCCACCCCTCGCAGCCTGGTTCCTCTCTAGGTTTCTTCCCAGGTTCCTGTCTTCTAGGGAGTTTTTCCTAGCCAATGCTTGATCTTTGGGGGTTTACGCTGGTGCTGATGCAAAAAGGGCTTTATAACATCTATTTGATTGATTGATGTGTGGTGTGTACATAAAGTATACATACGCACAACAGTGTTTAAGTTGTCTGCACTATACACTGAGTGTACAAAACATTAGAAGCACCTTCCTAATATTGAGCTGAACCCCCTTTTGCACTCAGAACAGCGCAATTGGGGCATGGACTGTACAAGTTGTCAAAAGCATTCCACAGGGATGCTGGCCCATGTTGACTCCATTGCTTCCCAAAGTTGTGTCAAGTTGGCTGGATTTCCTTTGGATGGTGGACTATTCTTGATACACACAGGAAACTGTTGTGCATGAAAACCCCAGTAGCATTGCAATTCTTGACTCAAACCAGTGATCTAGGAACCTACTAGCATTTATTTATTTTTCCAGGTAAGTTGACTGAGAACACATTCTAATTTACAGCAATGACCTGGGGAATAGTTACAGGGGAGAGGAATGAGCCAAATGTAACCTGGGGATGATTAGGTGACCAGATTGGGAATTTATCCAGGACACCAGGGTTAACACCCCTACTCTTACAATAAGTGCCATGGGATCTTTTAGTGACCACAGAGTCAGGACACCGTTTAACATCCAATCCGAAAGACAGCACCCTACACAGGGCAATGTCCCCAATCACTGCTCTGGGAAAGAGTGCCTCCTACTGGCCCTCCAACACCACTTCCAGCAGCATCTGATCTCCCACCCAGGGCCCAAACAGGACCAACCCTGCTCAGCTTCAAAAGCAAGCCAGCAGCGGGATGCAGGGTGGTATGCTGCTGGCCATATCCTGTTCAAAAGCACTTAAATATTTTGTCTTGCCCATTCACCCTCTAAATGGCACACATACACAATCCATGTCTCTATTGTCTCAAGGCTTAAAAATCTTTCTTTAACCTGTCTCCTCCCCTTTATCCACACTGATTGAAGTGGATTTAACAAGTGACATCAATAAGAGATCATATCTTTCACCTGGACTCACCTGGTCAGTCTGTCATGGAAAGAGCTGGTGTTCCTAATGTTTTGTACACTCAGTGTATAGCGCCCTCACCCTCGTTTGTCGTAGATGTCTGGTCTCCCGTCTGCGGCGGACAGACGGTCTGACTCTGGGCTGTTGATCCTCCGGTACCGCAGAGCGCAGACCTGAGCACCAGTCATTTCTGGAGGAGCTCCACCCACGAGGGCATCAGGACACGTCCCTCTAGCAGGCTCCTCTTCCTCCGCAGCCAACTGCCCCTGGGGGAAAGGGCGTTTCTAGGGTTACCACTGTTAACCATCACTGTCAAGAGTTAGACCTATTGTGTACTGCAGGTATATAGCAGCTTGGACTCTATTGTAAAGGTGTTATTATTTACTTTACCATGTTTGAGCACTTTCAATTCATTGTAAACACAGTACCTGAAATACAGTTGAAGTCAGAAGTTTACATACACCTTAGCCAAATACATTTAATCTCAGTTTTTCACAATTCCTGACGTTTATTCCTAGTAAAAATGTCCTGTTTTAGGTCAGTTAGGATCACCACTTTATTTTAAGAATGTGAAATGTCAGAATAATAGTAGAGAGAATGATTTATTTCAGCTTTTATTTCTGTAATCACATTCCCAGTGGGTCAGAAGTTTACATACATTCAATTAGTATTTGGTAGCATTGCCTTTAAATTGTTTAACTTGGGTCAAACATTTTGGGTAGCCTTCCACAATAAGTTGGGTGAATTTCGGCCCATTCCTCCTGACAGCTGGTGTAACTGAGTCAGGTTTGTAGGCATCTTTGCTCGCACACACTTTTTCAGTTCTGCCCACACATTTTCTATAGGATTGAGGTCAGGGCTTTGTGATGGCTACTCCAATACCTTGATTTTGTTGTCCTTAAGCCATTTTGCCACAACTTTGGAAGTATGCTTGGGGTAATTGTCCATTTCGAAGACCCATTTGCGACCAAGCTTTTAACTGCCTGACTGATGTCTTGAGATGTTGCTTCAATATATCCACATAATTTTCCTTCCTCGTGATGCCAACTATTTTGTGAAGTGCACCAATCCCTCCTGCAGCAAAGCACCCCCACAACATGATGCTGCCACCCCCATGCCTCACGGTTGGGAGGGTGTTCTTCGGCTTGCAAGCTTCCCCCTTTTTCCTCCAAACATAATGATGGTCATTATGACCAAACAGTTACATTTTGTTTCATCAGACCAGGGAACATTTCTCCAAAAAGTACAATCTTTGTTCCCATGTGGAGTTGCATACCGTAGTCTGGCTTTTTTATGGCGGTTTTGGAACAGTTTTTTAGTTTAGTTTATTAATTCGACCATTTAAAAAAACAAGCACACATAAAACGTAAAAGCCATACATGCACATGAATAAAATCATCGAGGATAACACACAATAAAGTCTGGGACTTATTTCCATTGTGGTCCTCTTGAGACAAGATGGCTATACAAGATCGAACACGGTATGGCAGTGAAATAATAAAACAAAAACATAAAAGAAGAACATCTATCTCATCATTCCAGTTACATCATAGGGGTTATTCATATGGGCACAGAGGACATCAAACATATTTTTACTTTATTTTTTAAAGATGTCCAGAGAGGACGTTGTTTTTATAGGCAGAGGCAACTCATTCCATTCTGAGGCTCCAGTATACAAGAAAGTACCTTTCCCAGCATTACTCCTGAACCTGTATAAGCACACATCAGCAATACCTGATCTGGTGCTGTGATTGTGTGCATCCCTAACTCGAGGAAAGTTGTCACGTTCTGACCTTAGTTCCTTTTTTATGTCTTTATTTTAGTTGGTCAGGGCGTGAGTTGGGGTGGGCATTCTATGTTGTTTTTCTATGTTTTGTTCTAGTCGTTATATTTCTATGTGTTTGGCCTAGTATGGTTCTCAATCAGAGGCAGGTGTCGATCATTGTCTCTGATTGAGAATCATACTTAGGTAGCCTGTTTTCCCACTATGGCTTGTGGGTAGTTATTTTCTGTTTAGTGTTTTTGTTTGCACCTTACAGAACTGTTCGTTTGTCGGTTTGTTGTTTTTGTTCAGTATTCATTCTTTATTAAATTATTATGAATATGTACCACGCTGCACTTTGGTCCTCTTCCACCAACGACAACCATTACAAAAGTAATCACTTAAATATCTGGGCGCAGGACCATAAATACTCCTGTAAACCAAACCTAGTCTAATCTGGGACACCCTAGCCTCAACAGGCAGCCAGTTTAGTTCCTGAAAGCAGCTCCTGCCTATGTGAGTACGTGGACTCACCTTCAATACTACCCTGATCAACTTATTCTGGGCTATCTGGAGCTTCCCCTTCATAAGTTTAGATAAGCCCCCAAACCAGGAATTACTAGCATAGTCAAAATGGCATTGAATGAGGGCAGTAGCTAGCACTTTCATGGAGTCCTTATCAAGCAGCTTGGACTTCCTAGCCAAAAACTCAGTCCTGGCATTAACCTTCCCTAGCACCTTATTGGCCATGCTCACACCTCCCAAGCTTCCATCAAGGATACATCCCAAGTAGCTAACAGAGGTTTTAGTAGTCAGCACCTCACCCCCTAACTCCACTCTGATTTCAGACAACCTACACAATTTAGGTCTGGATCCAGTGGTTTCTTCATTGCTGAGCAGCCTTTCAGGTTATGTCGATATAGGACTCGTTTTACTGTGGATACAGATACTTTTGTACCTGTTTCCTCCAGCATCTTCACAAGGTCCGTTGCTGTTGTTCTGGGATTGATTTGCACTTTTTGCACCAAAGTACGGTAATCTCTAGGAGACAGAACGCGTCTCCTTCCTGAGCAGTATGACGGCTACGTGGTCCCATGGTGTTTATACTTGCATACTATTGTTTGTACAGATGAACGTGGTACCTTCAGGCATTTGGAAATTGCTCCCAAGGATGAACCAGACTTGTGGAGGTCTACAATTTGTTTTGGCGGATTTATTTAGATTTTCTCATGATGTCAAGCAAAGAGGCACTGAGTTTGAAGGTTGGCCTTGAAATACATCCACAGGTACACCTCCAATTGACTCAAATGACGTCAATTAGCCTATCAGAAGCTTCTAAAGCCATGACATAATTTTCTGGATTTTTCCAAGCTGTTTAAAGGTACAGTCAACTTAGTGTATGTAAACTTCTGACCCACTGGAAATGTGATACAGTGAATTATAAGTGAAATAATCTGTCTGTAAACAATTGTTGGAAAAATGACTTGTGTCATGCACAAGTAGATGTCCTAACCGACTTGCCAAAACTATAGTTTGTTAAATTTGTGGAGTGGTTGAAAAACGAGTTTTAATGACTCCAACCTAAGTGTATGTAAACTTCCGACTTCAACTGTATATCTCCTGGTCTATCTACAACCAGGTATGTCTATATCATTGAAATGAGAATGAGACCCCATTCAAGTCAATGATGGTATAATGAGTGGACTGGCTACCATTGCGAGTGTACCCATAGGAATAAATCAGGACGTAAAAGCAGGAAGTAAAAGCAGGAAGTGGACCCATCAATATGTGTCTTGGCTAGAAGGGATCCTGATTTTTTTGTTGCATTTTTGCTAACTCTAACCCTTCTCCTAACCTGCTACATTAATTATCCTAACCTGCTGAATAAGTTCCCCTAACCTGCTACAAAACATAAAATCTGATGTTAATTTGACAAAAGCTGGATCCCTTCTAGCCATGACCATCAATCTGTGCTGTGATATGCTTATTCAACTCAACTGACATTACAAAAAATACATTCCATTGCATGAGCCACATAAGTTAAATGAACATTTTACATTACCATGGAAATGATTGCATCACAATACCAGGCAGCCATTGCAAGTGCACCCATGAGTTTACCATTCAAATTGTCAGTGTTAGAGCTTGCAAGCCCATTCTATTCATTCTATTTCTATGGTCTATATCCTCTGAACGTAATAGATGGTCATTGAAAACCAACAAGAAAGTAAACTATCCCTTCTAATGTACTTCTACCGTTTGAACATATTTAAAGACTGTAAGGCAATGTTTCATAGTGCTGACAGTACCACAGTGAGATACAATGAGGACATATTAGATGGTCCCTCCTGTACCTTGCTGATGCTAATCCTGAGTTGGTTGCGGTTTAAGTCGGTGTCGTTCCACGCCTCGGCTTCCACCTGGGGAGGTGTCCCCTCGCAAGGCCTGCTGGGTACTGCAGGTGGAGCGTTCTCCTGGTCACTCAGGTGCTCGTCTTGTAGAACGTCATCTGTGTTCTCCCTCGGCAGCTCCCCAGGAACCAGAGTCACGTTCACCACCCTGGGAAAACACAGAACATGGACTGATATTGACTATTTTCTTTATTTTTTATTCATTCTTTCATTACCTGTATTTAACAAGGTAAGTTAATGAGAACATTCTCAATTATTACATTATTACATTAATGAGAGCACATTCTCTTTTACAAAATGACCAGGCGATTAATTAAATTAGTGTCGTTGTCGAAAATATCCTATATCACTTCAAATGCAAACAGTGTGTTACAAATCCTCACAGTTGCATTCTAAATCTGAATGAATTGTCACAACCCAGCATTAGACTGTTTGTTCCTGATTCTTTAAGTGAATTAGGCTACAGGTAAATGGGAATTGTGTAATCTCTTGGCTGGCTAGATGTTTTCATATTTTATATTGATGTGTCCAAAATGTTTTGAAGTGTGATTCCCTTTGAATTCCTTTCTGCTTTCTGCTGTTAAATCTTGTTAATAAGTAGTGGATAGACTGTTCATCTTCATGTGGATGCGTTTTTAATGTTTTGAAGTGTGATTCCCGTTTCATTTTACACAACAGTGCGTTACAAATCCACACAGTTGCATAAAGCTAAATAGCTCATTTTGATTCCCTTACCCGATCACGGCGGGAGTCTGTCGTGTGTTCTGTTGAGGTGGCGTTGACGTGCTGGTGGACAGAGGCACTCCATCCGTCCCTCCCTTCTCCCAATCAAAAGGCTCGTTCTCTGTGATGATATGTTCCTTCATACTGTTCTCAAAGACCGACATCAGCAACTGCATAGACGATCACAGGGAAAAGGTTTTCGGAAAATGTAAGTAAGGTATAAAGTTGAAATTCAACCAAACCTGCTATACAATAATAACCTTTACTTTAAGTACAAAAATGTATTTTCTTTGGACGGTTTTTGAATAGTTTCATTACTGAAAATGAAGAGAGAGGGTATGGTATGGGAGTTAGTCTCACATTGCCACAATTCCATGTATTGTTCACTCTGCTATTGAAATGAACGCCAGAAAAACAAGGTTGAATGGGGGATAAATAATTTGAATGCACGTGCAGGGAGTGAACAGTAGGTACCTGGTAATCTGGTTTGGTGAAGTAGTCAAGGCCTAAAACATGATCCAGGAAGATGTAAAACTCAGAAGGCATGTGTTTGAGCAGCATTCTGTGGTCGTAGCGCTCTTTAATCTGACCCACTTGCTCCTGGTAACAAACAAGAGATACAGTAGAAAGCATTAGATACCTGTTGAGCCCAGTAGACACCAGTAGACACTAGTAACCATTCTCTACTGCAGGGTTTCTGCATCCTGGTCCTGGAGACGCAAAGGGTGCACATTGTTATTTTTGCCCTAGCGCTACACACCTGATTCCACTAGTGAAAGGTTTGATGATGAGTTGATTAGTGGAATCAGGTGTGTAGCGCTAGGGCAAAAATAACAATGTGCAATTCTTCGGGTCCCCTAGACCAGGACTGATATTGGGAATTGTAATAATTATAATAGCAACAGTAGATAGTAGCTCACCTTATCTTTAATTTTTCTCCATGGTAACTGACCGACTGCAAACTCTACCAACATGTAAAATAGCGACCATAGATCGTCATGGCGACCCATTTCCTGAGAAGGTAAAAAATTGATTAATCAGATAATAATTTTCATGATTTACTGGAGTACATACACAACAGCTATTTTAGATTTCCTGACAAACTGATGTAACACAAAACCCTCAGGTTGGAATTAATTTCTAGTGCATTTAAGTTTTTCACCCCAAAAAGACACTTACTTTGTTTTTATGAGCATTTACTGACGCATAACGAACAGTTCCCCGAAATCCCGCCACAGTTCTGGGCTGGAAAATAAAATGCGGTAAGTTCTTTTCAGGACGAAACCTGAAACATAATTTCCCACAGACAACTAGAAAGAAAACGATTGATGGAACTAAAGTACTTAAATGAAAACCTAAAACGAGACGAGAAAGGATATGGAAAATATCTCAGACAGGGAGAGATAATAAAAACGTAAATGGGATCAAGCACCTTACTGATGAGACGGATCACAAGCATGCGCTTCGAACAGAAAAGCCCAAAAAGGAACAGCAAAACTGCAAAAAATAAAACCACACAGGTGAATAAGGAACAGCATCACATGGCAGCATAACATCTGTAAAAACCTTAAAGGAAAAATCAACTTAAAACTATCTTTTATTATTTTTTCATTAGTCCACTGTTGATACAGTCCCAAAATGTTTTGCATGTGTCTTGGGGACTGCATCAACAGTGGCCTAATGAAAAAAATACCAAAAGATAGTTGCGAGTAGATTTGTCCTTTAACATCAACGCTATGTGAACATATAACAAGGCAATTTCCAAATAAATTATGCATTAATTAACGTTAACAAACTATTAACTAATGAATTTACAAAGCTTAAGGCATAACTTAAATGTACCATAATCAGATGACATCATCTTCTTGGACATCTTCCTAATGTTTCTAGTTTCTAATTGTCATTGGCATCTCTGATACAATAACTGGAAACTGGGCATGTGCACCACCATTTTGATAGTAACACCCATTCCATTCTGAAGGAAGTCCCAGGAATAGTGCCTCAGAAACTGCATGTTAGAATTTACAACAGTGTGTTTGTGTGTGCGTGCGTGCATGTGTGTGCGTGAGTGTGTGTGTGTGTGTGTTGTCCCGTCGCTGTTCTATATCTGCAGTACAGGCCTGCCTATCTAATCGATGACTGGAGGCTGAGTCAGCAAGAAGAAAAACAGAAAGAATCTCCCCTGTTGCCCAGGCTAGCTAACTGTATATTAGCCTGTATCAGGCTAGCCAACTGTATATTAGCCTGTATCAGGCTAGTCAACTGTATATTAGCCTGTATCAGGCTAGCCAACTGTATATTAGCCTGTATCAGGCTAGCCAACGGTATATTAGCCTGTATCAGGCTAGCCAACTGTATATTAGCCTGTATCAGGCTAGCCAACTGTATATTAGCCTGAATCAGGCTAGCAAACTGTATATTAGCCTGAATCAGCCTAGCCAACTGTATATTAGCCTGAATCAGCCTAGCCAACTGTATATTAGCCTGTATCAGGCTAGCCAACTGTATCAAATCAAATCAAATTTTATTGGTCACATACACATGATTAGCAGATGTTAATGCGAGTGTAGTGAAATGCTTGTGCAGTAATGTGCAGTAATATCTAACAAGTAATCTAACAATTCCACAACAACTATCTAATACACACAAATCTAAGTAAAGGGATGGAATAAGAATATGTACATATAAATATATGGATGAGCAATGACCGTGCGGCATAGGCAAGATGCAATAGATGGTATAGAATACAGTATATACAGATGAGATGAGTAATGCAAGCTGTAAACATGATTAAAGTGGCATTATTAAAGTGACTAGTGATCCATTTATTAAAGTGACCAGTGATTTTGAGTCTGTATGTAGGCAGCAGCCTCTCTGTGTTAGTGACGGCTGTTTAACAGTCTGATGGCCATGATATAGAAGCTGTTTTTCAGTCTCTCGGTCCCAGCTTTGATGCACCTGTACTGACCTCGCCTTCTGGATGGAAGTGGGGTGAACAGGCATTGGCTCGGGTGGTTGTTGTCCTTGATGATCTTTTTTGGCCTTTCTGTGACATCGGGTGCTGTAGGTGTCCTGGAGGGCAGGTAGCTTGCCCCCGGTGATGCGTTGTGCAGACCGCACCACCCTCTGGAGAGCTTTGCGGTTGTGGGCGGTGTAGTTGCCGTACCAGGCGGTGATACAGCCTGACAGGATGCTCTCAATTGTGCATCTGTAAAAGTTTGTGAGGGTTTTAGGTGACAAACCAAATTATTCAGCCTCCTGAGGTTGAAGAGGCACTGTTGCGCCTTCTTCACCACACTGTCTGTGTGGGTGGACCATTTCAGTTTGTCCGTGATGTGTACGCCGAGGAACTTAAAACTTTCCACCTGATGTCCCGTCGATGTGGATAGGGGAATGCTCCCTCTGGTGTTTCCCTGAAGTCCACAATCATTCCCTTTGTTTTGTTGATGTTGAGTGAGAGGTTGTTTTCCTAACATCACACTCTGAGTGCCCTCACCTCCTCCCTGTAGGCTGTCTCGTCATGGTTGGTAATCAAGCCCACTACTGTTGAGTCGTCTGCAAACTTGATGATTGAGTTAGAGGCGTGCATGGCCACGCAGTCATGGGTGAACAGGGAGTACAGGAGGGGGCTGAGGACGCACCCTTGTGGGGCCCCAGTGTTGAGGATCAGCGAAGTGGAGCTGTTGTTTCCTACCATCACCACCTGGGGGCGGTCCGTCAGAAAGTCCAGAACCCAATTGCACAGGGCGGGGTTGAGACACAGGGCCTCAAGCTTAATGATGAGCTTGGAGGGTACTATGGTGTTGAATGCTGAGCTGTAGTCAATTAACAGCATTCTTACATAGGTATTCCTCTTTTCCAGATGGGATAGGGCAGTGTGCAGTGTGATGGCGATTGCATTGTTTGTGAACCTATTGGGGCGGTATGCAAATTGAAGTGGGTCTAGGGTGGCAGGTAAGGTGGAGGTGATATGATCCTTGATTAGTCTCTCAAAGCATTTCATGATGACAGAAGTGAGTGCTATATTAGCCCGTATCAGGCTAGCCAACTGTATATTAGCTCGTATCAGGCTAGCCAACCATATATTAGCCCGTACCAGGCTAGCCAACTGTATATTAGCCCGTATCAGGCTAGCCAGCTGTATATTAGCCCGTATCAGGCTAGCCAGCTGTATACAGGCTGATACAGGCTAGACAACTGTATATTAGCCCGTATCAGGCTAGCCAGCTGTATATTAGCCCGTATCAGGCTAGACAACTGTATATTAGCCTGTATCAGGCTAGACAACCGTATATTAGCCTGCATCAGGCTAGCCATCTGTATATTAGCCTGCATCTTGTTTGCCAACTGTCAGTGGTGGGAAAAGTACCCAATTGTCATACTTGAGTAAACGTAAAGATATGTTAACAGAAAATGATTGAAGTAAAAGTGAAAGTCACCCAGTAAAAAACGACTTGAGTAAAAGTCTAAAAGTATTTGGTTTTAAATATACTTAAGTATCAAAAGTAAAAGTATAAATCATTTCAAATTCCTTATATTAGGCAAAGCATACGGCCGCATTTTCTAGTTTTTATTTATTTATGGATAGTCAGGGGCACGTTCCAACTATCAGACATAATTTACAAACGAAGCATGTGTTTAGTGCGTCCACCATATCAGACGCAGTAGGGATGACCAGGGATGTTCTCTTAATAAGTTTGAATTAGACCATTTTCTGTCCTGCTAAACACTCAAAATGTAACGAGTACTTTAGGGTGTCAGAGAAAATATATGGAGTAAAAAGATCATAATTTTCTTTAGGAATGTAGTGAAGTAAAAGTAGTCAAAAATTGTAATAATAAAGTAAAGTACAGATACCCCATAAAACGACTTAAGTAGTACTTTAAAGTAATTTTACTTAAGTAATTTACAACACTGCCAACTGTATATTAGCCTATATAATATTATATATATTGTTGTTAGAATGATTCAATAGCTTTGAATATTAACATACCGTAATACATGACATTAACAAAATCCTTCCATGGCTACTTACCGGTCGAACCTCCCCGGTAGTGTTGGTGTACTGGCGAGCCAGGCCAAAGTCTAACATGAAGCACTTTCTATAGGTGGAGGGGAGTCGACCCATAGCAAAGTTAGACTGGGAAAACAACAGAGAAACAGATTGAGTTGAGGACATCACAGGAATATCAACAGGTGAAGCCCAAAGCAGTGTTTCCCCCTATCATTGTATAGACGTGAGACTAGCTTTTGCCCAGCACCTAAACAAATTAGACTTCTATTGGTTTTAATTGACAATATTGGCGCCAATAAGGCCTAGATGTTACGTTGAGGCTCACTAACCCAAAATGCTATCCATTTTTGAGCACATAGACTGAGATCAACATGGTCTCTCTTACGGCTGCTTAATTAATCAAATTCCGATCCAAATTTAAATATTTATGTGCAATATCCATATCGCAAGAGATCCATATCGCAAGAGATCCATATCGCAAGAGATCCATATCGCAAGAGATCCATATCGCAAGAGATCCATATCGCAAGAGATTCATATCGCATGCAATATTTTGAAATGCTACCCAGCTGCGTATGACATCCGTTTTTATAGTTTTACTTAGTTTTTTTCTACTCTTGCGGCTGCTTCCCACACACACCAGGCCCCGCTCCCCTATCACAGTTCCTCCTCCCCGCTGATAGATTCACTATAAGTTTCAATGCTATTCTGTTAGGTCAAACAGATTGTTCCAAACAAAAACGATGCTGCTTTCCATTTTTCTTATTAATATAAATCATTCTACATTTCTAAAAGTTCACCAAAGTGTTTTGATCTACTGTATATTGCGATACAAATTGCAATCACAATATTTTGTAAAAAAAATGTAATCGCAATTCGATATTTTGCCGATATTATGCAGTCCTAGTCTCTCTTTCTCCGTCTCTCTTACACACTTCCATCTGTCTCGCTCTGTCTCACCCCCACTCGCTCTCTCACTCTCTTTCTCACCACCATTCTTTCTACTCCTTACAATGCATTGTAACCACACATCATAATGCCTTATACCTGCAGGCATTAAGTTACAGTTTTTCTCAATTGCTAAAACACTAAAACCCATTGGCTGAACAAAGTTCTCAGTTGCCTGGACTCATTTAGCTAATTATGCAGTCTGTTGTCAATACCTTAAACCATTTCACATGGTAAAACACAATTTGCAGATCTCACTTAGACTTTTCAGCAAAACTCTAAACACATTCTCATTCTCAAAACACATTCTGCACTCTAATGCACATGTCATCCATACTGGTAAACACAAGTGGCAACAATCAAATACAAATAGAGAACACATGTCATTGATTGAACACAACCACTTAAAATTGATTTAACCTGTTTCAAATGATGCGACACAACCAATATAAGCCAGTTCAGAGAGCAAACAGGTTGTTGAAGGTGGGAAGGAGAAAGTCTGAGAATGGATAGAAGAAACAATGTGAGAGGACGAGGACGAGTGCGTATGCGAGGTGGGCAACGAGGAGGAAGAGGAGGAGGAGGGCAAGAAAGAGGAAGAGGAGGACAAAGAGTGGAAATATCTGATGAAATTCGAGCATCAGTTATAGACCATGTTCTTGTCCATGGACTGACAATGAGGGAAGCAGGACTTAGAGTGCAACCCAATTTGAGCCGATTTTCTGTGTCCACCATAGTAAGGACATTCAGAGAAGAGAACAGGTACAGTATACTACTGTATTTTTGTAATTGCAAATTTACTGTACTACACTATATGCAGCTGTTTCAATAGACATTTGTAGAGTTAATCACTGTATGTATTGTACTGCATGAATATGTTTTGTAACTGCACAACTACTTTTTGTAGAATTGCAAGGCTGCCTCATGCAGGTGGAAGGACAGCTGTATTCACTCGGGAGCAAGAGGCCGTTATAGTTGGCATGGTCCTTCGAGATAATGCAATACGACTCAGAGAAATCCAGGAATGAGTGATACAAGACAACACACACTTCCAGGGAATCGACAGTGTGAGCATTTCCACAATTGACCGTGTCCTCCATCGTAACAGGATGCGAATGAAACAAGTATACAGAGTACCTTTTGAGCGCAACTCACCAAGGGTGAAAGAACTGCGAGCTCAGTATGTGCAAGTGTACATTCAGAAACATTTACTGTAATCCAGATTGTCTACAGTACTAACACATACTATGTGAATGACATTACTCTTCAGTACATACAATGTATGTGAATCAGAAGCCTAATTGTACTCTACAGTATAGCACTGTCTCTGTACGACTTACAAAATCCTACATACAGTATATTGTATTTCTACACAGACAATATTTGACTTGGAATCCTTGGACAAACCCCATGAGTTCATCTTTGTCAATGAAGCAGGCTTCAATCTAACAAAGAGAAGGAGAAACATGATTGGACAGCGGGCCATTGTTAAAGTCCCTGGTCAACGAGGTGGCAATGTCACAATCTGTGCTGCTATCAGCAACCATGGTGTTCTACATCACCATGTTACACTCAGGCCATATAACACCCAGCACCTTCTAAGATTTATTGCCAATCTAAGAGATATTTTATTTGAGCAGCAGGTTCAAGAGCAGCAGGGTCAAGAGCTAAATGAGAATCCCATTCCCACCTATGTGATAGTGTGGGACAATGTCAGTTTCCACCGAGCTGCTCAGGTAAGGGAATGGTTTAACATCAATGGGCAGTTTATGAACTTGTACCTCCCTCCATACTCGCCTTTCCTGAATCCGATTGAGGAGTTTTTCTCCTCTTGGAGATGGAAAGTGTATGATAGACAACCCTACACCAGAGTAAATCTGCTGCAAGCCATGGATTTAGCCTGTGGTGATATAGGTGAGGAATCATGTCAGGGCTGGATAAGGCACACAAGAGGCTTCTTCCCCTGTTGCCTCAGGAGGGACAATATTGCTTGTGATGTCGACGAAGTGCTCTGGCCTGACCCAGCCCAAAGACAAGAAGAAGCACATTGATCACATGTTTACTCCTTTGATTTTTGTCCCTTTTAGTATTGTATACTGTAGTACAGTGCATTGTAGGCTGTATACTGTACAATGGACAAATTGTATGGCCCTGAAAACTGTGCTTTCCATTTATTAACAGTACTGACTGCTCAATAGATTTTGACTGGTTGCAGGTTCATATCAACAAAAAACAAGAATTACAGTATCACAGAGACAAAGGACAAGTTTGTGAGATGCAGGGTACAGTACTGTAAAAATAGGGGTACAAGGAGGAGGAAGAACAAAAAACAAAATTGCAAAGAGCAAAGCAGAGTAGTAATTTCTGATCAAGTTTGAGCTACTATGATAGAACATGTTTTCGTTCATCAAAAGACAATGACGGAAAAATACGAATTTTTTTTAGATTAAAAATGTACTACTCCCTGAGAATTGTATGTTTTGAACAATGTGTTTTCTATTTTTCGGTGTATTGTTTACTGACTGCTTGAGAGTGTATATCATTTTGATCACTTTGTTTATGATTTGAGAGCAGTGTTTGATTTTGAACACAGGTAAAACTGTTTTGAGGCGAATGTTTCATTTTGCGAGAGGAGTCAGAGGTTATGTAAATAGTGCTTGAAGATGAGGTTTTGTGTTTAATATTTTCAGGAAATGGAGCGAGGTTTCAGAAATTGTGTTTTAGCAATTGAGAAAAACTGTAATAGTTACTGAGAACACCACCTACAGGCTTGATGTCTCTGTGCAGGAAGCCCACAGAGTGGATGGCCTCTATGGACTCCAGAATCTGTTTGCCCAGGCGTAGCGTGGTGCTCATGGTGAAGGTGCCGCGAGGCTGACTCCTCCTCAGGTCTGCTAGGTTTCTCCCCTGCTGGGGGGGAGAATGGGTAGGGAAAGAGTGGGGGAGAGGGCGGGGAGGAGAGGGAGAGCGATGGGGAGAGGGTTGGGGGAGAGAGGGAAATGGGAAGAGGGGGAGGAGAAAGAGGGGAGTGGGAGGGAGGTTAGGGGAGGGAGAGATAATGGAGAGGGGGGATAGAGGGGGAGAGAGGGAAAGGGGGAAGAGAGAGGGAGAGAGAGATAATTATTTTTTTACTTATTTGTAGCCTTGGCTGTGATTCTCTCTACCTAAGGTAATTCATTCAGACTGTTTTGATGGTTACCTGAAGTTGCATGACCACATAGTTAAACTTCTCGTTCCTTCCACATCCGATGAATTTACAGACATGATTTTTTCCTGTGAAAGAATGGAGAGAGGTTAGTGTCAATGTTACAATACAGTCAGTATAACATTAGCTATCTATAAATCTACTTGTACCATCACAGTTAAACAACTGATTCAGTTGGATGTTACACCAACCCTTGTAATGATCCCAAAACATTTTGCATCATTGTTAGAAGAATTGGGATCAGATTGCTTTCCTAGGACCTGATACATTCAGAATGTGGTATCTTCCTATATGAATGAGGCATTTATCAGAGATTTAAACATATTAAAAGTCATGTAGTCCCTAGATTTAGTCATACAATACAATTAGGGCATGCTAACTTCAGGCAAGTAATTTCCAATGACCTTAGTTTTTTAGGTTGATTTGCATTTCAATAACAGTAGTAAGAGAACATTCAGGGTATTTCCCCAAGTCATTTGAAGAAGGGTGCTCACTAACAGAAGCACAGCCAGGCAGACACACACTCACACAGTTTCATGCTCATTAACAATCCTCCCTGCCAGCAGTCACACTTCTGTATCTGTTCCTGGGGCTATAGACCAGAACAAGCCACAGAAATATCCCAAAATAAATGCTGCCTAAGAGATTAGAATCTCTGCATATTTCAACACAATATGCTCATGCTCAGGTGGATTGGGGCAAGCTGTTTCTTCTGGGATTCCAACAATGTGAAACACTCAATGCCAAAATATAATTTTGCACAAAGCAGTATAAACCCCAGTGCAACAGACATGTCAACCGATTGACTATCCAACTCATCCAACCCCTGAGCAAAACAAACAATCACCACACCTTCAACCTTGTCCAGACAGATGCCAATAACACTAATCAAATAGCTAGACAGACGAGCGTTTACCTCACTTCACTGTAGACCATAGATAGACAACTTAATTAACCTCGCCATGCTTATTCATGTACAAGGTGATGTTGTCATTGATTGATCGTGTCCTTAGTGATCCCTATCCCTCCTTGATAGATACCTGCCCTTAACTTGCACTTTCTATCTATTTCATAACAGGAGAGTGGAATTCCATCACAGAGGGCTATATACAGTATAGTGCAGGAGGAGGGAAAGACTGGCAAAGGCGGTCCCAGGAACTGAACGCACAACCTTTGGGGTTTTAATAGGTGCTTTGTATGGGTAGCGTTACAGGTGCTTAACCACACCTGTAACGTGTGTGCATGTGTGTGTGTGTGTGTGTGTGTGTGTGTGTGTGTGTGTGTGTGTGTGTGTGTGTGTGTGTGTGTGTGTGTGTGTGTGTGTGTGTGTGTGTGTGTGATACTGCTCAACCACAAAGGCCCTTACCTTGCAGTTTCTTGAGGACGGCCACCTCCATCTTGAGAACCTGTTTAGGCTGCTGGGCTGACTCTACCTTCAGAGCCACATTCTCCCTGGTCAGCAGGTCCAATGCTTCATAGATCTCCCCAAAACCTCCCCCACCAATCTTCTTCAGCTGGAAATGGTGGCAGAGAAGAATAAACACTGTAAAAAACTGAGCAATGTGGATGTTTGCTAGTTATGGTTTGCTGCCTGTTCTTTAAAGTGAACATTTAAAAAATGCTAGTTCTCAACTAGCCTGGTCCCAAAACTGTTTGGGCTGTCTTGCTAACTCTTATAATCATTGTCACACCTAGCACTAGGCAGGTTTCCATTGACCCAGGTTTATTCTACTAAATGGTTTTATTGTAATGTGTAATGGAAAGGCAGGCAGATATAGCAGAAATGTTCTAAAGATCGATAACATTTTTATCCATTTGACAGGGATGGATTTAACATTTTTGTCTTAACTTTCTTTATTGCGACAAATGGTGGTGGAAACTGTGTTTTTCGAATAAATGACTGCCAAATACTTTTGAAGATACACAGGGCACGTAATGACATTGTGTAACTATAAAACTCCACTCCACATTTCATGCTAAATGCCTGCTGCTTGCTAAATCTATTTTGTCAACAATAAAAAATAATGCTTCTTTGCAGGACAAGAATGTCCTGACTTTTAAGAATGTCTGAATTGCTTCACCTTGCTTTTCTGGTTGGCTGGCAAGTTTCACCATCCAATTATTTCAGATGTACAGGAGTGCACGTTTCACCATGACACAGAGAATTATTAGAATATGGCAAATATTAGACAATTATTGCAATCTGGCCATGCCGTCTTTCACGGGCTACCTGAGACAAGAATCAGATAGGTGGGAGGGTATACAGGCTGTCGACAATTTATTAATGAGCAATTTGCCTAAATGGGTCATGGAAACACTTCAACCACTCATTTGTTTTGACACTGTAGGTTTTTGCGAAAAACATTTTTATTGTTTGTTGGTGTGACATCATTACGCCCAGATGTTTTTATTGACAAAATATAGTTACATGTAAACGGACCCTAGCAGACAATTGTCACATCTAATGTATATGGAACATTCTAAATGCCGACAAAAAATAACTGGACAAGTTAATGGAAACATACTGACCGTATGATTTGGCAAGAGAGCACCAACAGCTCTGTGACCAGGCTAGTTCACATCAGGGTAAGGAATATTCCAAATCAGGGATTCTCAACTAATTTAATTTCAATCAATTACTCAATTATTCAACCAATCACTCCGCTGAGACTCAATTACATGGTCAAAATGACACTGAAGATAAATAAACTCACCACTTTCCATCGGTCCTTTACCATGCAGTTGGGAGACAGGATGTCCACCTGCTCCCCCGCTCCGTTCATGTTTTCGTCGGGCTGGGCGACCGTCCCTACACACTGCATTGGTCGGCCAGACAGAGGCACAGCAGCTCCCAACTTGATTCAGCCATTTACCTGGGAAGAAAAACACACTAATGTAGGCTACAAACCCCTTGTAAACTGGAGACATCTCACTCACTAACGCCTCTGAACCCCAAATGTGTCTATGGGCTAATAAGTAAACAATTCAGCTACACGGACAGCACCGTGGCCCGCGTTCAAAACAAATGTGTTGGTCGCAGATTTAGCACCAGGGACAGCAACAGTTAGAGCTAAAACGTGTGATTGCGTGCAAATTCGCTGCAAACGGAATCCATAGGCACAGGTGCGACAGAAGCTCTTTTCAGCACATTGGACAGCGCCACTCATTACAGCACCGTGCAGGCCAAAAATACAGAGACCCCCTAATTTCACACACCTGCTGGCATTCCCTAAGATTGCGCTGACTGCCAGACACCACACCTATTAGAACAGCTGGGGTCAAGGCATTCTCAAATCAAATGCAGAAGCATGAGAGAACATGCTGAGCCTCACACCAGTGTGGAAGCTTCCCACTGCCCTAGACAATGTGCGGAAGATACCCTCAATGCAACAATACATGCAAGTCTGAAGAACAAGCAGGCAGATGCAGGCAGATTCTGCAAATCTTCTCAAAGATGTCAGAGGAATGGAGTGTAAAGTAAGAAAGCAATATACAGGTTAATTAACTCTGTCATGTAATTCATTCCAGGTTCAATAATGCCAATTCACACTTTGTTGATTACAGTAAAGTACATAAAAAATAATTAAGTTTACCTGGCAGACATTTTTTCAAAAAATTGATCTCCCTTTTCTTCTCCCAGGTTTTAGCAACCTGCATTAGGGACTTTGGATTGAACAACTCCAATACCACACACCCAGATTTGGAAAAACCCTTTTAGTAGGCATATATTTGAGTTATGTCTTTACATTCTTCAAAATCTGTAACTAACCAAAATCAACACACAAAAAAGACAGAGCGGTCAATTGTAACAATTATGATAATTGTGGGTTCGATTCCCGAAAATGTATGGATTCACTCACTGCTGTAGGTCGATCTGGATAACAGCGTCTGCTAAACGACTAAAATGTAAAACAACCGCCAAAAGATGTCATTAGGAAAGGGTGTAGCCTACCATTTCAGTAGCCCACTGCACTTATGAGGTTGGGCCTATGCATTGCCATTTGCGCTCTCACCTTACTGCTACAACAGGGAGGGACTCGTTCTGTTTCTAATATGCTTTCCTTAGATATAACTCCATAAGGCACAACCTCTTTATCGCAACTAACAGCAGTCCCCGGGCACAGAAGCTCTACTATCATTCTCCTCCTACTGTTACATTTTCTCCGCACTGCAGTTTCAGTGCTCCCTCAACGGGTAGGCAACCATTCGAGCGTCAGGCGGCGCGCACAGTCCATCCAGAGTAGGCTTGACGTTTTCCAAGAATTCACCATTGCACACATTCACCAATTGCACTGCGCCCTTGGCCCAATGGGCATGTTGTGTAGCTTTACTCTGCCCCTAAAAAATATTTCGGGAATCACCTAATTGACCAATATCACACATTTCAACCGCGATACAACATTCCACTGCATGGGAAGGGCGCAAGTGGCACTACGGGAAATGTCGTTTACAATCTGGAAAGCCCACGCAAAGGAACCCGATTAGATGCTTGTAAAAGACTACATCTCCCGTTGTAATTGAATCAAATCCCTGACGTAAGTCTGCATTATGGTGAATTTTTATAAATTATTAATGATTATTGTTATATAGATGTAAAATAAACGAATTGTCATGTTTAAACTCTTGACATCATCTGGCAACGTTGCCAATAATTGTGTTGTAGATTGCCAATCATCTATTCCAGATTTCTTTCTTCTCTAGAAACAGCAAAGGGGCGTTTGCTATCCCAAGTTATCATAGCAAAGCGAGCGACCGTGTATCAGCATTATTATAGCCAAGGTGCCAATGCCTTTGAATGTGCTTTATGTCCGCAATATCATCTACGTCAATTCAACAAAGAGAAAAACATTGCATCCAGACCTTATCTTCTGACGTCGGTGTAAGGCCTCGGTGCGCGAGGAATTTGAGAGGTGCATAATTTCTTGAGCGAGGTCGTGGTAAAGACATAGGCTATGTGTCGGTTATCGTTGCACCAGTCTCCATTCTCCCCGTTATCCGCTTCGTTCTACTCCTCTGAATCAGGGTTTCCACTAGTTACCACAGCCCAAAAGTCTGGCTGTAGACGTATCGTAAAAATGCATGATATTGTTGTTGCTTTTTGGTCTTAATTTAAGGTTAGGGTTAGGCATACGGTTAGCAGTGTGGTTAAGGTTGGGGAATTAGGTTTAAAATCAGATTTTAAGCATATAAATGGTAGAAATGGGCGGGATTTATGACTTTGTGGCTGTGGTAACTACTGGCGACTCTGAATCAGCATCACCGAGATACTCCCAGTATGCAACGCGCTAGGTCCTGCGTGATCATGGATGGTTGTTGCGTGGCAACGTGATGAGCAGCGCTCGAGAAGCGCCTATTGAGGAATGACAAATGTGCCAGGAGTGGTAGTTTCAGTAGCAGTACCAAATTAACAGTGTGTCTGCCATAGCGTAGGCTATTAGGGCAATGCACAAATGCACAATAATCTCACACTGAATCCCCCATGGCCTCTTTTGTGGATATTTAATTTTACGCACAAGAGGGCACTGTTTTCCCACAGATAAATGAAAATGATCAGTTGGGCATTTTACCTTGATATTTGGCTCTCAAGACCAGAGCTTTTTGCAAAATACACACTTTATTTTTTCTTTCTTTTCTGTTAAGTAACTCAGTTGCGGACTCAACTTACTGTTGAGAGTTATACAGGTGGAATACACAAGCTACAAGTTGGACATTTGGTAGTGCATCAGCAGTTTTTCACTTGTTATGTCAGTCAATGACAGTCACTCAAAGCCCATGTTAGCGAAAACATTTTAGATTGCTAGGTAAGGTAGTCTAGCCAGCTATCTAAACCAAGTAGTAGCCTAATCATCATCAAATTACAGACTGGGCACACAGGGCATTGATTTTGTTAGTCACTCTCACTCAGATATCGTATGAAAATGGCATTGGTCGAGGCAAAATGTGTAGAATTGTAGGATTTGATTTGAATGTACAGAATTGCAGGAAATTAGCTATAAAACTGCAAAAGAACAATCACCACCTCATGGCAAAATGAGTAGAATTGCATGACATTAAATGTAAATCTGCAACATTTTTGCATTAACACTGTAAGGTGGGGAGGGGGGGGCTCGCTTAGGGCCTTCAAAAAGGCTAGGGGTCGATCTGCTCAAGACTTTCAATAGAATCATCCATATGGTGTGTTCATATAGACGTTTCTGAGAAGACGTTGCAAGTTGCAATCACTATTTAATTCGCAGTAGGTTCCTTTCGGGATGGCAGGCCAACCAAGCGAGATGTAAGTTCTTGGACTAGAGAAAAAAACGACTGCAGGATAAGCTTTCAGAAACACAGAAGAAACTGTAATGAGAGTGGAGTGGCTGCGTAAGTGACAACTGTGAAGTGAGCAACATTAATGATAGTGGAAGTGAGCAACATTCCAATAATAGTGGAATCAGCCGTTCACCTTCAAAATATAAGCACCGCATTGAAACAGATGCAAACAAATAGGCCTACGGTTATGCTACAATTGGACTAGGTAATGCTAAACAAAGTTGAAATGTTATTAAATCATTTAAACCAAAGACAAATAGTAAAAATCAGTTGAGACCTCACTGTGGATGTATTGGACTGCATAATTGCATATGGGGCCCTGCTGGAAAATTCCGTTTAGACCAGCTTGGTTGAGATAGTTGACCAGCTTGTGGTACATTGCTTGTAGTGTGGCACATTCATCATCACTTTTTTATCATAGCATGGTTAATTGGGTTATTAAAAAAAACATTGGTTCTTTTGGTATTTCAGTCAGCTTTTCAAGATACGTCACGATCTTGATGCATTGGTTGTTTCGAGATGCTGCACTACAAAGCTGAACTATGAGTACAGTACAAGAGTGTCCACTTCTGTTTTTTATACCTGCCTTTCTCACTAAAAAAGTCAACCTTTTCTTCTGCAAACCCTGTTCCATGATGACAACCGGTAATGCTGTACAATTGCCTCGTTTTTAATTTACCTCTTGTAAGGTCTATTTTATTTTGTGTTTCATCTAACATAGTTGCAAGAAAGCTATAAAAACACTGGCAGAAGTTAGTCTACATGGGGATTTAAATGATTTTTGTCTTCCTATGACTGTCTGTGTCTAGGTGGGAGTTCCTGTCCCAGTTCAAAGGTTCCATTACCTACAGTTTCGACAGGAAATCTCTCTTTTGGCCCCCAAAGCCATTCCCATAGCTGCTATCTGTTCAGTTACTAAAGCTATTCAATGCAAGTGTGCTTGGAGCTACAAGAATGAAGTATCACCACACTAGACTGGAACATTTATTACTTATTGACTTAGGTACAGTGCCTTCGGAAAGTATTCAGATCCCTTGACTTTTTCCACATGTTGTTTACGATACAGGTTTATTTTAATTATTTTTTTCAACAATCGACACACAATACCCAATAATGACAAAGCAAAAACAGGCTTTTAGAAATGTTTGCAAATTATAAAATAAAATAAAACAGATATAGCTTATTTACATAAGTATTCAGACCCTTTGTTATGAGACTCGAAATTGAGCTCAGGTGCATCCTGTCTCATTGATCATCCTTGATATGTTTCTACAACTTGATTGGAGTCCACCTGTGATAAATTTAATTGATTGGACATGATTTGGAAAGGCACAATACAAGGTCCCACAGTTGACAGTGCACGTCAGAGCAAAAACGAAGTCATGAGGTCGAAGGAATTGTCCGTAGAGCTCCGAGACAGGATTGTGTCGAGGCACAGATCTGGGGAAGGGTACAAAAACATTTCTGTAGCATTGAAGGTCCCCAAGAACACATTGGCCTCCATAATTCTTAAATGAATGAAGTTTGAAACCACCAAGACTCTTCTTAGAGCTGGCCACTGGCCAGACTGAGCAATCCGGGGAGAAGGGCCATGGTCAGGGAGGTGACCAAGAACCTAATGGTCTAGAGTTCCTCTGTGGAGATGGGAGAACGTTCTAGAAGGACAACCATCTCTGCAGCCCTCCACCAATCAGGCTTTTATGGTAGAGTGGTCAGACGAAAGCCACACCTTAGTAAAAGGCACATGACAGCCCGCTTGTAGTTTGCCAAAAGGCACCTAAAGGCTCTCAGACCATGAAAAACAAGATTCTCTGGTCTGATGAAAGCAAGATTGAACTCTTTGTCCTGAATGCCAAGCGTCACGTCTGGAGGAAACCTGGCACTATCCCTACGGTGAAGCATGGTGGTGGCAGCATCATGCTGTGGGGATGTTTTTCAGCAACAGGGACTGGGAGACTAGTCAGGATCGAGGCAAATACGAACGGAGCAAAGTACAGAGAGATCCTTGATGAAAACCTGCTCCAGAGCGTTCAGGACCTCAGACTGGGGTGAAGGTTTACCTTCCAACACAACAATGACCCTAAGCACACAGCCAAGACAACGCAGGAGTGGCTTCGGGACAAGTCTCTGAATGCTTTGAGTGGCCCAGCCAGAGCCCAGACTTGAACCCGGTCGAACATCTCTAGAGAGACCTGCAAATAGCTGTGCAGCGACGCTCCTCATCCAACCTGACAGAGCTTGAGAGGATCTACAGAGAAGAATGGGAGAAACTCCCCAAATACAGGTGTGCCAAGCTTGTAGCGTCATACCCAAGAAGACTCGATGATGTAATCGCTGCCAAAGGTGTTTCAACAAATGACTGAGTAAAGGGTCTGAATACTTATGTAAACGTGATATTTCCTTATTTTTTAAAAATAAATTAGCAACATTTTCTAAAAACTGTTTTGGGGTATTGTGTGTAGATTAAGGAGGGGAGGAAAAACTATTTAAGGAATTTTAGATTAGGGCTGTAACGCAACAAAATGTGGAAAAAGTCAAGGGGTCTGAGTACTTTCCGAAGGCACTGTATTTCAAAAGCCAGCAATAACTGACCAGCAAGTATTGAAGGAAACATCAATTTATTGCACCCATTGACTTATATCATAATGACCTTATGAATAAAATGTTTCTTTTTGGCAGCTCCTTTTTTAGAATAAAACTGTTGCATCCAATGTCCCAACATTTGCTACTATGACATCACAGAATGTTCTGTTCTGTTTGTTTGTTACTATTTTGCCTTCCTTCTCTCCATGTTGGTTAATTGCTTCATCATCTTAGGTGCTACTCTGTTCTCAAACTGGGTAGCAGTTAATTTACAGGCTAATCTGGGCCACCGTCTTCTTATCTCCACCCTATTTGTTGCCTTCATGTTTTTTTTGTTTGTGGAACTACATGTCTGTGCTCTTCTTTTAAAAAAAAATGTTTTGGGAGGGTCTTTTCATTTGATGTATTTACACTTCAGTGTGTTGTTTTTAAAGGCTCCAGTTAGGCCTATATGAAACCAGAGTCCCTGTGCAGCTGCCACATACAGATGTAGGATCTTCATTTGATTTCCACTTTGACATTTGAGACTTGATTTGCCCTAATGAAAAGTGTATCAACCTCGACAAAAATGTCCATTAATTATTATTCACATAATAATTCACATTTCCTGTTGCTGCAGGATTCTTTTCCTGCTGTAGTAAACTGGCTCAAATGTAGATCCTACATCTGTAGTGTTTAGTCAGGATAGTAGTTGGCCTATCATTCATCTGCATGGGACTTCATAGACTGTTCTCTCTGCTGCAGCACGGCTAACGGTATGATACATCAAGAACCAACAGGACCCTGAACAGCGTCTAACCCCAAGCCATAAGACTGCTAAATAGTTAGTTAAATAGTTAGCCTAATAGGTACTGAAGTCCCGTACTGTAAGAAGGTAGTATTATAAAATTACATTTCTGTTTGCTTCCAAACCTCTAATTCCTTAAATTGTTAAATTGTTGTATTAAGTTAAAATAAGTATTTTTCCTTTTTCAGTGGTCCATATGTTATATCCATGTATTTTGACACTCCTGAAGACCACCTCCAAGTCTAGTATTGATGCATTTGGGAATACAACATGCCCTTCAAATCAGTGTTAGTAATGTAGGATTATTTCCTGAGTAATTATTTCATTTATATGTCAGTTATACACAATGCTAATATGTGGTGAATCTGTTTTACAGGAAATAACTGTGTTTACCTATTTCTTTACCTGATACAAATTATATGTTTTCCTATTGGCCAATGCTTTGACTGTGTGGGGTTAAACTTTATTGATACAGGAAGTGACAGACAGTTCTAGTACCGTGGCTGATGGTGTTTAATGTGGTTTGACCCGATAAAGCTGCTTAATAGTTATCTGTCTCCATCCAGTCCTTGCACCTACAGAAAGTCATCCATTCACCTGTACTCGGACACTTCATTTACAGTATGTTAGTCTGGCTCAATGTGAAGGTCCTCTTCACAGGTGTTTGCGTCTCATGATTTCAGCCATCAAATCTGTATTATGTAAGAGCTCGGTTTGTACAGACATTTGTAAAGAAATATTACTTGTCAGCACAAGGACAGCAATTACCTTATGCACCCATATTAAACCCATAATAAAGATCTATTGAGTGATTGGAGTTATTGGAAAAGCCTAGAGGTGTCCCTTGTCCCTTCATTACACAGTGTTGTTTAAGAAGAGGAGTTTGATCCCTGATAACAAGAGAACATATTGATCTCTATGTTCCAGCAATGCTGTAAACTACCAATAACCCAAAACGAGCAAGTGATTGTTCAAAACTCTTAATTTGTAATGTTGACAATTCTGCAAACTGGTTTGTCTTTGCCCTGAGAATCATGTTTTAGCTTGATTGAGTGAGTCCTGCTAAGTTATAAACGATACTAACAGTATTTTGAATGCTTTAGCGGATGGACCTTTTATCATTGTTCATCTAAATGTACAATGTAAATATGTAAATAGGCCCACCAGCAATATGTCTGCTAATGAGATGTCTAACCTCCTGATGGTTACCGCGTGTACGTGCTTAACTCGCTTGCTTAAGAAAAATGACAAGAAAAGGAACACTGGCAATATGCTGTGTGCAATGTGCATGTACTGAATTGAAGAGATTGTACGGAGGATTGTTCAGATGGGGAAAACGTTTGTGGATTTGTGGTAATGGTGCATTGGCCTGACATCTAGAATTCTGCTATAATCCGATGTAAAACAATGACAATTGATATGAGATGTGAGTGTTAGTTGGAACCTATACTTGGCCATGGTCACAGTAATCTGAAAACATATAGGCCTACCTTTATCTCTCTGGAAGGTCTCTCAATAATCTCACTTAACTCATTTAATTTGGCCTCTTTCAGCACATAGACCATGTAACAATCATTTCCAGCACATAGACCATGTAATAATCATTTCCAGCACATAGACCATGTAATAATCATTTCCAGCACATAGACCATGTAATAATCATTTCCAGCACATAGACCATGTAATAATAATTTCCAGCACATAGACCATGTAATAATCATTTCCAGCACATAGACCATGTAATAATAATTTACAGCACATAGACCATGTACTAATCATTTCCAGCACATCGACCATGTAATAATCATTTCCAGCACATAGACCATGTAATAATCATTTCCAGCACATAGACCATGTAATAATCATTTCCAGCACATAGACCATGTAATAATCATTTCCAGCACATAGACCATGTAATAATCATTTAAAAAATGGAAGAGTAGAAAAGGTGATCTGTTACGGTCGTCGTAATCCTCCTCCTCGGACGAGGAGGAGAGGCGAGAAGGATCAGACCAATATGCGGAGTGGTTTGTGTCCATGATTATTTTAATGAACAAATAACTGAACACTTAAACATACAAAACAACAAACGTGACAAAACCGAAACGAACCGACAAACAGTCCCGTGTGGCACGAATACAGACACGAGATACAAACACCCACAGCAACCACGTGAATCACAGGCTGCCTAAGTATGATTCTCAATCAGGGACAACGATTGACAGCTGTCTCTGATTGAGAATCATACCCGGCCGAACACAAACATCCCAACATAGAACAAACACATCGACAACCCACCCCAACTCACGCCCTGACCAACTAAAATAATACAAGAGAAAGGAAAAACAGGTCAGGAACGTGACATAACCCCCCCCTTAAGGTGCGAACTCCGGGCGCACCAGCATAAAGTCTAGGGGAGGGTCTGGGTGGGCGTCTGTCCACGGTGGCGGCTCTGGCGCTGGTCGTGGTCCCCACCCCACCATAGTCAAACCCCGCTTCCTTGGCCTCCTCCCAATGGCCACCCTCCATATAACCCCCATTAGATTAAGGGGCAGCACCGGAATGAGGGGCAACACCGGAATGAGGGGCAGCACCGGACTGAGGGGCAGCACCGGAATGAGGGGCAACACCGGAATGAGGGGCAACACCGGAATGAGGGGCGGATCCTGGCTGGCTGGCTCTGGCGGATCCTGGCTGGCTGGCTCTGGCGGATCCTGGCTGGACGGCTCTGGCGGATCCTGGCTGGACGGCTCTGGCGGATCCTGGCTGGACGGCTCTGGCGGATCCTGGCTGGACGGCTCTGGCTGGTCCTGGCTGGACGGCTCTGGCTGGTCCTGGCTGGACGGCTCTGGCTGGTCCTGGCTGGACGGCTCTGGCTGGTCCTGGCTGGACGGCTTTGAAGGCTCGGGACAGACGGACAGCGCTGGGCAGGCAGGCAGCTCAGACAGCGCTGGGCAGGCAGCCAGCTCAGACACTGGCTGCGCTGGAGAGGAGGAAGGCTCTGACAGCGCTGGACAGGTGGGAGCAGCTGGAGAGAGAACCCGGAGAGACAGCCTGGTGCGGGGGGCTGCCACCGGAGGACTGGTATGTGGAGGTGGCACCGGGTATACCGGACCGTGAAGGAGGACACGCGCTCTTGAGCACCGAGCCTCCCCAACCCTACCAGGTTGAATGGTCCCCGTAGCCCTGCCAGTGCGGCGAGGTGGAATAGCCCGCACTGGGCTATGCTGGCAAACCGGGGACACCATTCGTAAGGCTGGTGCCATGTATGCCGGCCCGAGGAGACGCACTGGAGGCCAGATGCGTTGGGCCGGCTTCATGACATCCGGCTCGATGCCCAACCTAGCCCTACCAGTGCGGCGAGGTGGAATAGCCCGCACTGGGCTAAGCACGCGTACTGGGGACACCGTGCGCTTTACCGCATAACACGGTGTCTGACCAGTACGACGCCCTCTCACTCCACGGTAAGCACGGGGAGTTGGCTCAGGTATCCTACCCGGCTTTGCCACACTCCGCATGTGCCCCCCCCAAGAAATTTTTGGGTCTGACTCCCGGGCTTCCGTGCTAGCCGCGTACCTTCATACCCCCGGTTCCTCTCTCCGGTTGCCTCCGCTCTCCTCGCTGCCTCCAGCTGTTCCCATGGGAGGCGATCCTTTCCAGCCAGGATCTCCTCCCATGTGTAACAACCCTTGCCGTCCAAGACGTCTTCCCATGTCCATTCCTGTGTCTGTCTCTGCTGCTGTCGCTGCCCGTTTACACTCCGCTTGGTCCTAGATTGGTGGGTGGTTCTGTTACGGTCGTCGTAATCCTCCTCCTCGGACGAGGAGGAGAGGCGAGAAGGATCAGACCAATATGCGGAGTGGTTTGTGTCCATGATTATTTTAATGAACAAATAACTGAACACTTAAACATACAAAACAACAAACGTGACAAAACCGAAACGAACCGACAAACAGTCCCGTGTGGCACGAATACAGACACGAGATACAAACACCCACAGCAACCACGTGAATCACAGGCTGCCTAAGTATGATTCTCAATCAGGGACAACGATTGACAGCTGTCTCTGATTGAGAATCATACCCGGCCGAACACAAACATCCCAACATAGAACAAACACATTGACAACCCACCCCAACTCACGCCCTGACCAACTAAAATAATACAGGAGAAAGGAAAAACAGGTCAGGAACGTGACATGATCTCCCAAAAATATCTAAATATATATTTTTATCTATGCATGGTGCTTTTATTCTTAAAAAATATGACTCGTTTCGACTTTGTCAAAGCTAGATTATTTGGTGGATGTGTCACCTTCCTTTATGGGAACTGGGCCTTGTCTTTAGTGGGAATGGGCTAAATTGAGATATTTCTTACAGAAGAAATATGGAAAGCAAAGGCATAACCATGGTAGCAATTAAGAGGGAGATTATGTGAAAATTATTAGACTAAAGGTGAGGACACAACAGTTCATCTGACTGAATCCAAACATTACACTGTAGATTTTATGTGCATTTTACATTTACTGTAACTTTTGCCGCATTTGTTGATAACGAAATCAGAAATACTCTGGATGCATTCAGTAACATGATAAGAATATTATTTGAAAATGTGAGGTAGGTGCAATATAAGACAAAACAATGATAAGGATTTGAGTGAGAGGTCTAACTGGTGTTTCCATGTGGCCACACACCTGTCCAAAGTGTGCAAAGTCATTTCAAATCAAATCAAACTTTATTTGCCACACGCGCCGAATACAACAAATGTAGACTTTACTGTGAAATACTTACTTACAAGCCCTTAACCAACAGTGCAGTCTGTTGCACATGTGACATGCTGGTAAGAATTTGGTAAACTGATTTAAGTTTGCCTGCATTAAAGTCCCTGGCCACTAGGAGCGCCGCTTCTGGGTGAGCATTTTCTTCTTTGCTTATGGCCTTATAGAGTTGGTTGAGAGCTTCGCTTTGTGGTGGCAAATAGATGGCTATGAATAATACAGATGAGAACTCTCTTGGTGGATAGTGTGGTTGACAGCTTATCATAAGGTACTCTACCTCAGGCGAGCAATACCTCGAGACTTCTTTAATATTAGACATCGCGCACCAGCTGTTATTGACAAAAAGACACACACCCCACCCCTGGTCTTACCAATTTCAATGCACTTTTATGACTCAAAGAAGTCTTCAACTATAAGATGCATTTTTTAGATATCCTAGATGTGCGGTTGAGGAACTAGAGAGAGCACAGTAGTTGTTTTCGTTGGATCACAACCCTGCATTCCCGCCTTTACACAATTACTGTTATTGTTTATGCTATCAAAAAACGGGCCATTATAAATCGCAATCTGGGTCAGGTGAGCGTCATTTGAAAGGTTGTTCTATTGCCAACATGACTAGCTAAATTATTGTAGAAAAGGCCCATGGAGTTGGTGGAATAATCCTTTAATTCATGGCCACTTAGTCAGCTGGGCCAGAGCGCTTTAATTAGGTCAGGTGGCAATGACCGACAGATCTCATCCACATAAATGGAGGAAAACGGCATCGCCTGATCTCGCTGCTTTCTCTTCCTTAACTCCGTCTGCTCGAAGTTCTGTGCGTCCATGAATCCACGTAAGTCCACCGACTCTGTTACCTTTCATCTGAACTATCTGTTGCGATCGAGAGTGGGCCATCAGTTATTGTTTATATTTATTAACGCGGAGCGCGGCTTGGAGCGCAGGCTTCAAACATATTGTGTAATGTGAATTGTAAATGATCGCGGCCATACGGATCCTCATAGGCCAATTATGCAATCGATATGGTTAATATGTAATTAAATTAATTACATGTACACATGAAGACAATTGAAAGGGTGAAATGAGAAACGTCATTGTTTGCTAACTGATCGACTTTGATATCAAACTAAAGGAGATTATAGATTGAATGACCATTCACTGTTTGTATTTATTTCATGATTTATGATAAATAGTTAAGAGCCTAAATGACTCACGATTGATTACTATTAACTTCTTAATGAACTGAATTGTTGAATTCCCTAATTATGTTAATAATGAATGATTGTTATGATTTGATCTTTGTGATTATGAATATGATTGGATACATGTTATTTTGTTTCCTTTGTTATGCAGCACAGACTACTCAGTAAATATACCACTTTATGGTTAAAGGAATTCCTGCCTCAGTCTCATCCATTCTTCTGTCACCTGACACGTGACCATCTGTTCACCTTCACTGTCAGTCATCCTACCTGTCCAGCTACCCACACAGATTCCACTAATCTTTCAATGGTCCTTCGAAACGGATGATGACTGAACCAAAGACAGGTGAAATGGAGGAGGAGAGGGAAGAATTGTCTCCACTGGAAGGAAGAGAGGAGGAGAGGGCAGCTGAGGGAAAGGTCTTGGAACAAAGGAAATATCCAGGAGCTAAGCCTAAAGCAACAAAGGCTTCATCCTCAACCACCAGCAGCACTAGAAGAACCAGGCAAGCACCTGGTTATCTTAAGGATTATGTGGTCGAGATTTCGACATCAAAGGGCAAGCCCACTAGAGCTCAAGGTGGTGATGGATCAACTGTACGTTTCAGCCATCAACCATCTCCTCTGAGCCAAGCACCGGAAACTGCGTTGGAGCAGGAAAGTGGTCTACAGGAAGAACCCATGGAGGTGACTCCCACAGCACAGGTCAACCAGCTTCCTGAGGCAGGCTCCGCTCACTCCTTAACTAAAGGGAAATCGTCGAGGCACTCTAGACAGAGTGGGAGTTCGACTAGTGGATACCCCTTTGGAAGTGGCCATGGCAGCCGCCATTCACTAGCCCTTAGCGATTCACAGACCGCTGTCCTACAAGAGAGGATGAAACTATTAGCTTTGGAGGAAATTGAGCGTCCGATTGAGGAGGAACGACAGGCTGATGAACGATGTCACCTATTGGATGTGCAGGCCCGTAGTGCTCTACAGGAACGGGAATTCATTGCCAAGGACCTGGCACAACAGCGACGGCACCGTCAAGCCAGAAGGGAATTGGAGGAGGCACGGATGGTCTCATCCTTCCTGGAGAGGAACGAACAGGGAGTTGACCTGACCACCCCTCCACATGGACCTGACCTGTCTGCCTTTCTTTCCCAATCTGCCCCTCTGGTACAGCATGGCACACAGTCCCCGGAGGCTCCGGGGTCAACAGCCAACACGGAGCACGGGGGACAGGCCGCTCCACCAACTATGCCAGTGACACAAGTTAGCATTCCTCCATGTGGACAAAGCATCACTCCTTCGCCTTTCCGCCAATTACCAACCACGGCAAATCGTTCCTCTCGTCCAGGGCCAGGCCAGTCCTCAAACATCAGGTGGAAGGGCTCTCACCCAATTCCGTCTGCCACCAATGGAGGGTCTGGGACAGTAGGGGACCGGCCCAATGAGGCCACAGTGGGCTCATCAGAAGTCCCGGGTTTATCCTTCACGCAACCAGAAGAGGGAGCCAATATTATGAAACTTCTAGTAGCCTCAGCCTATGGAATTCCCAGACCCAAACTGCCATACTTTGAGAGCGGAAAGGAGAGTGAATTTGTCCTTTTGGAAATGGCATTGGAGAGCCTACTGGGTATTCACAGTCATCTGTCAGAACGCTACAAATACCAAGTACTAATGGATCATTTGCGGTTTCCTAGTGCATACAGGCTGGCCCAATCTTTTATGCACTCCGCAACACCATACACTGCCGCTCTCCAGGCCCTGAAGGCGAGATATGGTGAGCCACGCCAGCTAGTCCAGAATGAACTAAACAACATCCTGAACACGTCTCCAATTAAAATGGGAGACCATGCTGCCTTCCAAGAGTTCTCCCTGGCTGTCCAATCCCTGACCTCAATGCTCCAATCTGTTGAAGGAGAAGATGGGAACGAGCTGAAATGTGGCTCCCACGTGGACAGGCTTCTTAGCAAGCTTCCAGTGTACCTCAGAGACAGTTTCATTGAACATTGTTTGAACAAGGGCATCCTGAAAGAGGGCTCGAGAAGCACCTATGCTCTCAGAGACCTGGCCGCATGGTTGGAGGTGAAGGCAAAGGCGAAGAGTATCGCTCACCAGGCCACAATCTCAGCCATAGCCACCGGGGGAAGGAAGGAGTTTGAACGCCAGGGGGGACAGAAAAGACCAAATCCCACTACCATGTACTTAAATAGTGAAGCCGGGGAGGAACCCGGGAAGAAGACCCCTCTCAAGAGCAAGAACATCAAATTCCAGCCTTACTGCCCATATTGCAATAGTAAGGGACACTTCCTTGGCTCATGCCCCAGGGTAAAAAAGCTCACTCAAACTCAATTGAAGGCCTGGATCACTTCAGGCGAGCGATGCTACAAGTGTGCCCGTAGCCATAAGGCGGAGACCTGCACATTGAGGAAACCCTGCAATCGCTGTAAGGAAATCCATCTCACAGTGTTGCATGATGTAATTCCCCAAGCACAGAAGGAGCAGAATATGCTCATGGTAGGAGCTGCAAAGGAGCTGTACCTCGAACAGCAGAACCGGTCTCCAAGGGTCATGTTGAAGGTGGTCAAGGTCACTCTGCAAAGTGAAGGGAGAAGCATTGATACATTCGCTGTTCTAGATGATGGGTCAGAAAGAACGATCATTCTCACGGCGGCCACCCGTCAGCTAAACCTGGAGGGGACTCCCGAGACCCTTAACCTCAGAACGGTGCGACATGATGTTATCCAAATGAAAGGCTCTGCTGTGACCTTTAGCATTTCACCTTCAGGAAACCGGGACGTGGCCTATAACATCACCAATGCCTTCACGGCAGATGGCTTGAATCTTGCGGAGCACTCCTGCCCGGTAAGTGTTCTACAGAAACAATATCCTCATCTACGAGGATTGCCTCTTCCTAACCTGGCCAGAGTAACGCCACTTATCCTGATTGGGTCAGACCACCCACATCTCGTCACCCCGACTGAGCCTATACGAGCTGGACCAGAAGGAGGGCCCATTGCTGTCCATACAGCCTTGGGTTGGGCTGTGCAAGGTCCAGTCCATCTACTTCTCTCCACCCAAGCTGTACAGTCACAGCAAGTCCTCTTCACCAGAAGCAATCCAGCTCCATCCCCCTGTGCGGCCACTGACCTCCTTCGGAATGTAGAGATGCTCTGGAAGATGGACACCTTCTCCAACCGGAAGCTACAAGAGGTCACCCGCTCAAAACATGACTCCTATGCATTAGACCTCCTGGAGAAGCGCACCACCACCACTGAACTGGATGGCGTTCAGAGGTACGCAACCCCACTGCTACGGGTGCCCAACCATCCTCTTCTGGCAACCACAACACGGGCTGTACTCCCACTACTGCGTGGAACGGAGCGACGCCTGGTGAAGAATCCTGAGCTTGCTGAAGTTCATAACCGGGAGATTCATAACCTTGTGAAGGCAGGCTATGTCACAAAAGTGACCGCTCATGAAGAGGGAAACCCACTCAGCGAATCCTGGTATCTCCCTCACCATGTTATCCAGCAACACGGTGGGAAGTACAGACTTGTCTTCAACTGTTCATTCCAAGCTGCTGGTCAAAGCCTGAATGACTGTCTACTCCCGGGACCAACCTTAGGTCCTTCCTTGCTCGGTGTCCTTCTCCGGTTCCGGCAGCACTCTACAGCCATCAGTGGAGACATCAAAGCCATGTTTCATCAGATTCGTCTACTGCCTTCCGACACCACACTGCTCCGGTTCATATGGCGAGATATGGAACGAGACGCAGAGCCCACCATCTATGAATGGCAAGTACTCCCATTTGGCACCACCTGCAGTCCTTGCTGTGCCATATACGCTCTGCAGAGACACGCACGGGAGCACCCAGACAGTGACCCAGAAGTATGGGATTCAGTGGAAAATGCCTTCTATGTGGATAACTGCTTACAGAGCATCCCATCCACGGCTGTAGCGAAAGCACTCCTCGATAAAGTACAGAATCTCCTGTCCAAAGGGGGATTTGAGGTCCGACAGTGGGCGAGTAACAGAGCGGAGGTTATCCAGCACCTCCCGCCACAAGCTAGGTCCAGTAGCAGTGAACTCTGGCTATCGCAGTCTGGTGCTAACTCACAAGAGCCCACTCTAGGACTGAGATGGAGATGCATACCGGATACCCTTGGGTACAAGCACCGCTCAGCCCTGAGTACCGAAACCCCCACTCTGCGCACCATCTATCGGACACTGGCCAGTCAATACGATCCCCTTGGGTATATCCTGCCATACACAACCCGGGCCAAAGTCTTAGTCCAGGACCTGTGGCAGACCAAGAGGGACTGGGATGAACCGATCCACCCGGCTGACCTAGTGGAACGATGGATCTGTTGGGAAACAGAGTTATCGGAGCTCTCTGAAGTCCAAATGCCAAGATGTTATGTACCACCCTGTGCTGACCAACTGGGATCATGCCTGGAATTGCATGTGTTCTGTGACGCTTCGGAGCGAGCTTATGGGGCGGTTTTCTATCTAAGAGTGGAGGATAAGGCAGGACACACCCATGTCTCCTTTGTCATGGCCAGGTCCAGGGTCGCACCCAAGAAGCAGTTGTCAATGCCTAGGCTGGAACTCAGTGCTGCCCTTTCCGGAGGCCAGTTGGCCTCTACCTTGCGAGCCGAGCTCACCTTGCCAATCCAGAGGGTCATCTACTGGAGTGATTCGACCACTGTATTGACCTGGCTCACATCGGAGTCCTGCAGGTATAAGGTGTTTGTCGGAACTCGCATTGCGGAAATCCAAGACCTGACAGAAGTCCAGGACTGGAGGTATGTTGATAGTATAAACAATCCTGCTGATGATGTTACTCGCGGTAGAACCCTTAAGGAACTGGCTCAACCCCATCGCTGGAGCTTGGGACCACCATTCTTGTCCCAACCAGAGAACGAGTGGCCGAAAGCCTCCAGGCGTGCGGCTCCTCAACAACCAATTGAAACTCATGAGTTAAGGAAGTCCGCCCAATGTTACAGCATCTCTACGGAACCAACAGCTCTCCCTGACCTAGCACAATCCCAAACACCGCCAGATCTGATCGCCGCCACAAACCAGACCTCAGATGGGGTGGCTTCTATAGCCACCTCCCTTGCGGCAGAGACACTACTCCTCCAGCATGCACAAGCAGTTAGCTTCCCTGAGGAGCTAAAAGCTCTGAAAGCCGGTAGGGAAGTTGCTAAGGAGAGCCGTCTTCTCTCTCTCGCCCCAGAATATGATCAAATCCTTGGAGTGATCAGAGTCGGAGGGAGGCTGCGCCGAGCAGAAGTTTTGGACCCCGACGCTATCCACCCAATTATCCTTGACTCCAGACACCCTCTTACCAGGCTCCTCATCAAGAGTTATGATGAAAAGCTTCTCCACCCAGGGCCAGAGAGGGTCTATGGGGAGATGAGGCGGAAGTACTGGATACTTGGAGGACGAGGAGCCATTCATAAGCACCAATACGCCTGCGTAGAATGTCAGGGATGGCGAGCCGGAGCCACTGTGCCCAAAATGGCAGATTTACCCACTGCTCGCTTGCGCCTTCTCAAACCACCCTTCTGGTCAACAGGAGTAGATTGCTTTGGCCCCTTGACGATCAAGCTAGGTCGTCGAGTGGAAAAGCGCTGGGGCATTCTATTCAAGTGTTTGACGACTAGGTGTGTCCACCTGGACCTACTGGAGAGTTTGGATACTGAAGCCTTCCTCATGGCCCTACGGCGGTTTATCTCCCGACGGGGGAAACCCTACGAGATCCTGGCTGACAGAGGCACAAACTTCAAGGCAGGAGAAGCCAGGTTGGAGGAAGCCTTCCAAGCCATGGAACCCAGCCTCCAGGATCAGCTGATGGACCAACAAATCTTATTCAAATTTAACCCTCCAGGAGCTCCTCATTTTGGAGGAACATGGGAGCGAGAGATCAAATCTGTAAAGACGGCCTTACGAGTCGTCCTGGGGGACCAAACTGTCACTGAAACTGTCTTGCGGACCGTCCTGATAGAGGTGGAAGGGATATTGAACTCCAAACCCTTGGGATATCTCTCTGCAGATATCGCTGACCCCGATCCGGTTACACCGAATATGCTCTTGATGGGACGCCGAGATGCGTCACTTCCTCAAGCCATGTATGCTGATACCAACCTCGTTGGCAGACGCCGGTGGCGACACAGCCAGATCTTGGCTGACCATTTCTGGGCCCGATTCATTCGGGATTACCTACCAAGCCTACAGCACAGAGGGAAATGACGGAGAGAAATGGCCAGCCTGGAAACTGGCCAAGTAGTAATGGTGGTGGACCCTCAGCTGCCTAGAGCCTCCTGGCCGGTGGGACGTATCACTAAGACCATGCCTGGGACCGATGGTCGCGTTAGATCAGTGGAGATCCAGGTAAAGAACCGGACATATATTAGGCCAGTTGCTCGACTAATTCCTCTCCCTGAGATGATGGAGGACGGGAGCAATGAGCCTTTTTGAGGAGTGTGGAATTTAACAAATTTCCAGGGTGGCTGTAGAAAAGGCCCATGGAGTTGGTGGAATAATCCTTTAATTCATGGCCACTTACTCAGCTGGGCCAGAGCGCTTTAATTAGGTCAGGTGGCAATGACCGACAGATCTCATCCACATAAATGGAGGAAAACGGCATCGCCTGATCTCGCTGCTTTCTCTTCCTTAACTCCGTCTGCTCGAAGTTCTGTGCGTCCATGAATCCACGTAAGTCCACCGACTCTGTTACCTTTCATCTGAACTATCTGTTGCGATCGAGAGTGGGCCATCAGTTATTGTTTATATTTATTAACGCGGAGCGCGGCTTGGAGCGCAGGCTTCAAACATATTGTGTAATGTGAATTGTAAATGATCGCGGCCATACGGATCCTCATAGGCCAATTATGCAATCGATATGGTTAATATGTAATTAAATTAATTACATGTACACATGAAGACAATTGAAAGAGTGAAATGAGAAACGTCATTGTTTGCTAACTGATCGACTTTGATATCAAACTAAAGGAGATTATAGATTGAATGACCATTCACTGTTTGTATTTATTTCATGATTTATGATAAATAGTTAAGAGCCTAAATGACTCACGATTGATTACTATTAACTTCTTAATGAACTGGATTGTTGAATTCCCTAATTATGTTAATAATGAATGATTGTTATGATTTGATCTTTGTGATTATGAATATGATTGGATACATGTTATTTTGTTTCCTTTGTTATGCAGCAGACTACTCAGTAAATATACCACTTTATGGTTAAAGGAATTCCTGCCTCAGTCTCATCCATTCTTCTGTCACCTGACACGTGACCACCTGTTCACCTTCACTGTCAGTCATCCTACCTGTCCAGCTACCCACACAGATTCCACTAATCTTTCATTATAAAATACAATCTTACAGTGTTAGGCTTTCACAATGCAATTCAGATACATTTTGGTGCGCATAGAAAGGAGTCATGATGAGTGCATTCAGATTTGTGGTCTGCTTCAAGTTCTCTTCACAATTCAGCCAACATAGGCTTATTCTGTTCAGGATAACCCAGGGTATAACGCCATGACATATTGTAACTGTACAACAAACATAGTGATCATAAATGTTGTACACTGTATATGACATGAGTTTTATGATATGGAATGTGAAGTGCACATTTGGATTTATGGGTGTTTGCCTTGCTTGTATGACATCACAGCGGTATTTATTATAATCCTCAACATCTCATCTTTCAAAATACATTGAGTCCCTGTAATTTACAGCATTTCGCTCACTCAGACAACAACAAAAACAGCAAAAGTTGCCAAATTAGCGGGAGGGATAGGGGAAGCTTCTTGTTGGGCGTGATGCTCAAGTTCAGAACCAAGAAAAGACCCAGAGCTCTGACAGCATGTATAGCATGTTACTATACAGCCACAGCGTTCTAATTTAGGAGCTTATCGGTGTCCAAATCTGCCATTTTCAACCCGTATACAGGTTTGAGTGTAAAGGGCTACCAACAATTGTGAAGTACAAAACTATATAAATAGGCATATCATATATGGTAGCAGTTCTGGGGGCATCCTTGTGTTTTTAGAGTGTGCTTAGGGGAGTACTGAGATTTCATTAGAAATTGCATAAGGGGCTCGTTTCCATATACCATGGAATCCAGGCACTTGTCATCTCCCGTCTGGACTACTGCAACTCGCTGTTGGCTGGGCTCCTCGCTTGTGCCATCAAACCCCCTTATCCAGAACGCCGCTGCCCGCCTGGTGTTCAACCTTCCCAAGTTCTCCCATGTCACCCCCCTTCTCCACACACTGCACTGGCTTCCAGTAAAAGTTTACATCCACTACAAGACCATCTGTCGGAAAGATATCAGTTTGTCTCTGTGAATGGTTTGTCCTCTGACAAATCAACTGTAAATTTCGATGTTCCTCAAGGTTCCGTTTTAGGACCACTATTGTTTTCACTATATATTTTACCTCTTGGGGATGTCATTTGAAAACATAATGTTAACTTTAACTGCTATACGGATGACACACAGCTGTACATTTCAATGAAACCTGGTGAAGCCCCAAAATTGCCCTCGCTAGAAGCCTGTGTTTCAGACATAAGGAAGTGGATGGCTGTAAACGTTCTACTTTTAAACTCGGACAAAACAGAGATGCTTGTTCTAGGTCCCAAGAAACAAAGAGATCTTCTGTTAAATCTGACAATTAATCTTGATGGTTGTAAAGTCGTCTCAAATAAAACTGTGAAGGACCTCGGCGTGACTCTGGACCCTGATCTATCTTTTGACAAACATATCAAGACTGTTTCAAGGACAGCTTTTTTCCATCTACGTAACATTGCAAAAATCAGAAACTTTCTGTCCAAAAATTATGCAGAAAAATGTATCCATGCTTTTGTTACTTCTAGGTTAGACTACTTGTCACGGTCGTCTTGAGGTGAATGAATGGACCAAGGCGCAGCGTGATATGAATACATCTTCTTTTATTTTACGACGAAGATGAACACGAAACGAAACACTTATACAAACTATACAAAACAACAAACAACCGTGAAGCTACAAACGAAAGTGCACACACAAGCTACTTACGTTCAACATAGACAATCTCCCACAATCACCTAAAGCCTATGGCTGCCTTAAATATGGCTCCCAATCAGAGACAATTAATGACATCTGTCTCTGATTGAGAACCAAACCAGGCAACCATAGACTTTCCTAGAACTCTCTCCTGAACACAACCCCATACACTATTCAACACCCCCTAAACAATACACACACCCTAAACTAGACAAAACACACAAACTTCCCATGTCACACCCTGACCTAACTAAAATAATAAAGAAAACAAAGAATACTAAGGCCAGGGCGTGACACTACTGCAATGCTCTACAATGCTACCCGGATAAAGCACCAAATAAACTTCAGTTAGTGCTAAATACGGCTGCTAGAATCCTGACTAGAACCAAAAAATGTGATCATATTACTCCAGTGCTAGCCTCCCTACACTGGCTTCCTGTTAAGGCAAGGGCTGATTTCAAGGTTTTATTGCTAACCTACAAAGCATTACATGGGCTTGCTCCTACCTATCTTTCCGATTTGGTCCTGCCGTACATACCTACACGTACGCTACGGTCACAAGACGCAGGCCTCCTAATTGTCCCTAGAATTTCTAAGCAAACAGCTGGAGGCAGGGCTTTCTCCTATAGAGCTCCATTTTTATGGAATGGTCTGCCTACCCATGTGAGAGACGCAGACTCGGTCTCAACCTTTAAGTCTTTACTGAAGACTCATCTCTTCAGTAGGTCATATGATTGAGTGTAGTCTGGCCCAGGAGTGTGAAGGTGAACGGAAAGGCTCTGGAGCAACGAACCGCCCTTGCTGTCTCTGCCTGGCCGGTTCCCCTCCACTGGGATTCTCTGCCTCTAACCCTATTACAGGGGCTGAGTCACTGGCTTACTGGTGCTCTTCCATGCTGTCCCTAGGAGAGGTGTGTCACTTGAGTGGGTTGAGTCACTGACGTGATCTTCTTGTCTGGGTTGGCGCCCCCCCTTGGGTTGTGCCGTGGCGGAGATCTTTGTGGGCTATACTCGGCCTTGTCTCAGGATGGTAAGTTGGTGGTTGAAGATATCCCTCTAGTGGTGTGGGGGCTGTGCTTTGGAAAAGTGGGTGGGGTTATATCCTGCCTCTTTGGCCCTGTCCGAGGGTATCATCGGATGGGGCCACAGTGTCTCCTGACCCCTCCTGTCTCAGCCTCCAGTATTTATGCTGCAGTAGTTTATGTGTCGGGGGGCTAGGGTCAGTCTGTTATATCTGGAGTACTTCTGTCTTTTCCGGTGTCCTGTGTGAATTTAAGTATGCTCTCTCTAATTCTCTCTTTCTCTCTTTCTGTCTTTCTCTCTCTCGGAGGACCTGAGCCCTAGGACCATGCCTCAGGAATACCTGGCATGATGACTCCTTGCTGTCCCCAGTCCACCTGGCCGTGCTGCTGCTCCAGTTTCAACTGTTCTGCCTGCGGCTATGGAACCCTGACCTGTTCACCGGACGTGCTACCTGTCCCAGACCTGCTGTTTTCAACTCTCTAGAGACAGCAGGAGCGGTAGAGATACTCTTAATGATCGGCTATGAAAAGCCAACTGACATTTACTCCTGAGGTGCTACTGGTCATTTATGAACATTTTAACATCTTGGCCATGTTCTGTTATAATCTCCACCCAGCACAGCCAGAAGAGGACTGGCCACCCCTCATAGCCTGGTTCCTCTCTAGGTTTCTTCCTAGGTTTTGGCCTTTCTAGGGAGTTTTTCCTAGCCACCGTGCTTCTACACCTGCATTGCTTGCTGTTTGGGGTTTTAGGCTGGGTTTCTGTACAGCACTTTGAGATATCAGCTGATGTAAGAAGGGCTATATAAATAAATTTGATTTGATTTGATGGTACTTGCCTACGGAGCAGCAAGTGGGACTGCCCCTCCCTACCTTCAGGCTATGCTCAAACCCTACACCCTAACCCAAGTATTTTGTTTTGCCACCGCTGATCTCCAGGCCCTCCAGCCCTATGGGAGGGCAGCTCAGCCCAGTCAGAGCTTTTCTCTGTCCTGGCTCCCCAATGGTGAAACCTGCTTCCCCCTGAAGCTAGGAGAGCAGAGTCCTTGCCCATATTCCCAAAAAATGTAAAACCCTACCTCTTCAAAGAGTATTTTAAATAATCCCACAGCAGGCAGGCCCCCTTGCCCCCCCCCCCCCCCCCCCAAAAAAAGCACTCACTTGACTTTTCCTCCCCCCTTACTTGCACTGTCTTTGCTGATGGCTACTTTATTGAAGAAACATTTACTTACTATGGCTGAGATACAGTGCCTTTAGAAAGTATTCACACCCCTTTACTTTCCCACATTTTGTTGTGTTATAACCTGAATTTAAAATTGATTAAATTGAGATGTGTCACTGATCTACACATAATACCCCATAATGTCAAAGTGGAATTTTGTTTGTGAAACATTTTTTTAATTAATAAAACATGTAAAGCTGAAATGTATTGAGTCAAAAAGTTTTCAACCCCTTTGTTATGGCAAGCCTAAATAAGTTGTCACGGTCGTTTGTAGAATTAACGGACCAAGGCGCAGTGTGCGTAGAGTTCCACATGTTTAATAAAGAAGTGAAACTTTAGCCAAAGACAAAACAATAAACAATAAACTAACAAACAGCGAACCGTGACTACAACACTAACTCAAAACAAAACAATATCCCATAACCCACAGGTGGAAAAAATGCTACTTAAGTATGATCCCCAATTAGAGACACCGATAGCCAGCTGCCTCTAATTGGGAATCATACCAAAACCCCAACATAGAAAAAACAACCTAGAACCCCACATAGGAAATATAAACTAGACTAACCCCCCAGTCACGCCCTGACCTACTCCACCATAGAAAATAAAGGCTCTCTATGGTCAGGACGTGACATAAGTAAAGGAGTAAAAAATGTACTGAAAAAATCACATAATAAAGGCAGGCAGTGAATTTCAAGCACACATTCAAGCACAAAGACAAGGGAGGTTTTTCAATGCCTGGCAAAGAAAGGCACCGATTGGTAGAAGTGTAAAAAAAAAATAAAAGACGCTGAATATATCCCTTTCAGCATGGTGAAGTTATTAATTAAGTTTTGGAAGGTGTATTAATAAAGCCAGTGACTACAAAGATACAGGCGTCCTTCCTAACTCAGTTGCCGGAGAGGAAGGAAACTGCTCAGGGATTTTAAATGGTGATTTTAAAACATTTACAGAGTTGAATGGCTGCTTTATGATAAAACTGAGGATGGATAAACAACATTGTAATTACTCCAAAATACAAACCTAAATTACAAAGTGAAAACAAGGAAGCTTGTACGGAATACAAATATTCCAAAATAAATAAACTTTTTTTCCTGAATATTTACGGCAAATCCAACACATCACATCACTGAGTACCACTTCTGATATCTTCAATATGTGGTGGCTGCATCATGTTATGGGTATGCTTGTCATCGGTAACAACTAGGGAGTTTTTCTGAATAAAAAATAAACATAAGAGCGTCTGCTAAAGAACTAAAATGTAAATGTAAATGTAAATGTAATGGAACAAATTATTTAGGAGATTTAGAATTTTTTGTACAATTTTGGCAGTTGAGGTTGAATAGCTCTTTAAGGTTCAACAAATATGTAAAGTATACACCAACCAATGGACTACCAATTCCCAAGAAAGCCAAGTAGGCCAGTAGTGACATTGCAAGTACAGAGAATATTTGAATGCTGTCATTGACATTTTGCTCTTGTCGTTGGTTACAACTTTAGTCTTATTGTTGCTCTGTTACTTTGTGGAACTGAGTGTTCCAAGGCCATGCACAGATAACATGTAGGATCAGATGATTGGTATACAGTGGATTCAGAAAGTATTCAGACCCCTTGATTTTTTCCCACATTTTGTTACGTTACAGCCTTATTCTAAAATGTATGTTTTTTTATCATGTCCACATCAATCTACACACAATACCCCATAATGACAAAGCGAAAACAGGTTTTTAGAAATGTTTGCAAATTTATTGAAAATAAAAAAACAGAAATACCTTATTTACATAAGTATTCAGACCCTTTTCTATGAGACTCGTAAGTGAGCTCAGGTGCATCCTGTTTCCACTGATCATCCTTGAGATGTTTCTACAACTTGATTGGAGTCCGCCTATGGCAAAGTCAATTGATTGGACATGATTTGGAAAGGCACACACCTGGCTATATAACGTCCCACAGTTGATGAAAACCTGCTCCAGAGTGCTCAGGACCTCAGACTGGAGCGAAGGTTCACCTTCCAACAGGACAACAACCCTAAGCACACAGCCAAGACAATGCAGGAGTGGCTTCGGGACAAGTCTCTGAATGTGGCCTGAGTGGCCCAGTCAAAGCCCGGACTTGAACCCGATTGAACATCTCTGGAGAGACCTGAAAATAGCTGTGCAGCGTTGCTCCCCATCCAACCTGACAAAGCTTGAGAGGATCTGCAGAGAATAATTGGAAAAACTCCCCAAATACAGGTGTGAAAAAGTCAAGGGGTCTGAGTACTTTCCAAATGCACTGAACAAAAATATAAATGCAATATGCAACCATTTCAAAGATTTTACTGAGTTACAGTTCACATAAGGAAATCAGTAAATTGAAATGAATTCATTAGGCCCTAATCTATGGATTTCACATGACTGGGCAGGGTGGCAGCCAGGCCCACCCACTGGGGAGCCAGGCCCAGCCAATCAGAATTCGTTTTTAGTTTGTTTTCCCCCACAAAATGGCTTTATTACAGACAGAAATACGCCTCATCTAGGCCACTTGTGCGTGGTACAACGATGATACATGTTCATTATTGGTGCAACAGGCTGAAAGTTGTAGACTATGGCGTTGTTTCACGTACACAGATCAATGGAGAATCTTCATTGAAAGTGAGACACCTATGCCTGTCCTTTTCAAGAGGAATGGTAATTTCGAGGATATAAAGCATGAAAATGAATTTATAAAATAACTCAGTGTTGTGGACACTAAAGATAAACACTAAAATATATATGGTGGGAGGGTGAGGGATAATTCCCCTTAGTCAACAAGTAGAAAAGGAGAGTTTCACATGCGAGCATGTGTTTCTGGGAGCAGAAGTGGAGGGTGTACACAGTTTATGTGCATAATGGCTTAATTCCAGGGTGGGCGGGGTGCTTGTAGTCAGGAGGAGGGGTCGGTCACTCCCCCTTGATGCTGCGTATGCAAATCACTTGGTTTTCCGGAGTTCCTTGAACTGTTCAGTCGCAGAATGATGGGGACCGCCAGGCACAAAAGGCACTATAAAAACGTGGAAAATAATAGGATACCTCACTCGTGAGTGTATTCAGCGTAATGCGCGGAAGAGGCAAGCGACGATACCGTTAATCGTGGGTGTTGATGTAAGTATTGTTAAGCTGTCTAATTTAGTTAGGTCATAGTTGCACAGTATACATTGTGACTTGCAGAACTACTTCGCATATACAACTCGTAACTGCATTTTTTTGGTACCTATTTTCTTGTGTAAGCCAGCTTTTGATGTGTTATAGCCTATTCCTCATCATCCTTATTTAATATGGAAAGGTCCATGGTTATTTTAATGTAGCGCGGATGATTTTATGGACCCTGTTGAATGAATATAAAACATTTAGGAACATGTAAACCTGCAAACCGACTTGACGTTGTGTTTGTTTGAAGGGTTTCTTAGATGGCAATATGTTCTGAATTTAGGCTACTTTTGTTTTTTTTGCTCAATTGTTTTCGATAAGTAATACATTTTCCAATATAGCTTTTTGAACATGTATTCAATATTTAAATTGGCTGCTTTTCATAGGAAGAAAATCCAGCCTCCTTTGTTGTAGTTTATGACGCGGCTGTATGTCCCTTCCCTTGAAAGAGGCTGTGTGAATCACATAGCCCGAGGTGAGAAGGGATTCCAGAGGGATGGTGCTGAACTATTATCTGATGGAGCCCTCTGATGGAGCCCAAAGACGTTAAGAAAAACAATTATACTAAGAAAAGCTATTTACAGTAGGTCTTGTGATTTGCTTGTCTCTGAGATAAGCAACATTACTTGCATCTACAGAATATTCATATTACTAATTGACAAATATTATTGAAATCCCCATAACAATAGTATAACTGTCCCACCTCCATGTTTCCGGCATGCCAGAATCCATGGGAGTGGGATTGTTTTTAGTGCCAGTGGAGAGAAATGTTGTGCTACCAAAAAGAGTTAAACTGGTTTGATCTGGTCAGTCAGGAAGCCATCCCCCATAGGTTGAGTGGCTTGAAAAGTGGCAGTGTGGTGCCAGCAAACTGCATGGTGACTACTGAGTCACATGGAGAAACCACCAGCAAACAAAGGGGCCCCCTTGGATGGTAATAGTCCACTGTTTACTGGACTCTTCACACTCTCTCTTCTCTCTCTTTCTCTATCTACACTCACATTACATTTAGCAGACACTCTTACCCAGAGCAACTTACAGTTGCATTCATCTTAAGGTAGCTAGGCAAGACAACCACATATCAAAGTCATAGTAAGGACATTTATATGTAAAAAGCCCAATGCACTTACATGTGAAGTTCATAGGAGTGTCAATATTTTTGAGAAATTAAAGCATATCTACATTTTTTCAACCATTTTCCATAGTAGAACAATTTGAATAAGCAAAGGCTTTTGGTCTTGTTTGGTGGTGGAGCTCATTAGAATAATAGACAGTGTGTAGAATAATTATCCACTTCACTTACTGTAGTTCTATAACCAACATATATTTTTTCTAATTCAAGGTGTCATATCATAGCTGACACCCCATTATTTCTGCAGACTTCTTTGAATCTTAAAATGTGGTCACATAAAGAACCACGGTAGTTTTTACCGTCATTCTGTTACCAAACTGAACCTCTGCACTGTTCTTTGTCTTCATTTGTTTTTGTCAAATTTTCAGTGGAAATTGTTCGAAGTAGTAATGGTTTGTTTAACTTTGAAATCAATGGTTTTTGTTTGGCATACATTATAAAGTGAATAAGTGGAGTCTCGGCGTCATTCTGTTACCGTGGAATTACCCAGAAGTAAAACATACTCAATAAATTCACCAGTCAGCCGCTAGTAAGATAAGACACGTGTTTCAGTGTCAAAAATGTTTGACCATTATAAATCCTATTTTCCCGCTATCAATAACTTTAACCCCCAAAACCCTAGACCTAACCCTTAAGCTTCAAATAGCATTTGAACAAATTCTGGACGATTTGAACAAGTGATTGTTTTCCTACCTTTTCAGGAAATTCAGGTAAAGTGTTAGGACATATGGGGTCCTGATAATGTAGGAAAACAAGTACACACACACACACACACACACACACACACACACACACACACACAATGAATGGATCCCACCCCCCCTATCTCTCCCCCTCTCTCTTCTCTCTCTTTAAGGATGTAAATGCTATGCAAATGTTGGAATTGGAATTTAAAGAGCACATAAGGATTAACAGATTGACCACTCAGGTGGTCATAATGAGACATTCAACATGTCCTCCTGCAGTTATCTAGCCAGCTATCTGACCACATCCCCGGGATGGTCTTGAACTTGACCTGATTAGTTTGGTCCCCATTTGTAACTTATATGACTCCTACTTCTCATCATCCTTATCAATGTGAATGTAAACATGACCATACAATTCTCACCACATATGGGTGTTGTTTGGGATGTTCCTAAGTGGCAGGGCCAGAGTGGCTGGTCTAGTGGGTCCATGTTTGACCCACCCTCGTAGTCTGAACAGCGTGCTACAGCTAGGGAGGAGGGAAACGTGACATGGACACGTTTTTTTTCTTCTTCAAATAACGGGGAGTTGTGTTGTTTTCAGCTACAATGTGTTGGAGCATATGATAGTCCCTCTCTCAGTGTCACACCAGAGCGCAGCACTGGAGAAAGGAGAATCCTGGCCTTTGTTTGGTTTTGTACGCTCCGTCTCCGTGCAAGGTTCCGCATCAACAACACGTCTTTTCTTCGCCTTACTGTGATCTCTAGTGGTCCATTGGGGTAGCCTTTTGTTTGGACAGTTTTTGTTCATATGTCCGCTAAAGATGCCGATGAAGCTGTTGCTAGAAAATGAAGATGTTGATGGTCAATTGAATTAGAGACCGAGACCTTGAAGTGATTCATTCCAAATGCCTTGGCCTTGTTTTGAGGCTGTATGTGATATAGTTCATGTTCATGTTTGTGGTCGAAATGGGTCATATCATTCCTATACAAAATTGTTTATCAAACATGTATCCATTTTTTTTTATTGTGACCTTACATCTGGCAGCAGATTTTCACCATAGAAACACCAACTGTATTGTAATAGTAAGTAACTACTAGGATGTGATATCAGACAGTTTTTTAAAACATTGTAAATGTCCTCTTGTGTTCTACACTGCCTTACCATAGACAGCTGCTCCCACGCCTGGTGCGGCAGAGAATAAAATAAGGGGCCAACAGAGACAAGACCTGGAGTTGTGCGGAGTGTGGCTGGGTTTGGTGATCTTCCTGGAGGACGCATATTACCGTAACACAGAACAGCATAGGAGCCAGCCCCAGGACCAGAGGGGAAGGTAGCAAAAGAGAGGCCAGCAGCAGCAGCACGGCGGTGGCACAGAAGGAATGACACCAGAGGGGAAAAGTCCCAGAGGGGCACCGGTAGCCCCTCCTGATGGAGGCTGGGGATGGATGGTTGTGGCCGGCTGCTTCCTAGTCACCATCTGCACCCGTGCTGTCACTAGGTGAGCCTTTGGAGCTGTGTGTGTCAGAGGGACTATAGTCCTCAAATCAAATGTTATTGGCCACATACAGATATTTAGCAGATGTTATTGCGGGTGTAGTGAAATGTTTGCGTTCCTAGCTTCAACAGTGCAGTAGGATCTAACAATTCAGAACAATACACACAAATCTAAAGGTAAAATAGGACGAGCAATGTCGGAGTGGCATTGACTACAATACAGTAGAATATAATATAAACATATGAAATTAGTAAAACAGTCTGTAAACATTATTAAAGTGACCAGTGATTCAATGTCTATGTACATAGGGCAGCAGCCTCGAAGGTGCAGGGATGAATAACCGGGTGGAAGTTGGGGAATTGGGTGACACAAGGAGATTGAACTGAACCTTTCATAACTCCTCATTTGACATGTTTGTGACATCGTAGAGTCTCTGGATGTGTTTTGCCCTTGTTGTCTCTTTGCAGAGTATTTGCAAGATATGTGTTTTGTCCTGACAGATGCTAGGCTCCCATGGTGAGGATTCTTTTGTGTGAAGATAGCTTTGGGATATTCCAGCGGACGGTTGTCGTTGTATGCAACATAAAGTGAAATGAAATCAGACATGTTAATGTTGTTATCCTTTCATCTGTTCCATGCATGTCAGGTGGCATCATGTTTCTGTATGATCAGTGTGATCTAACTATCCGTTTTGGGAACCAGCCAGGTTATGATGAGCCAGCGATTCGTTTAGCCCTTTGTCAGCTCAGGTTAAAAAGGCATGCTTTTAAATCAGACACCGGGACACATAGTCAACGCAGGTTTGGTACCTATTGTGTGTTCCTGTTACGTATTGTTGAGTCCCTAGTGACAGAAAATATTGTTTATGCATACAAATGCCACTTTTCATGTAGGTGAAGAAGTTACAAGGACTTTATGTATGTATTTTGTGTCACACACTTTAAAAAAAGTCAGACTGGCTAGTAAGATGCTCTTGTTTAAGTTTGATTACTCTGGTACTTGGTAGGTTGGTGAATGCTGCGCTCCCCTGTGTTGGACTGTTCCTCCTTCTCTAGGTAGCTTAAGAGAGAGAATTAAAATTCCACTCTCCACATGTGCTTTGGTCACATGCCATAAGCCTTCACAGTGTAAAAAAAACCTTACATAATTTTTAAACGCTCAGCATGAACAAACTATACAGTCAGCTTAGGTTATTGGTTATTGGGTACCGTGTTGCTGAATGGAACTACTGTAACTCAAACAATTCCTCAACTCTATTCCTCAACTCTCGATTCCTGAACTATATTAATCAAATCTATTCCTGAACTATTTTAATCAAATCTATTCCTGAACTATTTTAATCAAATCTATTCCTGAACTATATTAATCAAATCTATTCCTGAACTATTTTAATCAAATCTATTCCTGAACTATTTTAATCAAATCTATTCCTCAACTCATCCCGTATTTAGTGTTTTGATTTAATCGGGTTTTTCTTTGGGGATTCGTGTCAGTGCACTTAAATTCAGTCACTGGTCTTAATTTCTAAATTGTATCGACAAAGCTCATTGTTGTGTCATTCACTGAGGATACAAACATTAAGAACACCTGCTATTTCTATGACAGACTGACCAGGTGAATTAAGGTGAAAGCTATGATCCCTTATTGATGTCACTTGTTAAATCCATTTCAATCAGTGTAGATGAAGGGGAGGAGACAGGTTAAATAATAATTGTTAAGCCTTGAGACAATTCAAATCAAATCAAATTTTATTTGTCACATACACGTGTTTAGCAGATGTTATTGCGGGTCCAGCGGAATGCTTGTGTTTCTAGCTCCAACAGTACAGTAATATCTAACAATTTCACAACAATACACACAAATCTAAAGTAAAGGAGGGGAATTAAGAATATGTAAATATTTGGGCGAGCAATGTCAGAGCGGCATAGACTAAGATTCAGTAGAATAAGATAGCATACATTATATACATATGAGATGAGTAATGCAAAATATGTAAATATATTAAAGTGACTGGTGTTCCATTATTAAAGTGGCCAGTGATGATTTCAAGTCTATGTATGTAGGGCAGCAGCCTCTCATGTGCTTAGTGATGGCAGAGACGTGGATTGTGTTTGTGTGCCATTCAGATGGTGAATGGGAAAGACAAAACATTTAAGTACCTTTGAACAGGGTATGGTAGTAGGTGCCAGGCGCACCGCCTTGAGTGTGTAAAGAACTGCAACACTGCTGGGATTTTCACGCTCAACAGTTTCCCATGTGTATCAAGAATGGTCTACCACCCAAAGGACATCCAACCAACTTGACACAACTGTGGGAAGCATTGGAGTCAACATCCCTGTGGAACGCTTTTGACACCTTGTAGAGTCCATGCCCCGACGATTTAAGGCTGTTCTGAGGGCAAAAGGGTCTCAATATTAGGAAGGTGTTCCTAAAGTTTTTTACACTCGGTGTATATACTATGTCCATGTCAAATAATCCAGTCCAGTCCTATACCTGCATATATCCCGAAGAACAGTTTACCAGTGTAATGTTGAAACTCACACTGTTCTTTCTCCTTTTTATTTTTAGATGTGTGTCAATCTTCTTTGTGGAGTTCCAGGTGCACTTTGGTCGGGACTACTCTGGCACGGCCTGGATACACTCGCTAGTCGACTGCACCACCTTCCTCTTTGGTGAGAGTCAGCCATGACTAGAGGATTTCCTTACCAGCAATTTGAACACCTTGATTGTCCCTTTTTATTCAATGAAACTGTATTTATGTATTTATTGTCTGGGTTTGATTAATTCTCAAGCTATTTATAATTATCTCTGGGGCCTGAGGAAATTCTACCTCCATAGATTCTGTTAGCTATAAAAGGAGCAGAAACAGATCCACAAGCATAAAAGCACAGATTAAGTGTACTAGTAGTGCACTTTATACTCACAATAAATTAAAAAGCAATATATGCCCCTAATAATTCTGATTGGGAGGTAGCGTATTATGATAAGAAATACCCGAACATACGCCTTTCCTTATCAGGAAATGGCAAATCTTGATGCATCTGATGTGTAACACAGAAATCCGGACCCAGTTCTCCTTGCATGAACATTATGCTGTGATTAGGACTGCCCAAGGAGACCCCAAATAACTAATTTCTGAAGAAGAAAAAAATATAGTTTTCTTCCCGACGTAATAGACAATGTATTATAAAATGTGTGGTTTGCATCACCTCTTATATATCACATGAACATTTCAAGTGACGACACTTCGCCAAAAATGAATATAATTCTTTGAAAATTTACTCAGGCGTCTCTGGACATATTATGAGCATTTTGCATGCATTGAATCTCAGACATGCACATTTTGACAAATACTAGACCTTGGGAGGAGCAGATTTCCGTTTTTACAGGCCGGTGAAATCAGCCATTTTCATGTGTAATTACAAAAATCGGCCACCAGGTAGTGCCAAAAGTGTTTATTAGGATCTCTTTGTTTATTAGGATCTCTTTCAGCCCAATTTTGATATTTTTTCCACACTAATTAATCCTTTGATCAATCAGATCTTTACACATCAGATATTTTTTGTGCTGATCTGATTGGACAAAAAAACAATTTGTGAAAGAAATATCAGAATTAGTTCTTAAAAATAGTGTTTTCTTTTTATGTATTGTTCATATACAGATAATTTACCAGGTGTTTAAAAACATTGTGGCATAAGACATTGTGACATATATAAGACATCGGGCTTTAAGGGTGAAAAGGAAAACAAACCGATTCACAAGCACAAAACCACACACTAATTCAGATTAGTACACAGCATACAGTGCATTTGGAAAGTATTTAGACCCCTTGACTATTTCTACATTTTGTTACATTATAGCCTTATTCTAAAAATGATAAAATAGTTTCCCCCCTCATCAATCTACACAAAATACCCCATAATGACAAAGCAAAAACAGTTAAAAAAACAAAATTTTTGCAAATGTATTAAAAATTAAAACTTAAACATGACATTTACATAAGTATTCAGACCCTTTACTCAGTACTTTCTTGAAGCACCTTTGGCAGCGATTACAGCCTCAAGTCTTCTTGGGTTTGACGCTACAAGTGTGGCACACCTGTATTTGGGGAGTTTCTCCCATTCATCTCTGCAGATCCTCTCAAGCTCTGTCAGGTTGGATGGGGAGCGTCGCTTCACAGCTATTTTCATGTCTCCCCAGAGATGTTCGATCAGGTTCAAGTCTGGGCTCTGGCTGGGTCACTCGAGGACATTCAGAGACTTGTCCCGAAGCCACTCCTGCATTGTCTTAGCTGTGTGCTTGGGGTCGTTGTCCTAATGGAAGGTGAACCCTTGCCCCAGTCTGAGGTCCTGAGCACTCTGGAGCAGGTTTTCATTAAGGATCTCTCTGTACTTTGCTCTGTTTATCTTTCCCTTGATCCTGACTAGTCTCCCAGTCCCTGCAGCTGAAAAACATCCCCACAGCATGATGCTGCCACAACCATGCTTGACTCTTGGCATTCAAGTCAAAGAGTTCAATCTTGGTTTCATCAGACCAGAGAATCTTGTTTCTCATGGTCTGAGTCCTTTAGGTGCCTTTTGGCAAACTCCAAGCGGGCTGTCATGTGATTTTTACTGAGGAGTGGTTTCTGTCTGGCCACTCTACCATAAAGGCCTGGTTGGTGGAATGCTGCAGAGATGGTTGTCCTTCTGGAAGGTTCTCCCTTCTCCACAGAGGAACTCTGGAGCTCTGTCAGAGTTACCATCAAGTTCCTGGTCACCTCCCTGACCAAAACCCTTCTCACCCAATTGCTCATTTTGGCCGGGTGGCCAGCTTTAGGAAGAGTCTTCTTCCATTTTAAGAATGATGGAGGCCACTGTGTTCTTGGGGACCTTCAATGATGCAGACATCATGTCCAATCAATTAGATTTACCACAGGTGGACTCCAATCAAGTTATATAAACATCTCAAGGATGATCACTGGAAATAGGATGCACCTGAGCTCAATTTCAAGTCTCATAGCAAACGCATTTACATTCTGTAAATGTGATATTTCGTTTTTTTAACTTGAAAAAATGTCTAAACCTGTTTTTGCTTTGTCATTATGGGGTATTGGGTGTAGATTGATGAGGAAAATGCTTTGTTTAATCCATTTTAGAATAAGGCTGTAAAATAACAAAATGTGGAAAAAGGGAAGGGGTTTGAATACGTTCCAAATGCGCTGTATATGCCCAATAACCTCAAAAGAACATGTGCCCTTAATAAGTAAGATTAGAAGATGGACCATTATGATAAGTTGTCTTTCCAAACCTTTGCCTTTCCTAATCATGACATGGCAATCTTGATACACCTGCTGTAACTTTGCAAAAGGAAATTACATAATCTGGAACATTGACATGATGATCAGATGATTACATGAAACGATTTGACCAGCAGTCTTCACCTGATTTTAGTACCCCTCAGCTATTGTAAAAGTTGTGTGAGGGCTGTCTGGGCACATGCAGTGTAGTCTGGGCAATCCCCAGGAGTGACTTTGGAATCATGGGGATAAGTGGAGGTCGGTGCTGTGATAGAGACTGACACATTCAACACCGGCTTGCACTCTCTTGCTAGTATCTATCTGATCTAGGGTGTAATCATTAGTCCAACAGTTGCAAATCTGAGTTTCTGTTGGGCAAATTCAGGTATGTTTATCCCCTTTTCGTTCCATTTGCTTCCGTTTAAGAAAGGTTTTTCAACAGAATCAGCAGAATGAATACACCCCTGATCACACGCAGACAGTTCACTTTCATAGCAGCCACATAAACAGCATGATCACTTTGCTCGTTGTGTATATATAATTCCTTCTCGCAACTATCTATGCGCTCTCCTCTCACCTTTTCCCTTCACAACACATCAGCTGTCAGTGACCAGGCAAAAAAACCTTCCCAAGTCAAACCATATCATGACTGCTAACCGCTACACACAGCCTACTTTGTCATAGTCAACATAGCTACTAGAACTAATGCGTTAGTAATCCCACTACAATTATCCTGTGTGGCTCAATTGGTAGAGCATGGTTCTTGCAATACCAGGGTTGTGGGTTTGATTCCCACAGAGGGACCAGTATGGAAAGAAAAGTATGAAAATGTCTGCCCTCACTACTGTAAGTTGCTCTGGATAAGAGTGTCTACTAAAATGTAAAAAATCATGCAGTGCAGTTTAGTAGTTACATTGGCAGGCCCTGGTGGCAATAAATGAATAAATGCTTACCTTGACTTGGAAGAGTTCCAGTGTTGGATAGTCAGCTAGCTAACATAGCATCCCTCTCTGTTTGAGTAGGCTAAACTAGCTAGCTAAGTGAACATTTAAAAAAATACAACGAAATATCTGTCTCTTCATTTGTTCAACTATTGTCTTTCTCTCTTTGAGTCAACTACTCACCACATTTTATGCACTGCAGTGCTAGCTAGCTGTAGCTTCTGCTTTCAGTACTAGATTCATTCTCTGATCCTTTGATTGGGTGAACACCATGTCAGTTCATGCTGCAAGAGCTCTGATACGTTGCAGGACGACCTCCGGAAGTTGTCATAATTACTGTGTAAGTCCATGAGTTTCCTAGGTTTTGTATTGAAGTCAATGTACCCAGAGGAGGACAGAAGCTAGGGCTCTTCCAGCTGCACCATAGTGCTACCCAGCAGAGTGCTGTTGAGGCTACTGTACACCTTCATTGCAAACCAGTGTGTTTTAATCAAATATTTGGTGACATGAAAATATTGAGTATAGTTTTATCTAAAAAGGATAACTTTAAAATGTTTTTTTCACTATTTGTATTTTTATGAAATTTACTGAGGAGGATGGTCCTCCCCTTTCTCCTCTGAGGAGCCTCCACTGATGGGGATTCCACAGCCCCTTGGAAACAGCTGTTGATGATAAGAGATATAGGGAAAGATAGAAATGTTTTTAGCCATATTGAGACTAAAGTCTCTTTTGAAAATGAGCTGTGCACAATACAAAAATGAACACATCAATAGGCAATTATAGATAAACATAAATATAGACATTAAATACACATTAAGATACAAAACACAGTCAATTAAAACAAACACATTCTTCATTATAAAAATCCTCTCTCAGCTGCCCTAGGGACACAAAAGTATCCAATCGAAAGCTAGTTTGTTTTTTTGCCACTTAGGTTGTTTTGAACAGGGTGGTATCCATCCTGATGCACTTTTTACTGATATTTAAGGATTTACATCAAATAATTCAACTTGGGCCCCGATTTATCATTCGCCTGGACTTACATAACATCTGTGCCAGAGTTTGTTTGACTTTTACAAGTGGTTGTTTAATGAACCACTCACAGTTTCACTGTACTGGCTGTGTGTTCTTAGACTTGCATGGCTTAATCTTTGAGTCAAACATTTACTACTGGCCTGCTCTGAACTTTCATGCCAATAACCGACTCGATGTGTATTACAGTGGATTGAGTCTCAACTACATCCCATCCAAGCGATAAGTCGGTCACATTTTCCTCTTGATGTGAGGATGATAACTTTGTCTATGTATTGTTTTTTTCCAGCTCCTCTTGGCAGCTTCATTGGGAACCGTCTGTCCACCCAAGCCACTGTGATCATGGGAGGTGTCCTGTCCTCTGCCGGCCTGATCCTCAGCTCCTTTGCCACCAGTCTGGAGTACCTCTACCTCACCTTGGGCGTCCTCACAGGTATGCCCCTGTCTCTCACTGGAGATGTCATCACATTGTTTTTAGGACTTTGGCACAAGAGGATGCTGTTGCATTATGGATACTTGTGTTGAATCTAATGACAGAACGCAACTGCAGCTGCCATGACTCCATCCCCAACTCTCTTCTCGTAGGGTTGGGATTTGCCCTCAGCTACACTCCAGCGGTGGCCATGGTTGGGTCCTATTTCAACGAGAGGAAAGCACTGGCCTATGGGATGGCAATGTCTGGGACTGGGATTGGGACCTTCATCCTGGCACCTGCTGTGCATCTCCTGATTGAACATTACTCCTGGAGGGGGGCCTTGCTGATTCTGGGAGGGTTTGTGTCCAACCTGTGTGTCTGCGGGGCCCTTATGAGGCCCCTGGTGCCTAAAGGTAGAGGACAGAGGTGGCACAAGACAGCAGAGCTTGAGAATGGGTATGCCATCCCACCGGTGGATGCCAAGCTAGCAGAAGGGAAGGTAATGGACACAACACTTCCAGGCTTAAAGCCGTTGGACCCAAATACAGAGGTTGTGAATGTAACAGATGTTAAGCTTGAAACTGATAAACTTGCAGAAATTAAACTCACTGAAATGAAACTAGCAGAGGCACTCCTTGCGAATGTACAACTAGCTGACTCGAGGCTGGCAGACATGACGATAGTAGAGGGCATGGTTGTGAATGTGAATAGCGTGCTAACAGAGAAAATGCTTGAAGAGATCAAGCTAGCGGATCAAAATCTAGCCAACGGGAAGCTGAAGGACATTAAACTAATGGAGAACCTTGTCATCGGTAGCCAGCTTGCTGATGTTAAGCCTGTAGACACAAAGGTTGCCGATGCAAAACTAGCAGAGTTAGTAGAATCCAAGGTTCTGGCTGGCCTGGCTGCCCCTGGGCCAATTGGTCCCCTGGCGGGGCCTAAGCTGGGAGGGTGCCTCTGTCTTCAGTCAATGGAGGAGTTTAGCTTCCTGCTGATGCCTGACTTCATGCTGCTGTCCGTGTCCTTCCTGTTCCTGGCGTACGGCTGCAGTGTGCCCTTTGCCTATCTGGTGCCTTATGCCCTCAGTGTGGGCGTGGAGCACCAGCAGGCTGCCTTCCTCATGTCCATCCTGGGGGTCACCGGAATCGTAGGAAACATCACGTTCAGCTGGCTCACTGACAGGAAGTATGTTACATATACAGAATAGTTTGCACCCCCCCACACACACATTTTCTATAGCATCACCCAAATAGACTGTAGCCATAGTCAAAATATTTGTCATGATGCTTTCAAAACTATGGTCTTGGGCCTGTCACACACTGTATGGCCACATTCTCTAGTGTTGTAACATACTGCCAGCTGTAACATACTGCCAGCTAAGTCTGCGTTTCCCTCTTGTAGGTGTGTGAAGAAGTACCGGAAAGTGAGCTTCATGTTTGCTGTGGGTATGGAGGGTCTCTCCTGCCTCCTGATTCCTCTGCTACGTTCCTTCACCCTGCTGGTGCCTTTCTCCATGCTCTATGGCTATTTTGATGGTGCCTACTCTGCCCTCATACCAGTGGTGACGTCTGACTTGGTGGGCTCATCGTACCTATCCTCAGCCCTGGGTGTGGTCAACTTCTTACATGCCATACCCTACCTGGTTAGCCCACCAATAGGAGGTGAGGATGAGGAGAGAACACCTCAATACTAACACACATAGTGCATGTACATACACCATTTTCAAATTGCACATCTTGATTCTGAATATCATGATTCCATCGTTCTCAGTATGTTATAGTCTGTACTTTGTTGTTGGTATGAAACTTCCTGTTGAAATTCCCAGCCTAACTCTTTCTCTTGGTTTCAGGCTGGTTGGTGGACTGGACTGGTGACTATACTGCAGCATTCTTCCTCAGTGGATTCTCTCTTATCCTCAGCTCACTCTTTCTGGCTACTGTCATGCTGATCCAACGATGCTGGGGACCACAAACATTCTCCACCAGCGATGCCGATTCAACGTTCGCCTCCTTGAAGAATGGCCAAATGGATCTACCAACGTACAAGGCAGCACATGACGAACCAAAGCTAGCAGGGACCGTCCCTGCATGTTGAGACATTTTTGTAAGCATTTTTTTATTGAGTGAGTGGATGTTACTGTAATACCAAAGTGTGTTGTTCCTTAATGGAAGCAAAACAATAATGTTCCAGGAACAACAAAATGCAGTTATTCCTGTCAACGTGAACTTGTGAAAATCCTATAACACCATCACAAATTCTGTGTTGATTACCAGTCAGGAAAAGTTACTCTATTTTTTTTTTATTTTTTTTTAAATAAAAGTTGATTAAGAATTGGTGGCTCTGTAGAATAACACATCACTTAGTACCAGTGTTTGTTTGTTTATTATTTTGAAGATTATGACTACATTAAACATGCAATGTAACACCAAAGTTATGCAATAATAACATATACATTTGTGTATAACATTAAATAGATTGCACTAAAATTCACTGAAGAGAAGCTATTTGTACTGGGCATTTCCATGTAAAAGGACCCATGAGCACCAACATGTGAAGTGCATGGGAGCATGTCAAATGAAAGCTAAGAGTCTATCTTTTTGAGAAAGTAAGGCATATTTACGTTTCCAACCATTTTCCATCCTACAAATCAGCAAAGGCTTTGATTTCTGGTCAGATGGAAAAAGTCTTAAAATGTCTTAGAAATACTGTGCATCAAAACACAGAATTTGAACCAATCATAGACATCTATGTTTCACAAGTTTGGATAGCACAGTACAGTACACAGTACAGTGAAGCACAGTAGAGTACAGTACAGAAAAGTATAGTTCGGTACAGTAGAGTACACTATAGTCTACTCTAGGACACTATAGTATAATATAGTATAATATATTGAACTGTACTCTACTGTGCTGTACTGTGATGTCCAAACTTGTGAAACATAGATCTCAGTGATTGATTCAGATTTGGTCTGGTCCAGACCAACCAAATGTTGTCTTGTTTGGGGGCAGAGCTCCTTAGAATAATAGCCAGTGTGTAGAATAATACCCAAACATGCAAAATTAGGATATTGCATAATTCTACCTTTGTGTACCTATTCAGGATACATCACCATGAAGAGAATGACATGCATATCCATAATTATGCATTTCTGTGTTGTACAGATCAGGGACTCATGCTGTAATTACCATTACCATAATTCCGTTACCAGATGTAAATCCACTTCACTTATTGTAGTTCAATAACCAAAATATTTTTCCCCCAAGCTCAAGGTGTCATGTCAGAGATATTTAACAGTTTTGGGAAAACTGAGGGTGATTTTTAAACTTTAAAATCAATGGTTTTTCTTTGGCATACATTCTAATGCAGAGAATCTGAATCAAAGCGTAATTCCGTTATCGTGGAATTGCTCTATTGTGATTGGACGCATCACTTTGTAGTGTTGTTCACAAAGTGCGTTATAAACCTACACTGTGAAATATGGACTTGTGTTTCACATATACTAATACTAAGATGTCATTCAAGACCAAACAGAGCCATGGATGTTCAAAAGGTGGCTCCCCCCCCCCCCCCCCCAAAAAAAAACAAGTGATCAATGATTCCTTCACCTGCTGCTGTGTTTGAAAATATGAGTTGAGATGTATCCATATTTTGAAAGAGAAGAATGTGTTTTTTTTTTTTGCACATTAATGCCTACAGGGACAAAAATACCATGAATGCCTACATTTCCTATGTGTTTATCTTCACCTTTTCTAATGACATATGTTTATCAATTGAAAAACATGAATATGATGCCTTGTTGGGTTGCCGTCAAGCAGCACAGTCAATATTTGTACTATCGTAGAGAGTTATAATGACAGTCTTGAGTCTTCCTCTGAAAGTTCAGAACTTTTTTCTAGTTTTAAATTGTTTAAACATGTTATTATGTTGAACATACATCTATTGGTTATTTGTCTGACGATGTGGTGTTGAGATAAAGCAAATTGATGTTCATTCGGGGAACTGTCTCATTTGTCATGTGTTCTATTTCTAATAATAATCCCACTCTAGTACAGACTTCTGTCAAGTATCCTTAATACTGACATCTGATTAATATTGAACTTTAAGACTATTTTTATTTAACTAGGCAAGTCAATTAAGAACAAATTCTTATTTACAATGACAGCCTACCCCAGACAACACTGGGCACCACTCTATGGGACTCCCAATCACAGCCAGATGTGATGCAGCCTGGATTCAAACCAGGGACTGTAGTGACACCTCTTGCATTGAGATGCAGTGCCTTAGAACGCTGTGCCACTCGGGAGCCCTGGATCTCTGGAAAATACAGCCATAGATGACAGAGAGACAAAATAAACTTGCTATACTAGCCCAAGCATGCCATGTGTGACACCTTGCATAGATATACTGTACTGTTTCTGCTAAATATAAAACGGTATTGTTTACTTCCCTTTCCACATTACAAAAAGCAATATCTCCATCTAGTGGTGTACATCTAACATAACAGTCTATATTAACCATTGTTGACAAATAGCAGATGATGAGTATTGATTTTCTGGGTACTTACAGGTACTTACAGGTACTTCGGTCGTCAGTTGAACAGTGTTTCTTCCGACACATTGGTGCGGCTGGCTTCCGGGTTAAGCGGACGGGTGTTAAGGAGCACAGTTCAGTTTGGCGGGTTAAGTTTCGGAGGACGCGTGACTCGACATTCACCTCTCCCGAGCCCATTGGGGAGTTGCAGCGATGAGACAAGATCGTAATTGGATATGACGAAAGTGGGGAAAAATCTATAAATAAAAGTGACAATTGGGTACTTTTTCCACCACTGCTTATGTGAGTTGTCTTGTTGTGTGTGTGGATTGGCTTGCTCGAGCTGATGTGTGTATTTATGTGGGTGCGAGAGCGAGTGTTTGTCAGGTTGGTGTGAAAGCGGGTGTTTGTCATGTCGGTGTGAGAGCGGGTGTTTGTCAGGTCGGTGTGAGAGCGGGTGTTTGTCAGGTCGGTGTGAGAGCGGGTGTTTGTCAGGTTGGTATGAGAGTCGGTGTTTGTCAGGTCGGTGTGAGAGTTGGTGTTTGTCAGGTTGGTATGAGAGTCGGTGTTTGTCAGGTTGGTATGAGAGTCGGTGTTTGTCAGGTTGGTATGAGAGTCGGTGTTTGTCAGGTCGGTGTGAGAGTCGGTGTTTGTCAGGTCGGTGTGAGAGACGGTGTTTGTCAGGTCGGTATGAGGGTCGGTGTTTGTCAGGTCGGTGTGAGAGTCGGTGTTTGTCAGGTCGGTGTGAGAGTCGGTGTTTGTCAGGTCGGTGTGAGAGTCGGTGTTTGTCAGGTCGGTGTGAGAGTCGGTGTTTGTCAGGTCGATGTGAGAGTCGGTGTTTGTCAGGTCGGTATGAGAGTCGGTGTTTGTCAGGTCGGTGTGAGAGTCGGTGTTTGTCAGGTCGGTGTGAGAGTCGGTGTTTGTCAGGTCGGTGTGAGAGTTGGTGTTTGTCAGGTTGGTATGAGAGTCGGTGTTTGTCAGGTTGGTATGAGAGTCGGTGTTTGTCAGGTTGGTATGAGAGCGAGTGTTTGTCAGGTCGGTGTGAGAGTCGGTGTTTGTCAGGTTGGTATGAGAGTCGGTGTTTGTCAGGTCGGTGTGAGAGTTGGTGTTTGTCAGGTTGGTATGAGAGTCGGTGTTTGTCAGGTTGGTATGAGAGTCGGTGTTTGTCAGGTTGGTATGAGAGTCGGTGTTTGTCAGGTCGGTGTGAGAGTCGGTGTTTGTCAGGTCGGTGTGAGAGACGGTGTTTGTCAGGTCGGTATGAGGGTCGGTGTTTGTCAGGTCGGTGTGAGAGTCGGTGTTTGTCAGGTCGGTGTGAGAGTCGGTGTTTGTCAGGTCGGTGTGAGAGTCGGTGTTTGTCAGGTCGGTGTGAGAGTCGGTGTTTGTCAGGTCGATGTGAGAGTCGGTGTTTGTCAGGTCGGTATGAGAGTCGGTGTTTGTCAGGTCGGTGTGAGAGTCGGTGTTTGTCAGGTCGGTGTGAGAGTCGGTGTTTGTCAGGTCGGTGTGAGAGTCGGTGTTTGTCAGGTTGGTATGAGAGTCGGTGTTTGTCAGGTCGGTGTGAGAGTCGGTGTTTGTCAGGTTGGTGTGAGAGAAGGTGTTTGTCAGGTCGGTGTGAGAGTCGGTGTTTGTCAGGTCGGTGTGAGAGTCGGTGTTTGTCAGGTCGGTGTGAGAGTCGGTGTTTGTCAGGTTGGTGTGAGAGCGGGTGTTTGTCAGGTTGGTGTGAGAGCGGGGGTTTGTCAGGTCGGTGTGAGAGCGGGGGTTTGTCAGGTTGGTGTGAGAGCGGGTGTTTGTCAGGTTGGTGTGAGAGCGGGTGTTTGTCAGGTTGGTGTGAGAGAAAGTGTTTGTCAGGTCGGTGTGAGAGCGGGGGTTTGTCAGGTTGTTGTGAGAGCGGGTGTTTGTCAGGTTGGTGTGAGAGAAAGTGTTTGTCAGGTCGGTGTGAGAGCGGGTGTTTGTCAGGTTGGTGTGAGAGCGGGGGTTTGTCAGGTCGGTGTGAGAGCGGGGGTTTGTCAGGTTGGTGTGAGAGCGGGTGTTTGTCAGGTTGGTGTGAGAGCGGGTGTTTGTCAGGTCGGTGTGAGAGCGGGGGTTTGTCAGGTCGGTGTGAGAGCGGGTGTTTGTCAGGTTGGTGTGAGAGCGGGTGTTTGTCAGGTTGGTGTGAGAGAAAGTGTTTGTCAGGTCGGTGTGAGAGCGGGTGTTTGTCAGGTTGGTGTGAGAGCGGGTGTTTGTCAGGTTGGTGTGAGAGCGGGTGTTTGTCAGGTCGGTGTGAGAGCGGGGGTTTGTCAGGTCGGTGTGAGAGCGGGTGTTTGTCAGGTTGGTGTGAGAGCGGGTGTTTGTCAGGTTGGTGTGAGAGAAAGTGTTTGTCAGGTCGGTGTGAGAGCGGGGGTTTGTCAGGTTGTTGTGAGAGCGGGTGTTTGTCAGGTTGGTGTGAGAGAAAGTGTTTGTCAGGTCGGTGTGAGAGCGGGGGTTTGTCAGGTTGGTGTAGGTTTGGTTGTTGGGTTTGGCTCAGGGTGTTGACTTGAGTTGACTTGATGTGATGTGTGTGCGTCAGGTGGTTGATGTTTGAGTGTGTGTCATGGTGCTGGTCTGGGTTAGTGTGTTGCTGTGTTTGTGTGTTTGTGTGTTTGACTGTTGGCTTGGATGGCCTGCAGTGTCCTGGTGCATTTCTGTGGGATTGGACGCTTTCTAGTCACCAGTTGAAGTTGTTGTAGCTGAGAGAGAGAACTGACAAAGGACATCTGAATGAGCGTCGTTAAGGCAAGAGAGAAGGCAATGTGAGTAAGAGGAGAAAATACATTAGTTTTAGGATATGAATGTTGAAGGGGTATCTGGGTATCTGATCACCGCCACTCTGCTTCTCCACTTCTTGAATGGAGGGACCATGGACACGCCCACAAACCCTCTCTGACTCGGGTACTTCTCATAAGGCAGAATGATCCAGGAAGCAGAAACACACTCAGAATTTAGGAAAACTACCCAGATGACCTCACTGCAGTTCACAGATGACCTCACTGCAGTTCACAGACGACCTCACTGCAATTCACAGACGACCTCACTGCAATTCACAGACGACCTCACTGCAGTTCACAGATGACCTCACCGCGGTTCACAGACAAACTCACCGCAGTTCACAGATGAACTCACCGCAGTTCACAGACGACTTCACCGCAGTTCACAGACGAACTCACCGCAGTTCACAGACGACTTCACCGCAGTTCACAGACAACCTCACCGCAGTTCACAGACGCAGTTCACAGACGAACTCACCGCAGTTCACAGACGACTTCACTGCAATTCACAGACGACCTCACTGCAATTCACAGACGACCTCACTGCAGTTCACAGATGACCTCACCGCGGTTCACAGACAAACTCACCGCAGTTCACAGACAAACTCACCGCAGTTCAGACAACCTCACCGCAGTTCACAGACGAACTCACCGCAGTTCACAGACGACCTCACCGCAGTTCACAGATGAACTCACCGCAGTTCACAGACGACTTCACCGCAGTTCACAGACGAACTCACCGCAGTTCACAGACGACTTCACCGCAGTTCACAGACAACCTCACCGCAGTTCACAGACGCAGTTCACAGACGAACTCACCGCAGTTCACAGACGACTTCACCACAGTTCACAGACGACCTCACCGCAGTTCACAGACGAACTCACCCCAGTTTACAGACGAACTCACCGCAGTTCACAGATGACCTCACTGCAGTTCACAGACGACCTCATCACAGTTCACAGACGACCTCACCGCAGTTCACAGACGACCTCACCGCAGTTCACAGACGACCTCACTACAGTTCACACAATGTGTTGTTTGTATCTTGATCTAGTTACTACATGTCTATAGCATACTACTTTTACTTTATTGTTATGTTATCCCACCGTAATACCAGTTACTACCAGAAAAGGTGCCACTATACCTGTTGATATAACATGGCATACAGTATAATCAATGTGATAGAAGGCTGTTTAAGGCTCACTGATAACCCTAGCAGTGACAAAGAATGACATAATGAGCATAGACGTGTTGAATGTAGGTCATTTTGCAGACACTCTGAGGTCCTTGATATAGAAGGGTACAGCCATCGCTGTAGCAGCTTGGCTATCAGCTGGGAGGGAGGGAGGTAGAGCCATGGTATATAACACCTTCACTACCATCCACCTCTGGCTCTTTACAGCAGGGCTCTCCAACTACTGTCCTAGAGATACTGAGTGTGCAAGCGTATGTTCCATTCCAGCTCTAACACACCTGATTCAGGTAATTGTGATCCAGGTTGAAGACCATTACTTAGTGATTATTTGACCTGCAACCATCATCTGTACACCTAGTAGCCCTTCAGGACCTGAGTTATGAGATCAAACCCAAACAGATTGCATAACGTTCCTGGGGAAATACATCTCTGTGCATTAGGCCTATTTCTATAGGGTCACGTACTCAGGGAGCAGCAAATGATAACCGCAGAATTCCAATATGTGAAACAACACTTACCCAATCAGATTTGTCTTTTTTATGTTGTTCCCCTCTGGAATCAAATTCCAGAAAATGTTTAATGTGTGCCTGGTATTAATGAATGAACAGTGGAAGAGAAAAAACACAGAGAATATAACCACTAATGCACGTGACTGCAAGCGAAAGTGTGATGGTGCAATGCATCTGACTGTTGATGATTCAATGTGTCAATATTTTCAATGTATATGTCACAAAAAACAAACATTATTATTAGTATTGTAGTTTAATTTCTCAGAACCAAGAGATATAGCCATGCAGTCATAAACATTAACTCTGCATTACCTTCACTCCCTCTCCTGAAAGAAGGTAGAGTTAATATTCATGACTAGCTTTATCTCTTGATCCAGAGAAATTCAAACTAAAGCTATAGTACTCTATATATACAAAAGTATGTGGACACCCCTTTAAATTTGTGAATTCGGCTATTTCAACCACACCCGTTGCTAACAGGTGTATAGAATCGAGCACACAGCCATGCAATCTCCATAGACAAACATTGGCAGTAGAAGGGGCCATCCTGAAGAGCTCAGTGACTTTCAACATGGCACCATCATAGGATGCCACCTTTCCAACAAGTCAGTTCGTCAAATTTCTGCCCTGTTAGAGCTACCTCGGTCAACTATAAGTGCTATTATTGTGAAGTGGAAACGTCTAGGAGCAACAACGGCTCAACCTTGAAGTGGTAGGCCACACAAGCTCACAGAACGGGGCTGCCGAGTGCTGAAGCATATAGCACGTAAAAATCGTCTTTCCTTGGTTGCAACACTCACTACCGAGTTCCAAACTGCCTCTGGAAGCAACATCCACACAATAACTGTTCATTGGGAGCTTCATGAAATGGGTTTCCATGACCGAGCAGCCGCACACAAGCCTAAGATCACCATGCGCAATGCCAAGCATCGGCTGGAGTGGTGTAAAGCTCGCCACCATTGGACTCTGGAGCATTGGAAATGCGTTCTCTGGAGTGATGAATCACTCTTCACCATCTGGCAGTCCAACGGACTAATCTGGGTTTGGCGGATGCCAGGAGAACGCTACCTGCCCGAATGCATAGTGCCAACTGTAAAGTTTGGTGGAGGAGGAATAATGGTCTGGGGCTGTTTTTCATGGTTTGGGCTAGGCCCCTTAGTTCCAGTGAAGGGAAATCTTAATGCTACAGTATACAATAACAGTCTAGTCAATTATGTGCTACCAACTTCGTTGCAACAGTTTGGGGAAGGCCCTTTCCTGTTTCAGCATGACAATGCCCCCATGCACAAAGTGAGGTCCATGCAGAAATGGTTTGTCGAGATCGGAGTGGAAGAAATTGACTGGCCTGCACAGAGCCCTGACCTCAACCTCATCGAACACCTTTGGGATTAATTGGAACGTGGACTGTGAGCCAGGCCTAATCGTCCAACATTAGTGCCCAACCTCACTAATGCTCTTGTGGCTGAATGGAAGCAAGTCCCCACAGCAATGTTCCAACATCTAGTGGAAAGCATTCCAAGAAGAGCAGAGTCTGTTATAGAAGCAAAGGGGGGACCAACTCCATATTAATGCCCATGATTTTGAAATGAGATGCTCGACAAGCAGGTATCCACATACTTTTGGTCATGTAGTGTTGTCACGTTCCTGACCTTATTTGCCTTTGTTTTACTTTGTTTAGTTGGTCAGGACGTGAGCTGGGTGGGTAGTCTATGTTATGTGTTTCTATGTTGGGTTGAATGTGTTGCCTGATATGGTTCTCAATTAGAGGCAGGTGTTTGACGTTTCCTCTGATTGAGAACCATATTAAGGTAGGCTGTTCTCACTGTTTGTTGGTGGGTGATTGTTCCTGTGTCTGTGTCTGTTGCACCACACGGGACTGTTTCGTTTGTTCGTTCGTTTGGCTAGTCTTTCCTGTTCGTGCGTTCTTCGTGTCTCTATGTAAGTTCTCAAGTTCAGGTCTGTCTACGTCGTTTTGTTGTTTTGTATTTTCAAAGTGTTTGTCGTGTTCGTCTTGTCTTTAATAAATTTCCATTATGTCTGCATACAACGCTGCGTTTTGGTCCGACCCTTACTCCTTCTCCTCATCCGAGGAGGAGGAATTAGACAGCCGTTACAAGTGTATTATTACTTAGATTTTCACATCCTACCTTTTGAAATCCTCCATAAAACTGAACAGTCTGGAACAGCTGAGAAAGATAAGCTTTAACAAGAAATGAAGTTACTGTATAGAAAACAAGATGTGTTATATTCGAAAGCAGTACCTGGATTACAATTAGGGTTGCAAAGGAAGGGTATATTACTGGAAACATTAAAAGTTCACCAGGAAATTACCAGAATTTCGGTAACATTCAATCTTTATTTGGAATTTTATCAGGTGACATCTAGTGTCCTATTTGGGTACTTAAGATTGTCACAGGTGTCTGTAATTATATCTGTCCATCTGTGTGGCCTTATCACATATATAATATCTAAAATAAGAGATAAACCATCAACTTAGTGATACCATTCTTGTTTTATACTGTACTGTATGTGGGTTTCAGGATGAAATATACTTTATATATATTGTTAGACACTTTTATGTATTTTACTATGTCAATATGTCTTTGTTGTAAATGTTTTGGCGCCAAACTGGTGGCAGTTGTGAAAAAAGTCAATAGTTTGAAGAGTTGCAGATTTAATTGAAAATGATGCCATTGTTTTATCTTTATTTAATCAGACAGGTCAGTTAAGAACAAATTCTTATTTTCAACGAAAGCATAGGACCAGTGGGATAACTGCCTTGTTCAGGGCCAGAATGACAGATCTTTACCTTGTCAGCTACGGGGATTTGATCATGCAACCTTTCAGTTACTAGTCCAACACTCTAACCACTAAGCTACCTGCTGCCCCATTGACTAGATGCCTTTTTTCATTAATTAGGCCATATTCTCTTGAACCATATGGTCTGTCCACTAGATACTCATAGACAATATGGACATAGATATAACAAATGTATACTATATATGAATAAAATACAAATCAAGTATAAATTACTAAAGTTACCATAGATTACCGGTTAATTACCAACATTTCTGAAGATTCCGGTAACTGAGGTACATTAACAGTAGCTTTGCAACCATAGTTACCATATAAACAACAAACATAGACATACCCAGCTGGCCATTTATAAAAGTAACTGCCCTTATGGGCATGCCTCTGTCAGAAAGATATGGAAACAGTCCACCAAGAAACAGGTCTTGTCTTGAAATGGTTCCCAGGGAGTATTGTTTAAAGACATGTTCGCTATGTATTCAACACAATACAACATTATCCTCAGATTACAGGCTCTGTTCTCTATTGTAGAGATATTTGTCTACTGTACTGTACTGTACTGTACACACACACACAAACACACATCTATACACTTGGTGAGAAAAAATATTCCCTATTTTCATATTATTTATTGAGTATCGGTATGGAATTATCATCCTTTATGAATATAAAGGTAAAAGGCCAATATTGTCCAATAATATTTGTGAAACTATATATCGTCCGAGCTCTAAGTTTGTAGTACATCTATTGGTTGTTCAAAACACCTAAAAACAACTTATTCATAGATGATGGTAATAGTTAAAGCATGCTGTAACATCCTCTAGTTCCAAAATTCAAATATGCGTGCTAAGGGTACCGCACTGTACTGTACACACACACACAAACACACATCTATACACTTGGTGAGAAAAAATATTCAGAGAAAAAATGTTTTGTGCCCAAGAAAAAACTGTCATGAAAATACAGTAGGTCTGTTGAGAATATAGGTGATTCTGTTGGAACTTGCAATGCCACTCCTCTGACTATTGTTGTTATGATGCCAAGAATCATAACCACCTGTATTCAAAATAATCCATGGATTATTTCACAAATCAAATCACAGCCGAATACAACTGGTGTAGACTTGTGAAATGCTTGCTTACGAGCCCTTCCCAATGATGCAGTTTAAAAATAATAATACAAATAAAATAGTAACACAAAAGGAATAAAATAAAATACACAAGACAGGATTTTTATACAGGGAGCAGTCTACCAGTACCAGACTAATGTGGAGCTATATACAGGGAATAGTCTACCAGTACCAGACTAATGTGGAGCTATATACAGGGAATAGTCTACCAGTACCAGACTAATGTGGAGCTATATACAGGGAGTAGTCTACCAGTACCAGACTAATGTGGAGCTATATACAGGGAGTAGTCTACCAGTACCAGACTAATGTGGAGCTATATACAGGGAGTAGTCTACCAGTACCAGACTAATGTGGAGCTATATACAGGGAATAGTCTACCAGTACCAGACTAATGTGGAGCTATATACAGGGAATAGTCTACCAGTACCAGACTAATGTGGAGCTATATACAGGGAATAGTCTACCAGTACCAGACTAATGTGGAGCTATATACAGGGAATAGTCTACCAGTACCAGACTAATGTGGAGCTATGTACAGGGAGTAGTCTACCAGTACCAGACTAATGTGGAGCTATATACAGGGAATAGTCTACCAGTACCAGACTAATGTGGAGCTATATACAGGGAGTAGTCTACCAGTACCAGACTAATGTGGAGCTATATACAGGGAATAGTCTACCAGTACCAGACTAATGTGGAGCTATATAAAGGGAGTAGTCTACCAGTACCAGACTAATGTGGAGCTATATACAGGGAATAGTCTACCAGTACCAGACTAATGTGGAGCTATATACAGGGAATAGTCTACCAGTACCAGACTAATGTGGAGCTATATACAGGGAATAGTCTACCAGTACCAGACTAATGTGGAGCTATATACAGGGAATAGTCTACCAGTACCAGACTAATGTGGAGCTATATACAGGGAATAGTCTAGCAGTACCAGACTAATGTGGAGCTATGTACAGGGAGTAGTCTACCAGTACCAGACTAATGTGGAGCTATATACAGGGAATAGTCTACCAGTACCAGACTAATGTGGAGCTATATACAGGGAGTAGTCTACCAGTACCAGACTAATGTGGAGCTATATACAGGGAATAGTCTACCAGTACCAGACTAATGTGGAGCTATATACAGGGAATAGTCTACCAGTACCAGACTAATGTGGAGCTATATACAGGGAGTAGTCTACCAGTACCAGACTAATGTGGAGCTATATACAGGGAGTAGTCTACCAGTACCAGACTAATGTGGAGCTATATACAGGGAATAGTCTACCAGTACCAGACTAATGTGGAGCTATATACAGGGAATAGTCTACCAGTACCAGACTAATGTGGAGCTATATACAGGGAGTAGTCTACCAGTACCAGACTAATGTGGAGCTATATACAGGGAATAGTCTACCAGTACCAGACTAATGTGGAGCTATATACAGGGAATAGTCTACCAGTACCAGACTAATGTGGAGCTATATACAGGGAGTAGTCTACCAGTACCAGACTAATGTGGAGCTATATACAGGGAATAGTCTACCAGTACCAGACTAATGTGGAGCTATATACAGGGAATAGTCTACCAGTACCAGACTAATGTGGAGCTATATACAGGGAATAGTCTACCAGTACCAGACTAATGTGGAGCTATATACAGGGAATAGTCTACCAGTACCAGACTAATGTGGAGCTATATACAGGGAATAGTCTACCAGTACCAGACTAATGTGGAGCTATATACAGGGAATAGTCTACCAGTACCAGACTAATGTGGAGCTATATACAGGGAATAGTCTACCAGTACCAGACTAATGTGGAGCTATATACAGGGAATAGTCTACCAGTACCAGACTAATGTGGAGCTATATACAGGGAATAGTCTACCAGTACCAGACTAATGTGGAGCTATATACAGGGAATAGTCTACCAGTACCAGACTAATGTGGAGCTATATACAGGGAATAGTCTACCAGTACCAGACTAATGTGGAGCTATATACAGGGAATAGTCTACCAGTACCAGACTAATGTGGAGCTATATACAGGGAATAGTCTACCAGTACCAGACTAATGTGGAGCTATATACAGGGAATAGTCTACCAGTACCAGACTAATGTGGAGCTATATACAGGGAATAGTCTACCAGTACCAGACTAATGTGGAGCTATATACAGGGAATAGTCTACCATTACCAGACTAATGTGGAGCTATATACAGGGAATAGTCTACCAGTACCAGACTAATGTGGAGCTATATACAGGGAATAGTCTACCAGTACCAGACTAATGTGGAGCTATATACAGGGAATAGTCTACCAGTACCAGACTAATGTGGAGCTATATACAGGGAATAGTCTACCAGTACCAGACTAATGTGGAGCTATATACAGGGAATAGTCTACCAGTACCAGACTAATGTGGAGCTATATACAGGGAATAGTCTACCAGTACCAGACTAATGTGGAGCTATATACAGGGAGTAGTCTACCAGTACCAGACTAATGTGGAGCTATATACAGGGAGTAGTCTACCAGTACCAGACTAATGTGGAGCTATATACAGGGAGTAGTCTACCAGTACCAGACTAATGTGGAGCTATATACAGGGAATAGTCTACCAGTACCAGACTAATGTGGAGCTATATACAGGGAATAGTCTACCAGTACCAGACTAATGTGGAGCTATATACAGGGAGTAGTCTACCAGTACCAGACTAATGTGGAGCTATATACAGGGAATAGTCTACCAGTACCAGACTAATGTGGAGCTATATAAAGGGAGTAGTCTACCAGTACCAGACTAATGTGGAGCTATATACAGGGAATAGTCTACCAGTACCAGACTAATGTGGAGCTATATACAGGGAATAGTCTACCAGTACCAGACTAATGTGGAGCTATATACAGGGAATAGTCTACCAGTACCAGACTAATGTGGAGCTATATACAGGGAATAGTCTACCAGTACCAGACTAATGTGGAGCTATATACAGGGAATAGTCTAGCAGTACCAGACTAATGTGGAGCTATGTACAGGGAGTAGTCTACCAGTACCAGACTAATGTGGAGCTATATACAGGGAATAGTCTACCAGTACCAGACTAATGTGGAGCTATATACAGGGAATAGTCTACCAGTACCAGACTAATGTGGAGCTATATACAGGGAGTAGTCTACCAGTACCAGACTAATGTGGAGCTATATACAGGGAGTAGTCTACCAGTACCAGACTAATGTGGAGCTATATACAGGGAATAGTCTACCAGTACCAGACTAATGTGGAGCTATATACAGGGAATAGTCTACCAGTACCAGACTAATGTGGAGCTATATACAGGGAGTAGTCTACCAGTACCAGACTAATGTGGAGCTATATACAGGGAATAGTCTACCAGTACCAGACTAATGTGGAGCTATATACAGGGAATAGTCTACCAGTACCAGACTAATGTGGAGCTATATACAGGGAGTAGTCTACCAGTACCAGACTAATGTGGAGCTATATACAGGGAATAGTCTACCAGTACCAGACTAATGTGGAGCTATATACAGGGAATAGTCTACCAGTACCAGACTAATGTGGAGCTATATACAGGGAATAGTCTACCAGTACCAGATCAATGTGGAGCTATATACAGGGAATAGTCTACCAGTACCAGACTAATGTGGAGCTATATACAGGGAATAGTCTACCAGTACCAGACTAATGTGGAGCTATATACAGGGAATAGTCTACCAGTACCAGACTAATGTGGAGCTATATACAGGGAATAGTCTACCAGTACCAGACTAATGTGGAGCTATATACAGGGAATAGTCTACCAGTACCAGACTAATGTGGAGCTATATACAGGGAATAGTCTACCAGTACAAGACTAATGTGGAGCTATATACAGGGAATAGTCTACCAGTACCAGACTAATGTGGAGCTATATACAGGGAATAGTCTACCAGTACCAGACTAATGTGGAGCTATATACAGGGAATAGTCTACCAGTACCAGACTAATGTGGAGCTATATACAGGGAATAGTCTACCAGTACCAGACTAATGTGGAGCTATATACAGGGAATAGTCTACCAGTACCAGACTAATGTGGAGCTATATACAGGGAATAGTCTACCAGTACCAGACTAATGTGGAGCTATATACAGGGAATAGTCTACCAGTACCAGACTAATGTGGAGCTATATACAGGGAATAGTCTACCAGTACCAGACTAATGTGGAGCTATATACAGGGAATAGTCTACCAGTACCAGACTAATGTGGAGCTATATACAGGGAATAGTCTACCAGTACCAGACTAATGTGGAGCTATATACAGGGAATAGTCTACCAGTACCAGACTAATGTGGAGCTATATACAGGGAATAGTCTACCAGTACCAGACTAATGTGGAGCTATATACACGGAATAGTCTACCAGTACCAGACTAATGTGGAGCTATATACAGGGAGTAGTCTACCAGTACCAGACTAATGTGGAGCTATATACAGGGAGTAGTCTACCAGTACCAGACTAATGTGGAGCTATATACAGGGAATAGTCTACCAGTACCAGACTAATGTGGAGCTATATACAGGGAATAGTCTACCAGTACCAGACTAATGTGGAGCTATATACAGGAAGTAGTCTACCAGTACCAGACTAATGTGGAGCTATATACAGGGAATAGTCTACCAGTACCAGACTAATGTGGAGCTATATACAGGGAATAGTCTACCAGTACCAGACTAATGTGGAGCTATATACAGGGAGTAGTCTACCAGTACCAGACTAATGTGGAGCTATATACAGGGAATAGTCTACCAGTACCAGACTAATGTGGAGCTATATACAGGGAGTAGTCTACCAGTATCAGAATAATGTGGAGCTATATACAGGGAATATTCTACCAGTACCAGATCAATGTGGAGCTATATACAGGGAATAGTCTACCAGTACCAGACTAATGTGGAGCTATATACAGGGAGTAGTCTACCAGTACCAGACTAATGTGGAGCTATATACAGGGAGTAGTCTACCAGTACCAGACTAATGTGGAGCTATATACAGGGAATAGTCTACCAGTACCAGACTAATGTGGAGCTATATACAGGGAGTAGTCTACCAGTACCAGACTAATGTGGAGCTATATACAGGGAATAGTCTACCAGTACCAGACTAATGTGGAGCTATATTATATACAGGGAGTAGTCTACCAGTACCAGACTAATGTGGAGCTATATACAGGGAATAGTCTACCAGTATCAGATCAATGTGGAGCTATATACAGGGAGTAGTCTACCAGTACCAGACTAATGTGGAGCTATATACAGGGAATAGTCTACCAGTACCAGACTAATGTGGAGCTATATACAGGGAATAGTCTACCAGTATCAGATCAATGTGGAGCTATATACAGGGAGTAGTCTACCAGTACCAGACTAATGTGGAGCTATATACAGGGAGTAGTCTACCAGTACCAGACTAATGTGGAGCTATATACAGGGAGTAGTCTACCAGTACCAGACTAATGTGGAGCTATATACAGGGAATAGTCTACCAGTATCAGGTCAATGTGGAGCTATATACAGGGAATAGTCTACCAGTACCAGATCAATGTGGAGCTATATACAGGGAGTAGTCTACCAGTACCAGACTAATGTGGAGCTATATACAGGGAATAGTCTACCAGTACCAGACTAATGTGGAGCTATATACAGGGAGTAGTCTACCAGTATCAGATCAATGTGGAGCTATATACAGGGAATAGTCTACCAGTACCAGACTAATGTGGAGCTATATACAGGGAATAGTCTACCAGTACCAGAATAATGTGGAGCTATATACAGGGAGTAGTCTACCAGTACCAGACTAATGTGGAGCTATATACAGGGAGTAGTCTACCAGTACCAGACTAATGTGGAGCTATATACAGGGAATAGTCTACCAGTACCAGACTAATGTGGAGCTATATACAGGGAATAGTCTACCAGTATCAGGTCAATGTGGAGCTATATACAGGGAATAGTCTACCAGTACCAGATCAATGTGGAGCTATATACAGGGAATAGTCTACCAGTACCAGACTAATGTGGAGCTATATACAGGGAGTAGTCTACCAGTATCAGAATAATGTGGAGCTATATACAGGGAATAGTCTACCAGTACCAGACTAATGTGGAGCTATATACAGGGAATATTCTACCAGTACCAGACTAATGTGGAGCTATATACAGGGAATAGTCTACCAGTACCAGACTAATGTGGAGCTATATACAGGGAATAGTCTACCAGTACCAGACTAATGTGGAGCTATATACAGGGAGTAGTCTACCAGTACCAGGTCAATGTGGAGCTATATACAGGGAATAGTCTACCAGTACCAGACTAATGTGGAGCTATATACAGGGAATAGTCTACCAGTACCAGACTAATGTGGAGCTATATACAGGGAATAGTCTACCAGTACCAGACTAATGTGGAGCTATATACAGGGAATAGTCTACCAGTACCAGACTAATGTGGAGCTATATACAGGGAATAGTCTACCAGTACCAGACTAATGTGGAGCTATATACAGGGAGTAGTCTACCAGTACCAGACTAATGTGGAGCTATATACAGGGAGTAGTCTACCAGTACCAGGTCAATGTGGAGCTATATACAGGGAATAGTCTACCAGTACCAGACTAATGTGGAGCTATATACAGGGAATAGTCTACCAGTACCAGACTAATGTGGAGCTATATACAGGGAGTAGTCTACCAGTACCAGACTAATGTGGAGCTATATACAGGGAGTAGTCTACCAGTACCAGACTAATGTTGAGCTATATACAGGGAATAGTCTACCAGTACCAGACTAATGTGGAGCTATGTACAGGGAGTAGTCTACCAGTACCAGACTAATGTGGAGCTATATACAGGGAATAGTCTACCAGTACCAGACTAATGTGGAGCTATATACAGGGAGTAGTCTACCAGTACCAGACTGATGTGGAGCTATGTACAGGGAGTAGTCTACCAGTACCAGACTAATGTGGAGCTATATACAGGGAATAGTCTACCAGTACCAGACTAATGTGGAGCTATATACAGGGAGTAGTCTACCAGTACCAGACTAATGTGGAGCTATATACAGGGAATAGTCTACCAGTACCAGACTAATGTGGAGCTATATACAGGGAATAGTCTACCAGTACCAGACTAATGTGGAGCTATATACAGGGAGTAGTCTACCAGTACCAGATCAATGTGTAGGGGTACGATGTATTTGAGGTAGATACTGTGCATTCGGAAAGTATTCAGACCCCTCAACTTTTTCCACATTTTGTTACGTTACAGCCTTATTCTGAAATGTATTAAATCATTTCCCCCCCTATCATCAATCTACACACAATACCCCAAAATGACAAAGCAAAAACAGGTTTTTAGAAATGTTTGCTAATTTATTTAAAAAAATCACATTTACATATAAGTATTCAGACCCTTTACTCAGTACTTTGTTGAAGCACCTTTGGCAGCGATTACAGCCTCGAATCCTCTTGGGTACGACACCACAAGCTTGGCACACCTGTATTTGGGGAGTTTCTCCCATTCTACTCTGCAGATCCTATCAGGATCTGTCAGGTTTGGATGGAGAGCGTCGCTGCACAGCCATTTTAAGGTATCTCCAGAGATGTTTGATCAGGTTAAAGTCTGGGCTCTGGCTAGGCCACTCAAGGACATTCAGAGACTTGTCCCGAAGCCACTCCTGTGTTGTCTTGGCTGTGTGCTTAGGGTCATTGTCCTGTTGGAAGGTGAACCTCCAGTCTGAGGTCCTGAGCGCTCTGGATCCTCTGTACTTTTCTCTGTTCATCTTTACCTCGATCCTTCCAGTCCCAGCCACTGAAAAACATCCCCACAGCATGATGCTTCCACATCCATGCTTCACCGTAAGGATGGTGCCAGGTTTCCTCCAGACGTGACGCTTGGAATTCAGGACAAAGAGTTCAATCTTGGTTTCATTCGACCAGAGAATCTTCTTTCTCATGGTCTGTGAGTCTTTAGGTGCCTTTTGGCAAACTCCAAGTGTGCTGTCATGTGCCTTTTACTGAGGAGTGGCTTCCGTCTGGTCACTCAACCATAAAGGCCTGATTTGTGAAGTGCTGCAGAGATAGTTGTCCTTCTGGAAGGTTCTTCTATCTCCACAGAGGAACTCTGGAGCTCTGTCAGAGTGGCCATAGGATTCTTGGTCACCTCCATGACCAAGGCTTTTCTCCCCGGATTTCTCAGTTCGGCTGGGCGGCCAGCTCTAGGAAGAGTCTTGGTGGTTCCAAACTTCTTCCATTTCAGAATGATGGAGGCCACTGTGTTCTTGGGGACCTTCAATGCTGCAGAAATGTTTTGGTACCCTTCCCCAGATCTGTGCCTCGACATAATCCTGTCTCGGAGCTCTACGGACAATTCCTTCGACCTAAATGGCTTGGTTGCAAGACATGCATTGTCAACTGTGGGACCTTGCATTGACATGTGTGTGCCTTTCCAAATCATGTCCAATCAATCGAATTTACCACAGGTGGACTACAATCAAGTTGTTGTAACGGCTTTCTTCCTGGGATGAAGGAGAGGACCAAAATGCAGCGCAGTTAGTGTTCAACATGTTTAATTAAACAATAAACGATGAACATTAACAAACATTACAAAACAACAAACGTGAAAGCCGAGACAGTCCTATCTGGTGCAGAACATAAACACAGAGACAGGAAACAACCACCCACAATCCCCAACACAAAACAAGCCACCTATATATGATTCTCAATCAGGGACAACGATTGACAGCTGTCTCTGATTGAGAACCATATCAGGCTGAACATAGAAACAGACGAACTAGACACACAATATAGAATTCCCACCCAGCTCACGTCCTGACCAACACTAAACAAGCAAAACACATAAGAACTCTGGTCAGGACGTTACAGTACCCCCCCCCTGAGGTGCGGACTCCGAACGCACCCCTAAAACTCAAGGGGAGGGTCTGGGTGGGCATCTGTCCGCGGTGGCGGCTCCGGAGGTGGACGAGGACACCACTCCACCACTGTCTTTGTCCCCCTCCTTAGCGTCCTTTGAGTGGCGACCCTCGCCCACGACCTTGGCCTAAGAATCCTCCCCAAGGCCCCCACATGATTTAGGAGGTAGCTCAGGACAGAGAGGTAGCTCAGGACAGAGAGGTAGCTCAGGACAGAGAGGTAACTCCGGACAGAGGGGCAGCTCAGGACGAATGGCAGCTCCGGACTGAGTGGCAGCTCCGGATTGAGTGGCAGCTCCGGACTGAGTGGCAGCTCCGGACTGAGTGGCAGCTCCGGACTGAGTGGCAGCTCCGGACTGAGTGGCAGCTCCGGACTGGAGGGCAGCTCATGACTGTAGGGCAGCTCATGACTGTAGGGCAGCTCATGACTGGAGGGCAGCTCATGACTGGAGGGCAGCTCATGACTGTAGGGCAGCTCATGACTGTAGGGCAGCTCATGACTGTAGGGCAGCTCATGACTGGCTGGCGTCTCTGGCAGCTCCTGACTGGCTGGCGTCTCTGGCAGCTCCTGACTGGCTGGCGTCTCTGGCAGCTCCTGACTGGCTGGCGTCTCTGGCAGCTCCTGACTGGCTGGCGTCTCTGGCAGCTCCTGACTGGCTGGCGTCTCTGGCAGCTCCTGACTGGCTGGCGTCTCTGGCAGCTCCTGACTGGCTGGCGTCTCTGGCAGCTCCTGACTGGCTGGCGGCTCTGGCAGCTCCTGACTGACGGACGGCTCTAATGGCTCGTGGCAGACGGATGACTCAGATGGCACTGGGCAGACAGATGGCTCAGACGGCGCTGGGCAGACGGATGGCTCAGATGGCGCTGGGCAGATGGATGGCTCAGACGGCGCTGGGCAGACGGATGGCTCAGACGGCGCTGGGCAGACGGATGGCTCAGACGGCGTTGGGCAGACGGATGGCTCAGACGGCGCTGGGCAGACGGATGGCTCAGACGGCGCTGGGCAGACGGATGGCTCAGACGGCGCTGGGCAGACGGATGGCTCAGACGGCGCTGGGCAGACGGATGGCTCAGATGGTGCTGGGCAGGCAGGCAGTGCAGGCAGCTCAGACGGCGCTGGGCAGACGAGCAGTGCAGGCGGCGTTGAGCAGACGAGCAGCGCAGGCAGTTCAGACGGCGCTGGGCAGGCAGGCAGCTCAGACGGCGCTGGACAGACGAGCAGTGCAGGTGGCGTTGAGCAGACGAGCAGTGCAGGCAGTTCAGACGGCGCTGGGCAGGCAGGCAGTGCAGGCAGCTCAGACGGCGCTGGGCAGACGAGCAGTGCAGGCGGCGTTGAGCAGACGAGCAGTGCAGTCAGTTCAGACGGCGCTGGGCAGGCAGGCAGCTCAGACGGCGCTGGACAGACGAGCAGTGCAGGCGGCGTTGGGCAGACGGCCGACTCTGACCTGCTGAGGCGCACAGTAGGCCTGGTGCGTGGTGCCAGAACTGATGGTACCGGACTGGAGACACGCACCTCAAGGCTAGTGCGGGGAGCAGGAACAGGGCACACTGGACTCTCGATGCGCACTATAGGCCTGGTGCGTGGTACCGGCACTGGTGGTACCGGGCTGAGGGCACGCACCTCAGGGCGAGTGCGGGGAGAAGGCACAGTGCGTACAGGGCTCTGGAGACGCACAGGAGGCTTGGTGCGTGGTGCCGGAACTGGAGGTACTGGGCTGGAGACACGCACCACAGGGAGAGTGCGTGGAGGAGGAACAGGGCTCTGGAGACGCACTGGAAGCCTGGTGCGTGGTGTAGGCACTGGTGGTACTGGGCTGGAGCGGGAAGGTAGCGCCGGATATACCGGACCGTGCAGGCGTACTGGCTCCCTTGAGCACTGAGCCTGCCCAACCTTACCTGGTTGCATGCTCCCCGTAGCCCGTCCAGTGCGGGGAGGTGGAATAACCCGCACTGGGCTGTGTTGGCGAACCGGGGACACCATGCGTAAGGCTGGTGCCATGTACACCGGCCCGAGGAGACGTACTGGAGGCCAGATATGTAGAGCCGGCTTCATGGCACTTGGCTCAATGCTCACTCTAGCCCGGCTAGTGCGGGGAGGTGGAATAACCCGCACCGGGCTATGAACACGTACAGGAGACACCATGCGCTCTACTGTGTAACACGGTGTCTGCCCGTACTCTCGCTCTCCACGGTAAGCCCGGGAAGTTGGCGCAGGTCTCCTACCTGACTTCGCCACACTCCCCTTTAGCCCCCCCCCAAGAAATTTTTGGGTGAGCCTCTCGGGCTTCCAGCCGCTCTGCCTTGCTAGCGCCTCATAATGCCGCCTCTCCGCTTTAGATGCCTCCAGCTCCGCTTTTGGGCGGCGACACTCCTCTGGCTCTGCCCAGGGTCCTTCTCCGTCCAGAATCTCCTCCCATGTCCATTCCTCCTTGAACCACTGCTGCTGTCGCTGCTGCCCGTTAACCTGCTGCTTGATCCGGGTTTGGTGGGTGGTTCTGTAACGGCTTTCTTCCTGGGATGAAGGAGAGGACCAAAATGCAGCGCAGTTAGTGTTCAACATGTTTAATTAAACAATAAACGATGAACATTAACAAACATTACAAAACAACAAACGTGAAAGCCGAGACAGTCCTATCTGGTGCAGAACATAAACACAGAGACAGGAAACAACCACCCACAATCCCCAACACAAAACAAGCCACCTATATATGATTCTCAATCAGGGACAACGATTGACAGCTGTCTCTGATTGAGAACCATATCAGGCTGAACATAGAAACAGACGAACTAGACACACAACATAGAATTCCCACCCAGCTCACGTCCTGACCAACACTAAACAAGCAAAACACATAAGAACTCTGGTCAGGACGTTACAGTTGTAAAAACATCTCAAGGATGATCAATGGAAACAGGATGCACCTGAGCTCAATTTCGAGTCTCATAGCAAAGGGTCTGAATACTTACTGTATGTAAATAAGGTATTTCTGTTTTTTATTTTCTTATAAATTTGTAAAATTCTAAAAACCTGTTTTCGCTTTATCATTATGTGGTGTTGTGTGTAGATTGATGAGGAAAATGTTTGATTTAATCCATTTTAGAATAAGACTGTAACGTAACAAAATGTGGAAAAACTGAAGGTGTCTGAATACTTTCTGAATGCACAGTATGTACATGAAGACAGGGTAAAGTGACTAGCCATCAGGATAGATAATAATATGAGTCAAATAAAGAACAGAGTATCAGCAGCAAAGTATGAGCGTAAAAGTGTGTTTTGTGCATGTGTAATGTGTGTTTGTGTTGTGTTGGTATGCGTGTGTGTTGTGTATTTTATTTTATTTTAAATTTCACCTTTATTTAACCAGGTAGGCTAGTTGAGAACAAGTTCTCATTTACAACTGGGACCTGGCCAAGATAAAGCAAAGCAGTGCGACAGAAACAACAACACAGAGTTACATGGAATAAACAAACATACAGTCAATAACACAATAGAAAAAAGAAAGTCTATGTACAGTGTCTGCAAATAGCATGAGGAGGTATGGCAATAAATAGGCCATAGTAGCAAAGTAATTACAATTTAGCAGATTAACACTGGAGTGATAGATGAGCAGATGTTGGTGTGTAAGTAGTGATACTGGTGTGCAAAAGAGCAGCAAAGTAAATAAAAACAATATGGGGATGAGGTAGGTAGATTGGGTGGGCTATTTACAGATGGACTATGTACAGCTGCAGCGATCGGTTAGCTGCTCAGATAGCTGATGTTTAAAGTTAGTGAGGGAAATGTAAGTCTCCAGCTTCAGTGATTTTTGCAATTCGTTCCAGTCACTGGCAGCAGAGAACTGGAAGGAAAGGCGGCCAAAGGAGGTGTTGGCTTTGGGGATGACCAGTGAGATATACCTGCTGGAGCGCGTGCTACGGGTGGGTGTTGTTATAGTGACCAGTGAGCTGAGATAAGGCGGAGCTTTACCTAGCATAGACTTGTAGATGACCTGGAGCCAGTGGGTCTGGCGACGAATATGTAGCGAGGGCCAGCCGACTAGAGCATACAGGTCGCAGTGGTGGGTGGTATAAGGTGTTTTGGTAACAAAACGGATGGCACTGTGATAGACTGCATCCAATTTGCTGAGTAGAGTATTGGAAGCTATTTTGTAGATGACATCGCCGAAGTCGAGGATCGGGAGGATAGTCAGTTTTACTAGGGTAAGTTTGGCGGCGTGGGTGAATGAGGCTTTGTTGCGAAATAGAAAGACGATTCTAGATTTGATTTTGGATTGGAGATGTTTGATATGAGTCTGGAAGGAGAGTTTACAGTCTAGTCAGACACCTAGGTATTTGTAGTTGTCCACGTATTCTAGGTTAGAACCGTCCAGAGTAGTGATGCTAGTCGGGCGGGCAGGTGCGGGCAGCGAACGGTCGAAAAGCATGCATTTGGTTTTGCTAGCGTTTAAGAGCAGTTGGAAGCCACGGAAGGAGTGTTGTATGGCATTGAAGCTCGTTTGGAGGTTAATTAACACAGTGTCCAAAGAAGGGCCAGATGTATACAGAATGGTCTTGTCTGCGTAGAGGTGGATCAGGGAATCACCCGCAGCAAGAGCGACATCGCTGATATATACAGAGAAAAGAGTCGGCCCGAGAATTGAACCCTGTGGAACCCCCATAGAGACTGCCAGAGGTCCGGACAACAGGCCCTCTGATTTGACACACTGAACTCTGTCTGCGAAGTAGTTGGTGAACCAGGTGAGGCAGTTATTTGAGAAACCAAGGCTGTTGAGTCTGCCAATAAGAATACGGTGATTGACAGAGTCGAAAGCCTTGGCCAGGTCGATGAAGACGGCTGCACAGTACTGTCTTTTATCGATGGCGGTTATGATATCGTTTAGTACCTTGAGCGTGGCTGAGGTGCACCCGTGACCAGCTCGGAAACCGGATTGCACAACGGAGAAGGTACGGTGGGATTCGAAATGGTCAGTGATCTGTTTATTAACTTGGCTTTCAAAGACTTTAGAAAGGCAGTGCAGGATGGATATAGGTCTGTAACAGTTTGGGTCCAGAGTGTCACCCCCTTTGAAGAGGGGGATGACCGCGGCAGCTTTCAAATCTTTAGGGATCTCGGACGAAATGAAAGAGAGGTTGAACAGACTGGTAATAGAGGTTGCAACAATGGCGGCGGATAATTTTAGAAAGAGAGGGTCCAGATTGTCTAGCCCAGCTGATTTGTACGGGTCCAGGATTTGCAGCTTTTTCAGAACATCTGCTATCTGGATTTGGGTGAAGGAGAAGCTGGGGAGGCTTGAGCAAGTAGCTGCGGGGGGGTGGGGAGCTGTTGGCCGGGGTTGGGGTAGCCAGGAGGAAAGCATGGCCAGCCGTAGAGAAATGCTTATTGAAATTTTCGATTATCATGGATTTATCGGTGGTGACCGTGTCACCTAGCCTCAGTGCAGTGGGCAGCTGGGAGGAGGTGCTCTTGTTCTCCATGGAATTTACAGTGTCCCAAAACTTTTTGGAGTTAGATCTACAGGATGCAAATTTCTGTTTGAAAAAGCTAGCCTTTGCTTTCCTGACTGCCTGTGTGTATTGGTTCCTGACTTCCCTCAACAGTTGCATATCGCGGGGACTATTCGATGCTATTGCAGTCCACCACAGGATGTTTTTGTGCTGGTCAAGGGCAGTCAGGTCTGGAGTGAACCAAGGGCTATATCTGTTCTTAGTTCTACATTTTTTGAAAGGGGATGCTTATTTAAGATGGTGAGGAAATTACTTTTAAAGAACGACCGGGCATCCTCGACTGACGGGATGAGGTCAATATCCTTCCAGGATACCTGGGCCAGGTCGATTAGAAAGGCCTGCTCGCAGAAGTGTTTTAGGGAGCGTTTGACAGTGATGAGGGGTGGTCGTTTGACCGCGGACCCATAGCGGATGCAGGCAATGAGGCAGTGATCGCTGAGATCCTGATTGAAAACAGCAGAGGTGTATTTGGAGGGCAAGTTGGTCATGATAATATCTATGAGGGTGCCCATGTTTACGGATTTAGGGTTGTACCTGGTGGTTTCCTTGATAATTTGTGTGAGTTTGAGGGCATCTATCTTAGATTGTAGGACTGCTAGGGTGTTAAGCATATCCCAGTTTAGGTCACCTAACAGAACGAACTCTGAAGATAGATGGGGGGCAATCAATTCACATATGGTGTCCAGGGCATAGCTGGGAGCTGAGGGGGGTCTATAACAGGCGGCAACAGTGAGAGACTTATTTCTGGAGAGAGTAATTTTTAAAATTAGAAGCTCGAACTGTTTGGGCATAGACCTGGAAAGTATGACAGAACTTTGCAAGCTATCTCTGTAGTAGATTGCAACTCCTCCCCCTTTGGCAGTTCTATCTTGACGGAAAATGTAGTTGGGTATGGAAATATCAGAATTTTTGGTGGCCTTCCTAAGCCAGGATTCAGACACGGCAAGGACATCGGGGTTGGCGGAGTGTGCTAAAGCAGTGAGTAAAACAAACTTAGGGAGGAGGCATCTGATGTTAACAAGCATGAAACCAAGGCTTTTTCGATTACAGAAGTCAACAAATGAGAGTGCCTGGGAACACACAGTGCCTGGGTTAGCCTCCACATCACCCGAGGAACAGAGGAGGAGTAGGATGAGGGTACGGCTAAAGGCTAGCAAAACTGGTCGTCTGGTGCGTTGGGGACAGAGAATAAAGGGAGCAGGTTTCTGGGCGTGGTAGAATAGATTCAGGGCATAATGTGCAGACAGGGGTATGGTGGGGTGCGGGTACAGTGGAGGTAAGCCCAGGCCCTGAGTGATGATAAGAGAGGTTGCATCTTTGGACATGCTGGTTATACTGGGTGAGGTCACTGCATGTGTGGGAGGTGGGACAAAGGAGGTATCTAAGGCATGTACAGTGGGACTAGGGGCTCCGCAGTAAACTAAAACAATGATAATTATCCTAAACAACAGTATACAAGGCATATTGACATTTGAGAGAGACATAAAGCGAGGCATAAAGCAATCACAGGTGTTGATTGGGAGAGCTAGCTAAGTCAACAACGGGTAAGACAACAGCAATAGATGAAACAGGGAAGCAGCTAGGTAGTTGTTACTACGCTAGCACGCGGGAGACACGGCGTTTAAAGTTAGCAGTCCGGGGTAAGTAGAAGCGTCTGCCGGTTGAAGGCACAGCTGATGCGATTACGTCTGCGGACCAGTCGTGGTGGTACGGCGGGGCGCCGTGTCGACGAAGGGACCGGGCCAGATGGCGAAAGAGGTATTGTAGTTGTGGGAATTCAGTTTGCTAGCTGGGAGATGCGCCTGGCTCAGGGCTAGCTTCGGGGCTGGGTCACTCAGTTGAAGATAGCTATCTGTGATGATCAATGGTCGGCAGGAATCAAGCGTTGTAGTGGAGAAAAACAGTCCGAGGCTGGCAGGTATTATCCAGGCAAAAAAAACGTCTGGTGCCTGAGCTGATGGGAAAGGCCGTTAGCAGTGGCTAACAATGACTAAATGGCTAGTAACTCAGCTAAATTAGCTGGCTACATTCTGATGAAAGTCTGCACACATCAACAACGGTCGCCCACGAAGCATCGTTACCCATCGCTCCACAAAGGCCGCGGCCCTTGCAGAGCAAGGGGAAACCTTACTTCAAGTCTCAGAGCAAGTGACGTAACCGATTGAAACGCTATTAGCGCGTACCCGCTAACTAGCTAGCCATTTCACATCCGTTACATGAGCACTAACTACGCTGCGTCTTGGTCCGATCCCTGCTACACCTCCTCTTCAGACGAAGGGAGCCAGTACGCCTTCACGGTCCGGTATATCCGGTGCCACCTCCTCGCTCCAGTCCAGTACCACCAGTGCCAACACCACGCACCAGGCTTCCTGTGCGTCTCCAGAACTCTGTTCCTCCTCCACGCACTCTTCCTGCGGTGCGTGTCTCCAGCCCGGTACCACCAGTTCCGGCACCACGCACCAAGCCTACTGTGCTTATCCAGAGCCCTGTACGCACTGTTGTTTCTCCCCGCACTAGCCTTGAGGTGCGTAGCTACAGCCCGGTACCACCAGTTCCGGCACCACGCACCAGGCCTATAGTGCGCCTTGAGAGTCCAGTGTGCCCTGTTCCTGCTCCCCGCACTCGCCTAGGGGCGCGTGTCTCCAGTCCGGTACCACCAGTTCCGGGAACCACGCACCAGGCCTACTGTGCACTTCAGCAGGTCAGAGTCGGCCGTCTGCCCAGCGCCGCCTGCGCTGCCCGTCTGTCCAGCGCCGCCTGCGCTGCCCGGCTGCCCAGCGCCGCCTGCACTGCCCGGCTGCCCAGCGCTGCCCGTCTGCCCAGCGCCGTCTGAGCTGCCTGCCTGCCCAGCGCCGTCTGAGCTGCCTGCCTGCCCAGCGCCATCTGAGCTGCCTGCCTGCCCAGCGCCGTCTGAGCTGCCTGCCTGCCCAGTGCCATCTGAGCTGCCTGCCTGCCCAGCGCCATCTGAGCTTCCTGCCTGCCCAGCGCCATCTGAGCTGCCCGCCTGCCCAGCGCCATCTGAGCCGCCCGTCTGTCCCGAGCCGTCAGAGCCGCCCGTCTGTCCTGAGCCGTCAGAGCCGCCCGTCTGTCCTGAGCCGTCAGAGCCGCCCGTCTGTCCCGAGCTGTCAGAGCCGCCCGTATGTCCCGAGCCGTCAGAGCCGCCCGTCTGTCCTGAGCCGTCAGAGCCGCCCGTCTGTCCTGAGCCGTTAGAGCTGCCCGTCAGTAAGGAGCCGCTAGAGCCGTCAGTCAGGCGCCGCCAGAGCCGTCCGTCAGTCAGGAGCCGCCAGAGCCGCCCTCCAGTCAGGAGCCGCCAGAGCCGCCAGCCAGTCAGGAGCTGCTAGAGCCGCCCGCCAGTCAGGTGCTGCCGGAGCCGCCCGCCAGTCAGGAGCGACCAGAGTCGCCCGCCAGTCATGAGCTGCCCGCCAGTCATGAGCTGCCCGCCAGTCATGAGCTGCCCGCCAGTCATGAGCTGCCCTCCAGTCATGAGCTGCCCTCCAGTCATGAGCTGCCCTCCAGTCTTGAGCTACCTCTCTGTCTTAAGCTACCTCTCTGTCTTAAGCTACCTCTCTGTCATGAGCTGTCCCTCAGTCCGGAGGAGTTTCCTCAGTCTAGTGGGGACCTTTGTGAAGGTTCCTAGGCCAAGGTTGGCGGCGAGGGTCGCCACTCAAAGGACGCTAAGGAGCGGGACAAAGACAATGGTGGAGTGGGATCCTCGTCCAGCGCCGGAGCCACCACCGCGGACAGATGCCCACCCAGACCCTCCCCTAGAGTTTTAGGTGGTGCGTTCGGAGTCCGCACCTCAGGAGGGGGGTACTGTCACGTTCTGACCATAGTTCTTGTGTGTTTTACTTGTTTTAGTGTTGGTCAGGACGTGAGCTGGGTGGGCATTCTATGTTGTGTGTCTAGTTTGTCTGTTTCTATGTTTGGCCTAATATGGTTCTCAATCAGAGGCAGGAGTTTTGTGTTGTCTCTGATTGGGAATCATATTTAGGTGGCTTGTTTTGTGTTGGGGGTGGTTGTTTCCTGTCTTTGTGTTCATTTCACCAGAGAGGACTGTTTCGGTTTGCCACGTTTGTTATTTTTGTATTTTGTAAGTGTTCACGTTATCGTCTGTCATTAAATCATGTTGAGCACTAACTACGCTGCGTCTTGGTCCGATCCCTGCTACACCTCCTCTTCAGACGAAGAGGAGGAAGGCTGCCGTTACACAAATGTACATGGAGTTCAGTATGTTCAGTTTTTATACAGATATGTCCAAATCGGCTCTAACACCATGTAAGAGCCAACAGCTGACCATTTACACAAAAACTTTGACCTGTCAATAATTATTTTATTAATTAATTAAACAATGTAAAATTGAATTCCATAGCTAATGCCTTAGAGTCATTTCAGTGGGAATTATTCCTATCTGTTTAGCAGCAGCACGTGCTTCACGACAGAAAGTACAGGCCTTACCATAGTGGGAAACAGTTCTTATTCAAAATGCATCCCTTACATCACCAAGCAGTGGGGGAAAAAAACATTAAGTCCAGTTTTTAGACGTTAACCCCCCTCTCCATATTAAAATCTAATATGGATGCCAATGTCATGAATTGTCTAGTTTGGACAATCTGTAGGCTACTCACTGTGCCTTCTATTTCTGTATGGGATGAATCTATCTTACCTGTTTATTATACTTTGTCTTGTGTTCTCCTTCTGTATATTTCTAATGTTTTAATAATCACACTTTACTGGCCTACACACCAGTAGCGGTGCGTGGGTAAAATCACTGGGGAATCCAATCCAATCCAGTTTTAAAAATCCATATAACAATGCTATGTTATGATACTTGCGTTGTTTGCTATATAACCCATTTGTTCATATGCCGTGATATACAATAAGGCCGAGACAGCAGAAAGACCACAGTCACACAGTGGGGGAATAAATTCAAGTACACATTCCTTTGTTTCATCATAAAACCGGAGAGCAACATCTGTCCTGTGAAATCCTCAAAGCAAATATTGTATGCAACAAACAGTTACATGACCTACAGCATGGTCCAGCAAGTTAATGTTTTCTACAGTTTACTAAACAACTACTGATTTAGAACAATGAGTTAGCACAAAGACAACAGGAGCTCTGCTATTCCAGCACCATTTCAACTTAAATATGGAAACATCATCAAATCAACTAGGCTATAAAACAGTGAAAATAAACTTAAAGATATATATTTTTAAATGTGTCCAATCAATGTTGCTAAATATCATGCGGCTGTCCATGGTACTGATTTCTGTGTCCAAGTTAACTCACCCTACAATATATGTATTTATGGTTGGATCAGAATCGCCATCATAATCATTGGCCTGTACAGAGAATGAAGTCAAAACCACAAGTACTAAATAAACTTAAGTAAAAAAAAAAAAAAGTGACAGTAAACTAACAATAATGAGGCTATATACGGGGGTACCGGTGCCGAGTCAATGTGCGGGGGTACAGGTTAGTCGAGTGTCATGACGTGCCCTGGGGGGAGGATCATAGCCCCCCCCTCTCAATTAAATTCAAGGGGATTTATTGGCATGGGAAACATATGTTAACATTTCCAAAGCAAGTAAAGTAGATAACATACAAAAGTGAAATAAACAATTAAAAAATGAACAGTAAACATTACATAAAGACGTTACAAATGTCATATTATGCATATTATACAGTGTTGTAATGATGGACAAATGTTTAAAGTACAAAAGGGAAAATAAATAAGCATAAATATGGGTTGTATTTACACTGGTGTTTGTTCTTCACTGGTTGACCTTTTCTTGTGGCAACAGGTCACAAATCTTGCTGCTGTGATGGCACACTGTGGTATTTCACCCAGTAGATATGGGAGTTTATCAAAATCGGGTTTGTTTTCGAATTCTTTGTGGATCTGTGTAATCTGAGGGAAATATGTGTCTCTAATATGGTCATACATTGGGCAGGGGGTTAGGAAGTGCAGCTCAGTTTCCACCTCATTTTGTGGGCAGTGTGCACATAGCCTGTCTTCTCTTGAGAGCCAGGTTTGCCTACAGCGGCCTTTCTCAATAGCAAGGCTATGCTCACTGAATCTGTAAATAGTCAAAGCTTTCCTTAAGTTTGGGTCAGTAACAGTGGTCAGGTATTCTGCCACTGTGTACTCTCTGTTTAGGGCCAAATAGCATTCAAATTTGCTCTGTTTTATTGTTAATTCTATCCAATGTGTCAAGTAATTATCTTTTTGTTTTCTCATGATTTGGTTGGGTCTAATTGTGTTGCTGTCCTGGGGCTCTGTGGGGTGTGTTTGTGTTTGTGAACAGAGGCCCAGGACTAGCTTGCTTAGGGGACTCTTCTCCAGGTTCATCTCTCTGTAGGTGATGGCTTTGTTATGGAGGGTTTGGGAATCGCTTCCTTTTAGGTGGTTGTAGAATTGAACGTCTCTTTTCTGGATTTTGATAATTAGCTGGTATCGGCCTAATTCTGCTCTGTATACATTATTTGGTGTTCTACGTTGTACACGGAGGATATTTTTGCAGAATTCTGCAGTCTCAATTTGGTGTTTGTCCCATTTTGTGAATTCTTGGTTGGTGAGCGGACCCCAGACCTCACAACCATAAAGGGGAATGGGTTCTATAACTGATTAAAGTATTTTTTTAGCCAGATCCTAATTGGTATGTCGATTTTATGTTCCTTTTGATGGCATAGAATGCCCTTCTTGCCTTGTCTCTCAGATTGTTCACAGCTTTGTGGAAGTTACCTGTGGCGCTGATGTTTAGGCTAAGGTATGTATAGTTTTTTTGTGGGATCTAGGGCAACGGTGTCTGGATGGAATTTGTATTTGTGGTCCTGGCGACTGGACCTTTTTTGGAACACCATTATTTTGGTCTTACTGAGATTTACTTTAAGGGCCCAGGTCTGGCAGAATCTGTGCAGAAAATTTAGGTGCTGCTGTAGGCCCTCCTTGGTTGGTGACAGAAGCACCAGATCATCAGCAAACAGTAGACATTTGACTTCAGATTCTAAACTCAGCAAAAAAAGAAACGTCCCTTTTTCAGGACCCTGTCTTTCAAAGATAATTCGTAAAAATCCAAATAACTTCACAGATCTTCATTGTAAAGGGTTTAAACACTGTTTCCCCATGCTTGTTCAATGAACCATAAACAATTAATGAACATGCACCTGTGGAACGGTCGTTAAGACACTAACAGCACAGTTAGTCACAGTTATGAAAACTTAGGACACTAAAGAGGCATTTCTACTGACTCTGAAAAACCACAAATGAAAGATGCCCAGGGTCCCTGCTCATCTGCGTGAACGTGCCTTAGGCATGCTGCAAGGACGCATGAGGACTGCAGATGTGGCCAGGGCAAAAAATTGCAATGTCCGTACTGTGAGACGCCTAAGACAGCGCAACAGGGAGACAGGACGGACAGCTGATCGTCCTCGCAGTGGCAGACCACGTGTAACAACACCTGCACAGGATCGGTACATCCGAACATCACACATGGGGGACAGGTACAGGATGGCAACAACAACTGCCCGAGTTACACCAGGAACGCACAATCCGTCCATCAGCTCACTATCAGCTCTCAGACTGTCTGCAATAGGCTGAGAGAGGCTAGACTGACGGCTTGTCCTCACCAGACATCACTGGCAACAACGTCGCCTATGGGCACAAACCCACCGTCGCTGGACCAGACAGGACTGGCAAAAAGTGCTCTTCACTGACGAGTCGCGGTTTTGTCTCACCAGGGGTGATGGTCGGATTCGCGTTCATCATCGAAGGAATGAGCGTTACACCGAGGCCTGTACTCTGGAGCGAGATCGATTTGGAGGTGGAGGGTCCGTCATGGTCTGGGGCGGTGTGTCACAGCATCATCGGACTGAACTTGTTGTCATTGCAGGCAATCTCAGCGATGTGCGTTACAGGGAAGACATCCTCCTCCCTCATGTGGTACCCTTCCTGCAGGCTCATCCTGACATGACCCTCCAGCATGACAATGCCACCAGCCATACTGCTCGTTCTGTGTGTGATTTTCTGCAAGACAGGAATGTCAGTGTTCTGCCATGGCCAGCGAAGAGCCCGGATCTCAATCCCATTGAGCACCTGGGACCTGTTGGATCGGAGGGTGAGGGCTAGGACCATTCCCACCAGAAATGTCCGGGAACTTGCAGGTGCCTTGGTGGAAGTGTGGGGTAACATCTCACAGCAAGAACTAGCAAATCTAGTGCAGTCCATGAGGAGGAGATGCACTGCAGTACTAAATGCAGCTGATGGCCACAACAGATACTGACTGTTACTTTTGATTTTGATCCCCCCTTTGTTCAGGGACACATTATTCCATTCCTGGTAGTCACATGTCTGTGGAATTTGTTCAGTTTATGTCTCAGTTGTTGAATCTTGTTATGTTCATACAAATATTTACACATGTTAAGTTTGCTGAAAATAAACGTAGTTGACAGTGAGAGGACGTTTCTTTTTTTGCCGGGTGCTGCAGACTGTTCTAGTGTCCTCGCCAATTCATTCATATATATGTTGAAGAGGGTGGGGGTTAAGCTGCATCCCGGTCTCACCCCACTGCCCTGTAGGAAGAAATGTGTGTGTTTTTTTGCCTATTTTAACCACACCCTTGATGTTTGTGTACATGAATTTTATAATGTCGTATGTTTTCCCCCAACACCACTTTACATCAATTTGTATTTAAATCAACAAAGCATGATAAGACTGCCTTTGTTTTGTTTTGTTTGATTGTCAATTAGGGTGTGCAGGGTGAATACGTGGTCTGTTGTACGATAATTTGGCAAAAAGCCAATTTGACATTTGCTCAGTACATTGTTTTCACTTGAGAAAATGTACGAGTCTGCTGTTAATGATTATGCAGAGGATTTTCCCAAGGTTGCTCTTGACGCATATGCCACAGTAGTTATTGGTGTCAAATTTGTCTCCACTTTTGTGGATTGGGGTGATCAGTCCTTGGTTCCAAATATTGGGGAAGATGCCAGAGCTAAGGATGATGTTAAAGGGTTTTAGTATAGCCAATTGGAATTTGTTGTCTGTATATTTGATCATTTCATTGAGGATACCATCAACAGCACAGGACTTTTTGGGTTGGAGGGTTTTTATTTTGTCCTGTAGTCCATTCAAGGTAATTGGAGAATCGAGTGTGTTCTGACCACCCGGGGGCGGCCCGTCAGGAAGTCCAGGATCCAGTTGCAGAGGGAGGTGTTTAGTCCCAGGGTCCTTAGCTTAGTTATGAACTTTGTGGGCACTATGGTGTTAAATGCTGAGGTGTAGTCAATGAACAGCATTCTCACATAGGTATTAATTTTGTCCAGGTGGGAAAGGGCAGTGTGGAGTGCAATTGAGATTGTGAATCTGATCTGTCTGGACGGTATGCGAATTGGAGTGGGTCTAGGGTTTCCGGGATGATGGTGTTGATGTGAGCCATGACCAGCCTTTCAAAGCACTTCATGGCTACTAACTTGAGTGCTACGGGGCGGTAGTCATTTAGGCAGGTTAGAGTGCATTATAACTGCAGTATGCTGCAAATGCTGTGTCCAAAATAAAACCGTTTTTTAAAATGCAGTTATTTTGCAGTGTAACTGCGGTTAGAGTGTGGTACACTGCAATTACTGCATCCAAAATACCACAGTAGACTGCAGTTACAGCACTTTTACTGCAGTTTCAAAATCATTTTGCAATCTTTTTTTGTAAGGGTAGGAAAGGGCCAATTTAGCAAGCTAGCTACTGCAAGACAACTACACAAGCAGACCAGAAACATACATGTTTTTCTGGCAATTACATTTAGCTTTGGATGTGATTTGATTGGTGTGAACGTGAGCTCAGCTCAACTCTGACTGGCAAATTATTTTATACTTTTTTTGTTATCAAAAGAGGCAAAATGCTTGCTGGCATCAATCAATCAAATGTTACAGCCGAAGCATGTCATTACATTTTTCCGGTGAGATTCAGCCACTTGCGAATTGAAGGGAAATTATGAAAACACAGAGAGACGAAAGATAAATGATTTTATAATTGTTATTTTACTATTGGTCAAATATTTTAGGGAAACCTGGCTTCCCTTGGCGTCCATGAATTCACGCCACTGCTACACGCTACTCAACGTTGTTGTATTCCACAACTGTCTTTCAGTTCCATTGCATACTTTTATTTTGAAATCAGTTACAGTGCCTATCGTACCTTTATTTAGAAATATGTGGTGGAACGGAAGTCGTTGCTTAGCGACAACTAAAAGCGTCTGATAAGTGTGAACTTGCAGTTGCTAGCGGCTTAATTTTGTTTTGTATAATATTTTAATTAGAAATAAAAATATATAATATACATATATAGCTAGCTATGCCACCAAAAAGACAAGGGCCTCTGCAAACAGTGCAAAGAGAGACGGATGATATCAAAAGACAGGTGAGCCAGCTAGCGTTAGCTAGCTAACTTGAGTGCAATGCATGGTAGTTTACCTGCTTTGCTTGGTTGCAGTCATCCTAGGCTACGATCCATCATATATGTGATACATGTGTTTTACGTTCCATAGGTTGACAGTCTGATAAAAGATGCACGGCTGTCGGGTGGGTCAGGGCGCACAGAGGCATATCAGAGGTAGCTAACGTAGCTACACCCTTCACTTATTCAAATCTGCTAAACGTTAGTTATAGTTAGCTAGCTGCTAACTTATGGATAGTATAACTAGCTAACTTAAAACGTTGCCTTTTCTTCCAGTCGATGCATACATCTACAAAACTTAGTGGAGGAGACAACCAGGAAGCTCAAGAAGTTAACCAAGGTAACGTTATGTATATACAGCATTTATTAAGCTAGCTAGCTAGCTACATTCTTTCCCCCCATTCATTTTCATCGTTGTTTTGTCTTTGAAATGCTGCTCCATACTTTTGTTGTTTTAGCTAGTTACTATACTTAGCTACACATTTTTCATCTGCTCCGCACTAAAGGCTGATGAGCCAGCCCCAGTGGGGAATTACGACCAGAGGAAGATGGAGGAGGAATGCCGTTTGCGGGGGATTGAGGAGAAGCTGCTGGTCCTAGTCCAGGAGCTCTCTCCGCCTCAGAAACGTGAGGGAGGGTGCGGACCATAGCAATATTTCTTAATAAACACATTCAAGACTATAGTCCTTGTGATTGTGTAATATTGTCTAAATTTTGATCCATGACTTGTGATGATGGTTTCTGTCTCCCAGGCCTCATAGGTGAGTTGTAGGCCCTTTGTTCAAAACAGACTTGCCTGGCTTCTGCTAGTGGAGGTTGTTATCTACCGCGTAGCTATGTGTTCAATTAAGACAAGTTCTTGAAACTGCCAGTGTCCAAAGAGAAAGACCATCTGCCCATTTTCTCCCCAGGTCATCCCAAGCCCAGGAAGATGAAGAGGAGGAAGACAGTAGTGAGGAAGACAGTGAGGAAGAGGAGAGTGTAGAAGATGAGGAAGAAGTTGATGAGGAAGATGTAGTCACAAAGACCATGGAACAAATCCCAGAGTCAGGCACTGCCACGTATATGGTCATCAGTGCCTTTAAAGGAGAGCAGGAAGGAGATCTTACCATTCAGGTCAAAATACTGCTCAGACAAATTCACTAGCATACAAAGATCATATCCTGACTGTTTGTGATAATGTAGTTAAACAGTGGTGCTATTTTTTGCTTATCTTTTCAGATGGGTGAGGTCCTGACGATTCTCAGTAAAAATGAGGATGGCTGGTGGCTTGCTCAGGACTCAAAGGGCAGTAAGGGACTAGTCCCCAAAACCTACTTGAAGGTACCATCAGTTGACCAATTCTTTGATGTTGATTGCTGTAATTCTATTTACAACAAAACATATAGTTTTATCTATGTTGTGTTTGTATGTTTCAGAGATATTCAGACCAGGATGAGGATGATGATGAGGAAGCGTCAGAGGATGAGGAGCTTGAGTCCAAAAGGAAGCAGAGGTGAGGTTCTCTTCATAACCACTAGATGGCAATGTTCACAAATGCGTTGCTCGAAGACTACATTACATTACATTTACGTCATTTAGCAGACGCTCTTATCCAGAGCGACTTACAAGTACATACATTCATACATTTTTTTGTACTGGCCCCCCGTGGGAAGTAAGACTATCACTCCATGAAAAAAATGATTATGAATTTTCCGACTGCTAGACAATCAAGTTTGTTGTTGTTGTTCTGTAATATAACACATACATTTACAGTGATGATGATGGTATTCTAGTGTTCCCAATGACTGTCACAGTGAATATCTTCTCACATTGACAGCTCAAACTGGGACAGTGTGAGGAGAGCCATCACTGAGGTAAGAGGAGCTAGTGGTGGACCAGTTCAACTAGATTCTAAAACATAATGTACTACTTGTGTGTGTGTATGCACATGTACATTTGTGTGTGTCTATTCCTGTGTGAAATTATTTTCAGATTGATGCTACTGATGTTCTGTCAGCCATGGGTGCTATCCCTGCTGGGTTCAGGTCATCCACCCTCTCTAAACTACTAAATGAAGGTAAGTCTCTGAGCTTAGATCAGCCTTGTCTCACAGAGGCATGACATTCTGCCGGAACAGAAAGATTCGCCTGATCAACAAAAAATGCGTGTATATAGTTCTCACGAATAATATTTAATCACGTATCATCAGCTTGTGTACTGTGGGCCGGATTGGATGTCATCGATAAAGAACAGCTGCGTCATCTTTTAGTACCCTGTGTTCTGATGTACCATTATCTTCATCAAATACCCACATTTACTAACCCTCTGTGCTACACACACACACACACCGCTAATATGTCACAGCAGGCATGCATGCACACAAAGACATAGACATTTTCTGCCATGTCGGTCACCCACCCCAGAGGCTGTATGCTTTTCATGATCTGCATAATTCTTCAATAGTTGGATGGTTTGTACAGTCAAACAAAGGAATAGCTAGTGGACAGGGTCACACCCAATGTTCCCACCAAGCTGCGTGCGTCAGCGGCCGTGCACTTCCTCCAGGACTGCCGTGCAGAAGAAATGCCAGGCAGCGCAGAGACGCAAGAGATTAAACTTCACTGAGTTCACCCCATTAATTTGCACTATATAGATTGTTTTTTCTGCCCCTTTTCAATGCAACAAACCAAAACAAATCTAACTTTCCAAGATTGAGTCTGATTTTGTGGTAGGCAGAGCCAGAGTGCAAAGGAGTAGAATTCTATTGGCGGTCTTTCAATCACCAGCGAGTGAATTCACTTTTCAGTTAGCGAGTTATTAGCCCCGTTAGAAATAAGTATAGGTCAGCAATGGGGAGTTACTGCTTCCTACAAGAGAGCAAAACCTGTAGGCTACATTTCAAGCTGTCTTTGAAAAGCCAGTCAGGTAAAAAGCTTATGTCTTAATTAAAGGGGCAGTGTTGTATTTTGAGACAGGCTTGAATATGCAAATAAGCCAATAGGCAGAGGGGTAGCCTACATTGTCTAATTATCTGTATGGTAATAAGAATTACTTTTATTTTGTAAAGTGGATTCTTGAATCATACAACACAATACAATGCAATTTACGGTCACCTATTTAGCCCATGGTGTTACAGACCAAGTAAATAAACATTCATTAATGTCAACTTTTTATAAATCTTATTCAATGTAGGCCTGCATTGAACACCACATGTAGGCTATATCTTAGAAATCAAAAGCTATTTCAATGTGAAAATGTAATGGGATTTTGTCCATTGGTTTTGTTGGCAGGCCTACAGTACATTATGCTCAAATATCCATAATAGCCTATTGGCTACTGTCTAAAACTGTAAGTGTACAGCCTCAGTGTTCATTGTAAATGCACGCCGGAAGTTGCACAAAATTCTCACAACGTTGAAGTTTCCGCTCATAAGACCTAGAATTTGCTTGTATGTTTTCATAAGGGCCTGTGGCCTGTGTGTTTTACAGGGATTACCTACAGAGCAAGTCACTACATCCAGCCAGAGTTGAGCCAATCCAAACTGTCCTTCAAAGACCTCTTCCGGGACCCAGACACTGGAAAAGTAAGCATTTATACTGAGATGACATTAAAGCAGTTATGGCCAACTTGCAAAGGTCACATCACACAAATAGGTCCTCCTTTAGCTTGATGTATGTTGGGGGTGTGGCAGTCATGACATTTTGTCAGCCGGTGATTGTCAAACAAATAACTGTTGGTCTCACGGTATTTGACCGTTAATTAACATGAACACATTTAGCATCTCCTGGCTTCCACACACAGCCTACAAGCCACTGATGTACACCTTTGGAACATCTACATTTTTAAAAGTCTAAGAAATCCATTTAATATAGCCTACACCTTCACAATAAATCCATGATTTATTTTAGATAGACTATTTTCTTCATGTCATGTTTCTTTAGACTATTTCAGAAGAACAGAATAGTATACTCTGAGTTGTCCTCATGTTAGGCCCTAATAAGGCTATGTCATATGGCTGTGGGCTACACTAGTTAATTTAGCAAAGAAGATTTGCTCAGAATTCCGTGGCATTATTTTTTATTATTTTATAATATGAACAATACAATTGAACAAAGCTGAATAAAATAGAAAGGATATTTTCTCCAAACGATTTCCAAGGAAGTACGCACATTCGGCTATTCTGTGTTAAGAGGTTAACAGAGAAACAGGTCCTCCTATATGCTTAATTTAGAGTTATTTATGCAACTTTAGTTGTTCTACAAACGTTGGGCTATATGTTTTTTATACATTCTAAGGCTGCATGATATGACTCTAATGATGATTTGAAAAAAGCTGATTTGTTTCTTGTACAGGCTGCACACACTTCGTCAGTCTCTCATTCACAGTTTGACAAGCACTTGATAATATTCTCACCATGTCTCGAATTTCCTGGTGGCGTTCCCCTTGTGTGACTGTAATTCCCGCTAAAAAAATCCATGCCTTTTGCGGCCAAAGTGTCCGTTGTGCCCTTGGGCTGAATATAATACTTATAATTCCCTTCTCCCAGCTGCCGTGCTCCGAAGCACCTCTCACTCACATGGCTCTCTCAGATATCTCAATTCTTATTAGCCAATGCCCGTCACGTGATTGGGTCCTTCTCACAGCTAAGAAGTAGGCTGGAAGTGAAGACAGACACATCGGGGACGCAATTGCGCGCGTCCTTATCGAATTCCGAGGCACATATTGCAGATGTTAGAAGAACTGCCCACATTTGTCTACTTTTCATCAGCCAACAAGATGAGTAGGCCTAATGAACAGCAAAAGCACTAGCCTATGTCAATCTACTATCCTCCATAGTACACATGTTGACCTATTGTATTGTTCAACTTGTTCTTCTGTGCAATAAATAAATATTCTAACATACAGTACCAGTCAAAAGTTGGGACACACCTACTCATTCAAGGGTTTTTCTTTATTTTTACTATTTTCTACATTGTAGAATAATAGTGAAGACATCAAAACTTCATCAGTCTCTCATTCACCGTTTGACAAGCACTTGATCATATTCTCACCAGGCCTCGAATTTCCCGGTGGCGTTCCCCTTGTGTGGCTGTAATGCCCCTTAAAAAATACATATGCTGACACTTGTTGGCTGCTTTTCCTTCACTCTGCGGTACAACTCCTCCCAAACCATCTCATTTTGGTTGAGGTCAGGTGATTGTGGAGGCCAGGTCATCTGAAGCAGCACTCCATCACTCCCCTTCTTGGTCAAATAGCCCTTACACAGCCTGGAGGTGTGTTGGGTCATTGTACTGTTGAAAAACAAATGATTGTCCCACTGTGCTGTAGGTGTCCTGGAGGGCAGGTAGTTTGACCCCGGTGATGCGTTGTGAAGACCGCACCACCTTCTGGAGAGCCTTGTGGTTGTGGGCGGTGCAGTTGCCATACCAGGCGGTGATACAGCCCGACAGGATGCTCTCAATTGTGCATCTGTAAAAGTTTGTGAGGGTTTTAGGTGACAAACCAAATTTATTCAGCCTCCAGAGGTTGAAGAGGCACTGTTGCGCCTTCTTCACCACACTGTCTGTGTGGGTGGACCATTTCAGTTTCTCCGTGATGTGTATGCTGAGGAACTTAAAACTTTCCACCTGCTGTCCCGTCGATGTGGATAGGGGCGTGCTAGCTCTGGTGTTTCCCTGAAGTCCACGATAATTTCCTTTGTTTAATTGATGTTGAGTGAGAGGTTGTTTTCCTAACATCACACTCTGAGTGCCCTCACCTTCTCCCTGTATCTCGTTGTTGTTGGTAATCAAGCCTACTACTGTTGTGTCGTCTGCAAACTTGATGACTGAGTTGGAGGCGTGCTTGGCCACGCAGTCATGGGTGAACAGGGAGTACAAGAGGGGGCTGAGCACGCACCCTTGTGGGGCCCCAGTGTTGAGGATCAGCGAAGTGGAGATGTTGCTTCCTACCTTTACCACCTGGGGGCGGCCCGTCGGGAAGTCCAGGACCCAATTGCACAGGGCGGGGTTGAGACGCAGGGCCTCAAGCTTAATGATGATCTTGGAGGGTACTATGGTGTTGAATGATGAGTTATAGTCAATGAACAGCATTCTTACATAGGTATTCCTCTTGTCCAGATGGACAAGTTGAAGTGGGTCTAGGGTGACAGATAAGGTGGAGGTGATATGATCCTTGACTAGCCTCTCAAAGCACTTCATGATGACAGAAGAGAGTGCTATGGGGCGATAGTCATTTAGTTCAGTTACCTTTGCCTTCTGGGGGTACAGGAACAATGGTGGCCATCTTGAAGCATGTGGGGACAGCAGACTGGGATAGGGAGAGATTGAATATGTCCGTAAACACACCAGCCAGCTGGTCTGCGCATACTCTGAGGACACGGCTAGGGCTGGCAGCCTTGCGAGGGTTAACACGTTTAAATGTCTTACTCACGTCGGCCACAGACGAGAGCCCACAGTCCTTGGTAGCGGGCCATTCGGTGGCACTGTATTAACCACAAAGCGGGGCAAAGGTGTTTAGTTTGTCTAGGAGCAAGACGTTGGTGTCTGTGACATGGCTGGTTTTCCTTTTGTAGTCTGTGATTTCCTGTAGACCCTGCCACATACGTCTTGTGTCTGAGCCATTGAATTGCTTCTCCACTTTGTCTCTATACTGACATTTCGCTTGTTTGATTGCCTTGCGGAGGGAATGACTACACTGTTTGTTTTCTTCTTATTCCACCGGTCTAATGTCCATTGCTTGTGTTTCTTGGCCCAAGCAGGTCTCTTCTTCTTATTTGTATCCTTAGTAGTGGTTTCTTTGCAGCATTTCGACCATGAAGGTCTGATTCATGCAGTCTCCTGAACAGTTGATGTTGAGATGTGTCTGTTACCTGAACCCTGTGAAGCATTTATTTGGGCTGCAATTTCTGAGGCTGGTAACTGTAATGAACTCATCCTCTGGAGCAGAGGTCACTCTGGGTCTTCCTTTCCTGTGGCGGTCCTCATGAGAGCCAGTTTCATCATGGAGCTTGATGGTTTTTGCGACTGCACTTGAAGAAACTTTCAAAGTTCTTGAAATGTTCTGGATTGACTGACCTTCATGTCTTAGTGTAATGATGGACTGTCGTTTCTCTTTGCTTATTTGAGCTGTTCTTACTATAATATGGACTTGGTCTTTTACCAAATAGGGCTATCTTCTGTATACCACCTTGTTACAACACAACTGATTGTCTCAAACGCTTTAAGAAGGAAAGAAATTCCACAAATTAACTTTTAACAAGGCACACCTGTTAATTGAAATGCATTCCAGGTGACTACCTCATGAAGCTGGTTGTGAGAATGCCAAGAGTGTGCAAAGCTGTCATCAAGGCAAAGGGTGGCTACTTTGAAGAATCTCAAATATTTTTAGATTTGTTTAACACTTTTTTGGTTACTTATGATTCCATACGTGTTATTTCATAGTTTTGATGTCTTCACTATTATTCTACAATGTAGAAAATAGTAAAAGTAAAGAAAAACCCTTGAATGAGTAGGTGTGTCCAAACTTTTGACTGGTACTGTCAGGGGATGACGCTGGAGAGGAGAAGCAAGTACGGGGAGTCAACCATTTAATAGGGAACGGACATAGAACGAGACAGGACAGCGTCAGCACACTGGTAATAGAGACAAATTACATTCAATGCAGCAACGGGGAACTGACAAATATAGGGAGGTAATAAACAGGTGATGAGTGAGTCCAGGTGAGTCCAATATCGCTGAAGTGCTTGACGAGGGAAGGCAGGTGTGCGTAATAGATGATGGCAGGAGTGCGTGATGCAGGGCAGCCTGGCACCCTCGAGTGCCAGGGGGGACGAGTGGGAGCAGGCGTAACAGTACCCCCACCGATGGAACCGGGGGTGCCTAGCCAGCTCGAGAGGTTTCCTTGCCCCGGTTGGCTTGGAAGGCGCCCATCCCACGTCGAGCCTCAGTCGGATCGTCAGGTCTTGTTCGCCCGGCCGGCCCAGGAGTTTTTTTTTGGTGACGTCGGGTTTGGATTCCGCCGCCGATGGAACCGGGGGTGCCTAAGTCAGCTATAAGCACAGATGTTCCAAAATTCAATCAATTAGCGGGAAAACACTAATCTCAAAAGTGATCGTAACTTGAACCAAACTTGAAACACTATGTATTCCAGTTAGGCTCTACACTGGTTGTAAAGCGGATTGTGCTTAATTTTAAGAAGTTATTTGGCCACTTTAGTTGTGATACAAACCTTATCAAAACATATAGGCCTATGGGCTAGGCTCTATTAGGTTAGACATTGATTTGAAAAAGGCATGCACTGTTTCTTGCCTTACTGCACACGCTGGGCATCATTCACAAGTGATAATACATAATTCACAAGTGATAATACATCATTCACAAGTAATAGGCTAAAATTGTAGACCCATCAGACTATTCTTGGTTTAATGTTGTCTTTACGTATCCTAAATATGTGTGAAATAAATATATGTGTGAAATTAGTTTGTATTTAGAATGGACCATGAGAAAATACATGGGGGAAAAATAAATGTCATCTACGCACTTAAATGCCAGCCAGGTAGGCTATACTCCTTTTGTAAAGAGAAACAATGTGCTTAATATTAGGAAAGTTGAGAAATAAATATAGTAGGCCTAGCCTATAGAAAGCTGATGGGATCATCCTCTTTTTATTAGAGGCCATCACTCTGTTTTCTCCCGCAATTACATAATCTATAGAAATGTTGCCCAACATGAGCTCATGGGCTCTCAGGAAATGTTTGATTTTCTTAAAGTGATTAGAGTGATTTAGAGGGACAATAGAGTGCTGAGTACCAACAGTTAGCAAGTTTGGTAGGCTACTGTTATCAAGAAAAATGCTTTTGCAACCTCTTTACAATACGGAATTGAGACCAAAAGCTCAAGAGAAGTTTCAAGTATTTAATACCAAGGATACAGTCAGCTGAGTGCATAAATTTAGAAAGTTCACAAAACGTCTTATACTTTTCCCTCCTTTTGGTCACCAACCTCTTGTTGGTGTCACCTCCCCAGCTATACATTTCATGACCCAAATGAGTTTCCCTCCTTTCCCCTGTGGAATGTCCATGGTCCTCTCTTTGTTTAGCCAGATGCCCATCTTCTGTTCTGGGCCTGACCCTGCTCTCTGATCCTCTTATCTGATTAGGTAAACTTTTCTAAATTAGCATACGCACAGTTTCATGGCCTAAAATCCATTAATACTCACAGTAATCATTCACTAAACAGGTTACAAACTAACTACAGTTTAACTTGAACATGTTACATTTTAATAGAATCCATCACTACTAACGACCATCAGCAGCATCAGAGCTTGGAGAAGCCTAGGTACGCGACTAAATGGTCACATGGAATTTGACTGCGGTCATGACGCATGACCGCCGGTGTGGCGGTAATGCGGTCACTGTAACAGCCCTCGTGTCAGTTATTGTGTGTGTGTTGGTGACAATTGTTATTAGTGTGTGCTGTTTCGTTTGACTCAACCATTGTGAGTCAGGACTTTATCTTCATTAGGATGGTGTAGGCATGACTATTTTGCATGTATTAGAAGTAAGAAGGAACCCTCTCGTCCCCCATAGGTTCGTCAGAGGACAGCGAGGACGTCCCTCACTCTGACTCTGTGGAGCTGCAAGAGTATCCCCACCCCAGGGGTCGGAGTTCAAGTCCTCAGTCGGCACATCCGCCTCTGCGCTTTCGACGGTACTCAGGTGGGATACCTCTACCCTGCCGTGCTCACCCATGATGCCTTTTTGACTAGATTGTGTCTTTCTACACTCTTCTCTTGCCCAACATTTGTTCCTTTCAACATACCTAGCTCTTTTTATATAATGTCAGTGAGGCTGTTGTGAATGTTGTGAGTGAGGGTCAATCATTTAATTGTTGACCGTCTACTCTTTTTAGGTTCTTAGTAACATCCACACCATCCGAGCCACTTGCCAAGCAAACAACGTCAAGACCTGGTCCTTTTCTCCCCGGGTACTTCATCATTTAGACATCACTGAACACTCAAGCTATTGAAATGGAGCAGAGCGTACCATGCTGTATAGTCTGAATGTATTTCTGTAAAGCTAAAAGTTTAGTTTAAATGCTTGTTTGGTTTGGTTTCGCAGATGACTGGGAATCTACCCAGCCTTTTGGACGGGGACTGTTTTCTGAGGTGCAACTCGGACGCTCCTGAGCTGGGAATATTATTTGAACTTGGCGTCACATACATCCGAAATGTAAGCGTTTCTTATACCATTCCTGAGAAAGACTACTCAAGTCTACGTTGTCTCTCAGTGCAGTAGCCATGTCTGTAGACTAACCCCTTTAGCCATGCCCTAGGAGGTAGCTGTTATTTCTCCAACGGTGTACTACGAAGACGGTTAATTATAAGCAGTATCTATAACATGATTTTCGAATGATTCTTATTTGCATTTATTTATATTGAGCTCTTGCTCTCCAGTCTACAGGTGAGAGAGGAGACCTGAGCTGTGGCTGGGCCTTCCTGAAGCTCTTTGACACCAACGGAGCACCTGTCCCACACAGGTACTGTACTGCTCCTTTACTGGCCCAGCGCCACAAAGACTCGCAGCTCGATGTCGCCATTAACACAGATGGCCTAAGAGATATCAAAATCTGATTTCATTGATCGGGTTACGTACTGTAGTGTACATGAGGGTGTCGTAGAACACGAAGATCATCTAGTCAGATTGGTGTTGCCCCTGTTTCACCTGTGCTGATGATCAGATACAGAGAACACCAGACTGCTTTTCCTACGGTAGTACAGTACGGTATGTGTTGCAGTAGCTGTTTGTCACTAATGAGGAATGCTCTCGGGCCGATGTCGTTCCGTCTCATTTCTCCCTAAGAGATCTGTTCCGAAGCCAAAAATGACTCGCAGCCCAGTGTCGTCATCAACACATACAGTATGTCAGAAGAGATTTCATAGTCTGGGAGTGAATCTCATGCCTGTGTCTGTCTGTCTTTGTCTGTCTGTCTGTCTCTGTCTGTGTATCTGTCTGTAGGACCTATGAATTGCTTGTGCATGGAGGCACACCGTATGAAAAGGACATAGAGGTGGATCCGTCATTAACAAGAGGAGGTATGAACGCGCAAAAAGTGCTTGTTAATTACATGTTATTAAATAAAGTTGTATTGAATTGAGAGGTCATTATTACCAATGTTATGTTGAGAATTAGAGTTTCTGTGGTTCTCATCGTCCCTGTGATCTCTTTCTGGTCCCAGCCACAGGAACAGGCATGTTCCAGCAGATGATGTTGTCCAGGAAACTCCCTAAACTCTTCCTCAAGCTGAAATCGCCAAACGTTCGCACAAGGTCACAGCTGAGGTGAGTGTGGATTTTGGAATCGAAGCTACAGCACCTCTTGTCACATAGCTAGCTACAGGAACATCAAAACTACTAACTCCTCTCCCTGCTTTGTCAGTGCTCTTCCAGATACTCTAGTGGGCAGTCTCTCCAGTATACACCTGCTGGTTCTACACAGACAACTACTGGCAGATATTCTGCTTATGGACAGGGCTACCATGCAGAATGCAGGTAACACATGCACGCACGCACACACACTCCCACATACCCATGGATAGGGATAATGGGTTGACTATATATGATATGTTGGATACAGCATCACCACCATTGATCAGGTCAAATACTTAGTGTACATGATTGTGTCTTCCACGTAGAACAGAGTCCGGTTTCCCAATAGCGGTCGAACAGGTTTATGAGTGTTTTTAACGATGCATCGTTCCTATAATGGCCGAAGATGTCACATATTTTCCAAAACAGCACGCAGAGAGAACGTTGGAGCACGTGTTGATACTGATAGGATCGAAAGAAAGGCAGCGCTGCTCTCGGATCAGCTTTCTCCATTCATACTGATGATGGATCAGCACCTAGAGATCAGCTCTTCACCTGACTATGTGTCCTCTCATAGTCCGAGAGCATCTGGTCGTTGTGTTGGTGGCACAGGGCTACGCATTTCTCCTAATTGGAGATTTTTTTCCCCTCCCTCACCTGTCCTCATTTGAATTCCATGCTGTCACTGTCACTCGTCCACTCAAGCTTAACATTGTTGTCATCTATCACCCACCAGGTGCTCTTAAAGAGTTCCTCAATGAGCTTGACACCTTGATGAACTCATTTCCTGACAGTGGTTCACCGTTCTTTGTGCTTGGCGACTTCAACCTCCTGACGTCTGCCTTCGTTTAATTTCTTTCCAACTCTCTCTTTCCCCTCCTTGCCTCTTTTGACCTCACCCTTTCCCAATCCCCTCCCACTCACAAGGCAGGCAATACGCTTGACCTCATCTTTACTAGAGGCTGCAGGCCTACTAATCTCACTGCAACTCCCCTTCAGGTCTCTGATCACTACTTTGTTTCCTTTTCTGTCTCCCTCTCCTCCAACCCTAGCCACTCAGCCCCTACCCAGATGGTCATGTGCCGTCGCAATCTTCACTCTCTCTCCCACTACGCTCTCCTCTTCTATCCTATCATCTCTCCCTTCTGTTAAATCCTTCTGTCTCCTGGTTCTGCCTCTTCAACCCTAGTCTCATCCTATGACTCGCACTGTCCCCTTTCCTCCCGGCCGGCTCGGTCCTGCCCGCTCATACCTCTCCAACAGGGTTGACAACTCCACGGCATCCCCTCCCAGAGTGCAAAGAACCTTGTTGTTTTCTGCAAACATCAAAGCAGTGACTCGTTCATGCTCTACATCAAACCCCTCCAACTTATCCAGAACACCACAGCACGCCTGGTGTTCAACCTTCCCAAGTTCTCCCATGTCACCCCGCTCCTCTGCACACTCCACTGGCTTCCAGTCAAGGCTCGCATCCAATTCAAGACCATGGTACTTGCCTACAGAGCGCCTCCCTACCTTCAGGTTATGATCAAACCCTGCACCCCAACCTGAGCACTCCGTTCGGCCACCGCTGGTCTCTGGGCCTTCCTACCCCTACGGGAGGGAAGCTCCCGCTAAGACCCATCGTTTCTGTCCTGGCACAACAATAGTGGAACCAGCTTCTCCCTGAAGCTAGGACAGCAGAGTCCCTACCCATCTCCCGAAAACATCTAAAACCCTACCTCTTCAAAGAGTATCTTAAATAATCCCACCACACCCCCTTTTCACCCGACCCGAAATATTACCACCTATATGGCTGCAAATATTGAGACGGCTTATTCTAATGCTTACCCAATAACAATGCACTAAATCACAGATTGCACATCATTGCGCTCATTTTTACACATCATGAAATATATTGAGGAAAGGATAAGCCTATTGGAAAAATAGTCAATTGATTGAACAAAATTGATTTCAATATGATTAATATATACAGTGCTGCAAAAAAGTATTTAGTCAGCCACCAATTGTGCAAGTTCTCCCACTTAAAAATATGAGAGAGGCCTATAATTTTCATCATAGGTACACTTCAACTATGACAGACAAAATGAGGAAAAGAAATCCAGAAAATCACATTGTAGGATTTTTAATGAATTTATTTGCAAATTATGGTGGAAAATAAGTATTTGGTCACCTACAAACAAGCAAGATTTCTGGCTCTCACAGACCTGTAACTTCTTCTTTAAGAGGCTCCTCTGTCCTCCACTCGTTACCTGTATTAATGGCACCTGTTTGAACTTGTTATCAGTATAAAAGACACCTGTCCACAACCTCAAACAGTCACACTCCAAACTCCACTATGGCCAAGACCAAAGAGCTGTCAAAGGACACCAGAAACAAAATTGTAGACCTGCACCAGGCTGGGAAGACTGAATCTGCAATAGGTAAGCAGCTTGGTTTGAAGAAATCAACTGTGGGAGCAATTATTAGGAAATGGAAGACATACAAGACCACTGATAATCTCCCTCGATCTGGGGCTCCACGCAAGATCTCACCCCGTGGGGTCAAAATGATCACAAGAACGGTGAGCAAAAATCCCAGAACCACACAGGGGGGACCTAGTGAATGACCTGCAGAGAGCTGGGACCAAAGTAACAAAGCCTACCATCAGTAACACACTACGCCGCCAGGGACTCAAATCCTGCAGTGCCAGACGTGTCCCCCTGCTTAAGCCAGTACATGTCCAGGCCCGTCTGAAGTTTGCTAGAGAGCATTTGGATGATCCAGAAGAAGATTGGGAGAATGTCATATGGTCAGATGAAACCAAAATAGAACTTTTTGGTAAAAACTCAACTCGTCGTGTTTGGAGGACAAAGAATGCTGAGTTGCAGCCAAAGAACACCATACCTACTGTGAAGCATGGGGGTGGAAACATCATGCTTTGGGGCTGTTTTTCTGTAAAGGGACCAGGACGACTGATCCGTGTAAAGGAAAGAATGAATGGGGCCATGTATCCTGAGATTTTGAGTGAAAACCTCCTTCCATCAGCAAGGGCATTGAAGATGAAACGGGGCTGGGTCTTTCAGCATGACAATGATCCCAAACACACCGCCCGGGCAACGAAGGAGTGGGTTCGTAAGAAGCATTTCAAGGTCCTGGGGTGGCCTAGCCAGTCTCCAGATCTCAACCCCATAGAAAATCTTTGGAGGGAGTTGAAAGTCCGTGTTGCCCAGCAACAGCCCCAAAACATCACTGCTCTAGAGGAGATCTGCATGGAGGAATGGGCCAAAATACCAGCAACAGTGTGTGAAAACCTTGTGAAGACTTACAGAAAACGTTTGACCTCTGTCATTGCCAACAAAGGGTATATAACAAAGTATTGAGATAAACTTTTGTTATTGACCAAATACTTATTTTCCACCATAATAAATTCATTAAAAATCCTACAATGTGATTTTCTGGATTTTTTTTTCTCATTTTGTTTGTCATAGTTGAAGTGTACCTATGATGAAAATTACAGGCCTCTCTCATCTTTTTAAGTGGGAGAACTTGCACAATTGGTGGCTGACTAAATACTTTTTTGCCCCACTGTATACGGTGCCTGCAGAAAGTATTCATACCCCTTGGCTTATTGCACATTTTGTTGTTACAGCCTAAATTCAAAATTGATTAAATTGTGTTTTTTTCTCACCCATCTACACACTACGCCATAATGACAAAGTGAAAACATGTTTTTAGAAATTGTTGCTAATTTATTGAACATTTAATATCTTATTTACATGAGTATTCACACCCCTGAGTCAATACTTTGTAGAAGCACCTTTGGCGGTGATTACAGCTGTGAGTCTGTAATACCTACATGTTTCCCTGACCCAGTTTATAATACCTACATGTTTCAAGCAAACCACCATAGTCCCTGTGCCCAAGACTACCGCCCCATAGCACTCACATCTGTAGCTATTAAATGCTTTGAAAGGCTGGTCATGGCTCACATCAACACCATCATCCTAGACACCCTGGACCCACTCCAATTCTCATACCGCCCCAACAGATCCACAGATGGCGCAATCTCTATTGCAGTCCACACTGCCCTTTCCCACCTGGACAAAAGGAACACATATTTGAGATTGCTGTTCATTGACTATAGCTCTGCATTCAACACCATAGTGCCCTCCAAGCTCTTCACTTAGCTAAGGACCCTGGGACTGAACACTTCCTTCTGCAGCTGGATCCTGGACTTCCTGACGGGCAGTAGGAAACTGAGGGCCGAACACACCCCCATTCACATCGACAGGGATGTAGTGAAGCGGGTTGGGAGATTCAAGTTCCTTGGTATCCACATCACTAAGGCCCTATCATGGTCCAAAAACACCAATCGTGAAAAGTGCCTGAAAACGCCTCTTCCCCATCAATAGGCTGAAAAGGTTTGGCATGAACCCTCAGGGCCTCAAAAGGTTCTACAGTTGCACCATTGAGAGCATCTTGACTGGCTGCATCACCGCTTGGTATAGCAACTGCTCTGCATACGAACGCAAGACTACAGAGGGTAGTGCGTACGGCCCAGTACATCGCTCCCTGCCGGCGAGAGAGCGCTAACTATATTTCGCGGTATATATAGATCTCATGCATCTTCTCAAGTACCCCCTGTGGATAGGCCAAGTTACCCGAGGAGTCCTAGTACTTCTGGTTGGGAACCCTGCTGTACTGCATAATTGTAGCGGGTTTACTAACACGTTAGTTCTAGTAGCTATGTTGACTATGACATGACAACGATGTAGGCTGTGTGTAGCGGTTATGATATGAAGGTTTGGCATGGAAATGTTTTTTTTGCCTGGTCACAGACAGCTGATGTGTTGTACACTGAAGTCCACAAGCGAATGGAAAAGGTGAGAGGAGGAGAGCACTTAGATAGATGCAAGAAGGAATTATATATACAACAAGCTGTTTGTATGTGGCTGCTATGAAAGTTAACTGTGTTTGCGTGTAATCAGGAGTGTATTCATTGTGCCAATTCTGTTGAAAACGTTTCTTAAATGGAAGCGAACAAAACGGGGATAAACATACCTGAATTTGTCCAATAGAAACTATTGTTTGTAACTGTTGGACTAATGTGCACCTACTGTCACGACTTCCGCCGAAGTCGGTCCCTCTCATTGTTCAGGCGGTGTTCGACGGTCGACGTCACCGACCTTCTAGCCATCACTGTTCCATTTGTCATTTTCCATTGGTTTTGTCTTGTTTTCCTTCACACCTGGTTCCAATCCCATCAATTACATGTTGTGTATTTAACCCTCTGTTTCCCCTCATGTCCTTGTCGGAGATTGTTTTGTTTGTATGTGATGTGCATTTTAGTGTTGGTGTGCGACGGGTTTTGTACCCACTTGTTATTTTGTACATTTTGGTTGTTTTGGAGTTGTTTAATAAATACGGAGTTGTTTAATAAATACTAAGTTCGTTCTCCTGCGCCTGACTTCCCTGCCACCAACACGCACCCCTTACAGAATCTCCAACCTACCTATGGAGTCAGCAGGAGAAGGTACCTCGGCCATGGAGGTGGAGGAGCGCGTCCAGGAGCATGCGGTAATGCTTTACCATCTGGGCGCTGCCATGGATCGCGTTATCAAGACAATGGACTGCTGGGAGAGACAGCGAGTTCTTCAAGCGCCTCCACCAGCACAACCGGGGTCTCCCCTGAGCGCCCCTTTCCCGTCTGAACCCAGTGGGATCCGTCTCTCCATGCCACAGGAGTACGACGGGAGTGCTGCCAACTGCCAGGGTTTCCTCCTCCAACTAAACCTCTATCTGGCCACGGTCCACCCAGCTCCATCGGACCGTGAGAAGGTGTCCGCTCTCGTCTTGTGCCTCACCGGGAAAGCCCTGGAGTGGGCCAACGCCGTGTGGAGAGAGGGAGATGCGGCGTTGGACCATTTTGAGGAGTTCACCCGCCGTTTCTGGGCAGTCTTCAACCACCCGCCCGAGGGTAGAGCGGTGGGTGAGCGCCTCTACCATCTGAGGCAGGAGACGAGGAGCGCCCAGGAGTTTGCCCTGGAGTTTAGGACCCTGGCTGTTCCATCCCCCAGCGCAGGATGGAACAACAGGGCCTTGATCGACCACTACCGCTGCAGTCTGCGCGAGGACGTTCGTCGGGAGCTGGCCTGCAGAGACACCACCCTCACTTTCGACCAGCTGGTGGACCTGTCCATCCAGCTGGACAACCTGCTGGCTACTCGCGGACGTCCAGATCGGGGTCTGGTGGTTCCATCCTCCCGCACCCCATCTCCGATACCCATGGAGCTGGGAGGGGCGGTGCGCAGGGAGAACGGAGGGGGTTTCCGCTCGTGCACCATCTGTGGCCACAGAGGTCACACTGCTGGTCGGTGCCGGATAGGTTCCTCTGGGAATCGAGGGAGCAGGCAGGGCGCTCTGGCGTCACCCCAGGTGAGCTGGCACCATTCTCACCCAGAGTCCTCTGTTGCTCATATGTTTGTCTGTCACTTTTTTCCTGAGTTTTCCCCGCATTTCCAGCATAAGGCGCTCATAGATTCAGGCGCGGCTGGGAATTTCATTGATAGAGCGTTAGCTCATAGGTTCCCGTGGATGTGCCCTTCCCCGTTCACGCCTTAGATAGTCGACCATTAGGGTCAGGGTTAATTAGGGAGGCTACCGCTCCTTTGGGCATGGTGACGCAGGGGGGTCACACGGAGAAAATTAGTATTTTCCTTATTGACTCTCCTGCGTTTCCCGTGGTGCTGGGCCTACCCTGGTTAGCTTGTCATAACCCCATTGTTTCTTGGCCACAGAGGACTCTCACAGGGTGGTCGCGAGAGTGCTCAGGTAGGTGTTTAGGGGTTTCTGTTGGTGCTACTACGGTGGAGAGTCCAGACCAGGTCTCCACCGTGCGCATTCCTCCTGAATATGCCGATTTGGCTCTCGCCTTCTCTAAAAAGAAGGCGACTCAATTACCAACTCATCGACGGGGCGATTGTGCGATAGATCTCCTGGTAGACGCTGCACTTCCCAGGAGTCACGTGTATCCCCTCTCACAGGCGGAGACGGAGGCTATGGAAACATATGTCTCCGAATCCCTGCGTCAGGGGTACATTCGGTCCTCCACTTCACCCGTCTCCTCGAGTTTCTTTTTTGTGAAGGAGGGAGGTCTGCGTCCGTGTATTGACTACCGGGGTCTTAATCAGATCACGGTGAGGTATAGTTACACGCTACCGCTCATAGCCACAGCGATAGAGTCAATGCACGGGGCGCGCTTCTTCACCAAACTAGATCTCAGGAGCGCTTACAATCTAGTGTGTATCCGAGAGGGAGACGAGTGGAAGACGGCTTTCAGTACCACCTCTGGGCACTATGAGTACCTCGTCATGCCGTACAGGTTGATGAATGCGCCATCAGTCTTCCAAGCTTTTGTAGACCAGATTTTCAGGGACTTGCAGGGTGTAGTGGTGTATATTGATGACATTTTGATATACTCCGCTACACGCGCCGAGCATGTGTCCCTGGTGCTTGGTCGCCTGTTGGAGCATGACCTGTAAGTCAAGGCTGAGAAATGCCTGTTCTTCCAACAGTCCGTCTCCTTCCTAGGGTATCGCATTTCCACGTCAGGGATGGAGATTGAGAGTGACCGCATTGCAGCCGTGCGTAATTGGCCGACTCCCACCACGGTTAAGGAGGTGCAGCGATTCTTAGGGTTTGCCAACTACTACCGGTTTATCCTGGGTTTTGGTCAAGTAGCGGCTCCTATTACTTCACTGCTGAAGGGGGGCCCGGTGCGCTTGCAGTGGACAGCTGAGGCGGACAGGGCTTTCAGTCACCTGAGGGCTTTGTTTACCTCGGCTCCCGTGCTGGCCCACCCGGATCCCTCTTTGGCGTTCATAGTGGAGGTGGACGCGTCCGAGGCTGGGATAGGAGCTGTGCTCTCTCAGCGCTCGGGTATGCCACCGAAGCTCCGCCCTTGTGCCTTCTTCTCGAAGAAGCTCAGCCCGGCGGAGCGAAACTATGAGTGGGGGACCGGGAGTTGTTGGCTGTCGTAAAGGCACTGAAGGCGTGGAGACATTGGCTTGAGGGGGCTAGACACCCTTTTCTCATCTGGACTGACCACCGCAATCTGGAGTACATCTGGGCGGCGAGTCTGACTGAACCCTCGCCAGGCAAGGTGGGCCATGTTTTTCACACGTTTTGTGTTTACCCTTTCTTACAGACCAGGCTCCCAGAACGTTAAGGGAGACGCATTGTCCCGGCTGTATGACACAGAGGAGCGGCACATGGATCCCAATCCCATACTCCCCGCCTCTTGTTTGGTGGCGCCGGTAGTGTGGGAACTGGACGCGGACATTGAGCGGGTGCCACGTGTAGAGCCCGCTCCCCCTCAGTGTCCAGCTGGGCGTCTGTACGTTCCGTCTGCTGTCCGCGACCGGCTGATCTATTGGGCCTACACATCACCCTCCTCCGGTCATCCTGGGATCGGTCGGACGGTGCGCTGTCTTAGTGGGAAGTACTGGTGGCCCACTTTAGCTAAGGACGTGAGGGTTTATGTTTCCTCCTGCTCGGTGTGCGCCCAGTGCAAGGTGTGCGCGCAGTGCAAGGTGGAGGACGTGTCGGGCGGTGTATGTGATGTGCATTTTAGTGTTGGTGTGCGACGGGTTTTGTACCCACTTGTTATTTTGTACATTTTGGTTGTTTTGGAGTTTGTCAGTATTTATTAATCAACTCCGTGTATACCAAGTTTGTTCTCCTGCTCCTGACTTCCCTGCCACCAACACGCACCCCTTACACCTACGTTGTAAACTTTCATTCATTGGCTAGGTTGTAGCATTCTCATGATGGGTACAGGGAAAATTTAAGTATCATGTAGTAGCCTATATCTATCGATGTTACATTGAGCTGGGTGAATGGATTATGAATGACAGTCATCCAATATGCCATGTTCATAATTATATATATAAAAAAAAAAATCATTCTCCCTCATCTTAAACGGCACCGACTGCCGCTGATACACACACACTACATATTTCAGTTGTTTGTCATTATGTAGAATAAGGCTGTAACATAACAATGTGGAAGAAGTCAAGGGGTCTGAATGCTTTCTGAATGCACTGTATTCCCTCAATTACCTCAACTACCTCGTACCCCTGCACATTGACTCTGTACCGGTACTCCTTGTATATTGCCTTGTTTTTGTTTTTATGGTGTTACTATGTTTTTTTTATTCAGCAAATATTTGTCTTACTTTTTAACTCTGCATTGTTGCTGAATAGAACCGGTGTAAAGTCTACACCTGTTCTATTCGGCGCATGTGACCAATAAAAATGTATTTGAGTCTTTGTGGGTAATTCTCTAAGAGCTTTCCACACCTGGATTGTACAATATTTGGCAATTATTATTATAATATATATTTTTAAGCTCTGTCATGTTGATTGTTGATCCTTGCTAGACAGCCATTTTCAAGTCTTGCCATAGATTTTCAAGTCACAACTGTAACTAGGTCACTCAGGAACATTCAATATGGTCTTGGTAAGCAACTCCAGTGTATATTTGGCTTTGTGTTTTAGGTTATTGTCCCGCTGAAAGGTGAATTTGTCTCAAAGTGTCTGTTGGAAAACAGAATGAATCAGGTTTTCTGTTCAGATTTTGCCTGTGCTTATAGCTTTATTCTGTTTCTTTTTGTAAAAAACTCCCTAGTTCTTGCCGATGACAAGCATACCCATAACATAATACAGCCAACTCCATTGTAGTGGTCTCAGTGACATGTTGGATTTGCACCAAGCATAACGCTTTGTATTCAGGACAAAAATGTAAATTCTTTGCCACATTGTTTTTGCAGTATTACTTAAGTGTCTTGTTGCATACAGGATGCATATTTTGGAGTATTTTAATTCTGTACAGGCTTCCTTCTTTTCACTCTGTCATTTAGGTTAGTTTTGTGGAGTAACTATAATGTTGTTGATCCATCCTCAGTTTTGTCATATCACAACCATTCAACTCTAACTCTTTTAAAATCACCATGGGCCTCGTGGTGAAATCCCTAAGCAATTTCCTTCCTCTCCGGTAACTGAGTTAGGAAAGACGCCTGTATCTTTGTAGCGACTGGGTGTATTGATACATCATCCAAAGGCCTTATTGATAACTTCACCATGCTCAAAGGGATTTTCACTGTCTGCTTTTTTATATTTTTACACATCTACCAATTGGTGCCCTTTGCAAGGCATTGAAAAACAACCTGTTCTTTGTGGTTGAATCTGTGCTTGAAATTCACTACTTGTCACGCCCTGGCCTTAGTTATCTTTGTTTTCTTTATTATTTTAGTTAGGTCAGGGTGTGACATGGGGGATGTATGTCTTTTGTATTGTCTAGGGTTTTTTGTATGTTTATAGGGCAGTGTCTAGTCTAGGTGTATGTATGTCTATGGTTGCCTAGATTGGTTCTCAATTAGAGACAGCTGTCTATCGTTGTCTCTGATTGGGAGCCATATTTAGGCAGCCATATTCATTGGGTAGTTCGTGGGTTATTGTCTATGTCTATATGTAAGTTGCCTGTGTCCGCACTTGTCATTTATAGCTTCACGTTCGTCGTTTATTGTTTTTGTATAGTTTGTAAAGTGTTCTTCGTTTTCGTGATAATAAATAGAGAAGAATGCATTCACTTCACGCTGCGCCTTGGTCCTCCTCTCTTCCACCATACGACGATCGTGACAGAATAACCCACCAAACAAGGACCAAGCAGCGTGAAAGGGAGGAACAGCATTTGGTGGAAAAATGGACCCAGGAGAAGGATGAGTGGAAAACAACCTGGGAGGAAATAGAGAGTTGGTCGATCGATCCAGGGAGAGTGCCGGAGCCCGCCTGGCATTCAATGGAACAGTGCGAGGAGGGATACAGGAGAATGGAGGAACGAAGACGATATAAAGGTAGCACGGAAGCCCGAGAGGCAGCCCCAAGATTTTTTTGGGAGGGGGGGGGGGGCACACGAGGAGATTGGCTGAGTCAGGTAGGAGACCTAAGCCAACTCCTCGTGCTTACCGTGGGGAGCGTGTAACTTGTCAGGCACCGTGTTATGCAGAGATGCGCACGGTGTCTCCAGTGCGCTATTCTAGCCCGGTGCGCTCTATTCCAGCTCCTCGCATTGGCCGGGCTAGAATGGGCATCCAGCTAGGTAGGAGAGTGCCGGCTCAGCGCTCCTGGTCTCCAGTGTACCTCCTTGGACCAGGATATCCTGCGCCGGATCTGCGTACTGTGAGTCTGCACAGCCCTGTGCGTCCTGTGCCAGCGCCCTGCATTTGCAGGGCAAGTAGAAACATCCAGCCAGGACGGGTTGTGTCAGCTCTACACTCCAGACCTCCAGTACGCCTCCACAGCCCAGTATGCCCTGTTCCTCCTCCCCGCACTCGCCCTGAGGTGCGTGTTCCCAGCCCGGTACCACCAGTTCCGGCACCACGCACCAGGCCTACTGTGCGCCTCAGCAGGCCAGAGTCTGCCGTCTGCCCAGCGCCGCCTGCGCTGCCCGTCTGCCCAGCGCCGTCTGAGCTGTCCGTCTGCCCAGCGCCGCCTGCGCTGCCCGTCTGCCCAGCGCCATCTGAGCCGCCTGTCTGTCCGGAGCCGTCTGAGCCGTCAAAGCCGCCCGTCTGTCCTGAGCCGTTAGAGCCGTCCGTCAGTCAGGAGCCGCTAGAGCCGTCCGTCAGTCAGGAGCCGCCAGAGCCGCCCGCCAGTCAGGAGCCGCCAGAGCCGCCCGCCAGTCAGGAGCCACCAGAGCCGCCCGCCAGTCAGGAGCCGCCAGAGCCGCCCGCCAGTCAGGAGCCGCCAGAGCCGCCCGCCAGTCAGGAGCCGCCAGAGCCGCCCGCCAGTCAGGAGCCGCCCGCCAGTCAGGAGCCGCCAGAGCCGCCCGCCAGTCAGGAGCCGCCAGAGCCGCCCGCCAGTCAGGAGCCGCCAGAGCCGCCCGCCAGTCAGGAGCCGCCAGAGCCGCCCGCCAGTCCGGAGCCGCCCCTCAGTACGGAGCCGCCCCTCAGTCCGGAGCTGCCCCTCAGTCCAGTGGCGCCCTCTAGGATGGTCTTCAGTCCGGGAATCGCTGTAAGGGTCCCCGCTCCAGAGGCGCCACCAAAGCAGGTTTTGACTATGGTGGAGTGGGGTCCACGTCCCGCACCGAGCCGCCGCCGTAAGAAGGCCCACCCGGACCCTCCCCTTCTGTGTCAGGTTTTGCGGCCGGAGTCCGCACCTTTGGGGCGGGGGGTACTGTCACGCCCTGGCCTTAGTTATCTTTGTTTTCTTTATTATTTTAGTTAGGTCAGGGTGTGACATGGGGGATGTATGTGTTTTGTATTGTCTAGGGGTTTTTGTATGTTTATGGGGCAGTGTCTAGTCTAGGTGTATGTATGTCTATGGTTGCCTAGATTGGTTCTCAATTAGAGACAGCTGTCTATCGTTGTCTCTGATTGGGAACCATATTTAGGCAGCCATATTCATTGGGTAGTTCGTGGGTTATTGTCTATGTCTATATGTAAGTTGCCTGTGTCTGCACTTGTCATTTATCGCTTCACGTTAGTCGTTTATTGTTTTTGTATAGTTTGTAAAGTGTTCTTCGTTTTCGTGATAATAAATAGAGAAGAATGCATTCACTTCACGCTGCGCCTTGGTCCTCCTCTCTTCCACCATACGACGATCGTGACACTACTTGATTGAGGGACGTTACAGATCATTTTATGTATAGGGTAAAGAATAGTCATAATTTTTGTTGCTACCATGCAACTTATTATGCGATTTCTTAAGCACATTTTTACTCCTGAACTAATTTAGGCTTGCCATTAAAAAAGGGGTTGAAGACTTATTTATTGACATTTCAGATTTACATTTTTTATTAATTTCAAAAATGTTCTACAAAAACAATTCCACTTTGACATGATGGGGTATGATGTGTAGATCCGTGACACAATATTTAAATTTAATCCATTTTCAATTCAGGCTATAACACAACAAAATATGGAAAAGTAATGGGGTGTGAATACTTTCTGAAGGCACTGTATAGGCCCATGTAGCCTATTTATCTTTTTATGCAAGTCATCTTTCGGTTTTCATTTGAAATTTTTTTTATCCTTCAATTGTTTGTAGCAATTGTAAAGGTCACAGACAGACAGACCGACAGTCTCTCACTGTTGCTGCCTGTTATAGACCCCCCTCAGCTCCCAGCTGTGCCCTGGACACCATATATGAATTGATTGCACCCCGTCTATCTTCGGAGTTCGTTCTGTTAGGTGACTTAAACTGGGATATGCTTAACACCCCGGCAGTCCTACAATCTAAGCTAGATGCCCTCAATCTCACACAAATTATCAAGGAACCCACCAGGTACAACCCTAATCCATAAACATGGGCACCCTCATAGATATTGCCCTCCAAATACACCTCTGCTGTTTTCAATCAGGATCTCAGCGATCACTGCCTCATTGCCTGCATCTGCTATGGGTCCGCGGTCAAACGACCACCCCTCATCACTGTCAAACGCTCCCTAAAACACTTCTGCGAGCAGGCCTTTCTAATCGACCTGGACCGGGTATCCTGGAAGGATATTGACCTCATCCCGTCAGTCGAGGATGCCCGGTCGTTCTTTAAAAGTAAATAAGCATGCCCCTTTCAAAAAATGTTGAACTAAGAACAGATATAGCCCTTGGTTCACTCCAGACCTGACTGCCCTCGACCAGCACAAAAACATCCTGTGACGAACTGCACTAGCATCGAATAGTCCCCGCGATATGCAACTGTTCAGGGAAGTCAAGAACCAATACACGCAGTCAGTCAGGAAAGCAAAGGCTAGCTTTTTCAAACAGAAATGTGCATCCTGTAACTCTAACTCCCAATTTTTTTGGGACACTGTAAAGTCCATGGAGAATAAGAGCACCTCCTCCCAGCTGCCAACTGCACTGAGGCTAGGAAACACTGTCACCACCGATAAATCCACGATAATCGAAAATTTCAATAAGCATTTCTCTACGGCTGGCCATGCTTTCCTCCTGGCTACCCCAACCCCGGCCAACAGCTCCGCACCCCCTGCAGCTACTTGCCCAAGCCTCCCCAGCTTCTCCTTCACCCAAATCCAGATAGCAGATGTTCTGAAAAAGCTGCCGAACCTGGACCCGTACAAATCAGCTGGGCTAGACAATCTGGACCCTCTCTTTCTAAAATGATCTGCCGCCATTGTTGCAACCCCTATTACCAGTCTGTTCAACCTCTCTTTCGTATCGTCCGAGATCCCTAAAGATTGGAAAGCTGCCGCGGTCATCCCCCTCATCAAAGGGGGTGACACTCTAGACCCAAACTGTTACAGACCTATATCCATCCTACCCTGCCTTTCTAAAGTCTTAGAAAGCCAAGTCAATAAAGAGATCACTGACCATTTCGAATCCCACCGTACCTTCTCCGCTGTGCAATCCCGTTTCCGAGCTGGTCACGGGTGCACCTTAGCCACGCTTAAGGTACTAAACGATATCGTAACCGCCATCGATAAAAGACAGTACTGTGCAGCCGTCTTCATCGACCTGGCCAAGGCTTTCGACTCTGTCAATCACCGTATTCTTATTGGCAGACTCAACAGCCTTGGTTTCTCAAATGACTGCCTCGCCTGGTTCACCAACTACTTCTCAGACAGAGTTCAGTGTGTTAAATCGGATGGCCTGTTGTCTGGACCTCTGACAGTCTCTATGGCGGTGCTGTAGGGATCAATTCTCGGGCCGACTGTTTTCTCTGTATATATCAGCGATGTCGCTCTTGCTGCGGGTGATTCCCTGATCCACCTTTACGCAGACGACACCATTCTATATACATCTGGCCCTTCTTTGGACACTGTGTTAACAAACCTCCAAACGAGCTTCAATGCCATACAACACTCCGTGGCCTCCAACTGCTCTTAAATGCTAGTAAAACTAAATGCATGCTTTTCAACCATTCTCTGCCCGCACCCGCCCGCCCAACTAGCATCAGTACTCTGGACGGTTCCGACTTAGAATATATGGACAACTACAAATACCTAGGTGTCTGGCTAGACTGTAAACTCTCCTTCCAGGCTCACATTAAGCATCTCCAATCCAAAATTAAATCTAGAATCGGCTTCCTATTTCGCAACAAAGCCTCCTTCACTCACACCGCCAAACATACCCTCGTAAAACTGACTATCCTACCGATCCTTGACTTCGGCAATGTCATCTACAAAATAGCCTCTGACACTCTACTCTGCAAACTGGATGCAGTCTATCACAGTGCCATCCGTTTTGTCACCAAAGCCCCATACACCACCCACCAGTGCGACCTGTATGCTCTTGTCGGCTAGACCTCGCTACATATTCGTCGCCAGACCCACTGTCTCCAGGTCATCTATTAGTCTTTACTAGGTAAAGCTCCGCCTTATCTCAGCTCACTGGTCACTATAACAACACCCACCCATAGCACGCGCTCCAGCAGGTATATTTCACTGGTCATCCCCAAAGCCAACACCTCCTTTGGCCGCCTTTCCTTCCAGTTCTCTGCTGCCGATGACTGGAACGAGTTGCAAAAATCGCTGAAGCTGGAGACTTATATTTCTCTCCCTAACTATAAACATCAGCTATCTGAGCAGCTAACCGATCGCTGCAGCTGTACATAGTCCATCTGTAAATAGCCCACCCAATCTACCTACCTCATCCCCATATTGTTTTTATTAACTTTTCTGCTCTTTTGCACACCAGTATTTCTACTTGCACATCATCATCTGCTCATCTATCATTCCAGTGTTCATTTTCTAAATTGTAATTACTTCACTATTTATTTAAATAGGTTAGGCCTATTTATTGCCTAACCTCCTCATGCCATTTGCACACACTGTATATAGACTTTATTTTTTTCTATTGTGTTATTGACTGTATGTTTTGTTTATTCCATGTGTAACTCTGTGTTGTTGTTTGTGTCACACTGCTTTGCTTTATCTTTGCCAGGTCGCAGTTGTAAATGAGAGTAGCCTACCTGGTTAAATAAAGGTGAAATTTAAAAAAATAAACATCTTGATTCTACGTTGAGTGTACAAAACATTAAGAACTCTTTCCATGACAGACTAACCAGGTGAATCCAGGTGAAAGAGAAGATCCCTTATTGATGTCACCTGTTAAACACACTTTTATTTTATTTAACCTTTATTTAACTAGGCAAGTCAGTTAAGAACAAATTCTTATTTACACTGACGGCCAAATCCGGACGACGCTGGGCCAATTGTGCATTGACTAGAATACAGTATATACATATGAAAAGAGTAAAACAGTATGCAAACATTATTAAAGTGACCAGTGATTCCATGTCTATGTACATAGGGCAGCAGCCTTGAAGGTGCAGGGATGAGTAACCGTGTGGTAGCCGGCTAGTGACAGTGACTAAGTTCAAGGAAGGGTACTGGGTGGAGCCAATCATTGTAGATGAATGGGAGGAGACTTGTTAAAGAAGGTTTTCTAAGCCTTGAGACAATTGAGACATGGATTGTGTATGTGTGTAATTCAGAGGGTGAATGGGCAAGACAAAAGATTGATGTGCCTTTGAACGGGGTATGGTAGTAGGTGCCAGGCGAACCGGTTTGAGTGTGTCAAAAACTGTAACGCTGCTGGGTTTTTTCACATTCAACAGTTTCCCGTGTGTTTCAAGAATGGTCCACCTCCCAAAGGTTATCCAGCTAACTTGACACAACTGTGGGAAGCATTGAAGTCAACATAGGCCAGCATCCCCATTGAATGCTTTCGACACCTTGTAGAGTCCATGCCCGAAGACATGAGGCTGTTCTGTGGGCAAAAGGGGGTGCAACTCAATATTAGGAAAGTGTTCCTAATGTTTTATACATTCAGTGTATGTTTAACTCAGATCTTCTGTGTATTTTGAATTACATTTTAATTAACCTTTATTTAACTAGGCAAGTCAGTTAAGAACAAATTCTTATTTACAATGATGGCCTACTCCGGCAAAACCCTCCCCTAACCCGGATGACGCTGGGCCAATTGTGCGCTACCCTATGGGACTCCCGATCACGGCCGGTTGTGATACAGTCCGGGATCAAACCAGGGTCTATAGTGACGCCTCTAGCACTGCGATGCAGTGCCTTAGACCTCTGAGCCACTTGGGAGCAGTGTATATAGTGACACTTAGCTGTTCTGCGAGTGGTCTGAGGCAGTTGGTAAATGACAAGCGTTTTCAAGTTCAACTTTAGTAACTATGGTTTTGGGAAACAGAACAGAGATTTAACGATGCTCCTATGAAGGTTCTAATGATGAATTTAGCCTTAAGATGCTTTTGGGGAACCGGGCCCAGGAAGGTAATCTTGTCAGATTGGTGTTGCCCCTGTTTCACCTATGCGGCTGATCAGATACAGAGAACACCAGACTGCTTTTCCTACGGTAGTACAGTACGGTATGTGTTGCAGTAGCTGTTCGTTACTAATGAGGAATTCTCTCGGGCCGATGTCACTCCCCAACAGATCTGATCTGTAGTCCTCTGCTGGCCACCTTCCCAGAGATCATGGACCAATCGGACCTGCTGGATGCCCTGAGGGTAAATTCTGTTGCCGGATCGAGGCTAGCTCATCTCACCACCCCCTGATAACCCAATGCAATTCAGACCCTATTTTCAGGAATCAGTGGGCTCTTTTATAGACTTATTGGCTAGCTACAGTGTATTTACTATAATGTTGACTATAATGCTGACTGAATTGTTTTTCTGTTCAGAAGTCTTGGTTGGAGGCTGAGAGCAATATGAAGAGATCTGAAAAGGTAAGCAAATCCTTAGAGCAGACCTTTCTGAACATTCAGACACAGATTAAGCCTAATCCTGGACGGAAGTATTTTTGATTGAGTTTCTCCATTTTAAAGTGCTTTTTAGTGTGCACGAAACCGGCCCTTACGTATTTTTCTGGTGGTTGAGGAATTGTGAAGCTATTTTTTGTGGCACTGCTGAACTGGCTTGTTCTGTGGGTATGTGTTTTGTGTGATGGTGGATTTGCGTGTGTGTGGGGGGTTTTCAGAGGGACCTACCGCTGCTGAAGAGAAAGTTTGTGAGGGTATACATGGACAACATGTATCCTCTCCTCTACTCAGCTGACCTGCCCCCTCCTCGCTGGGCTGATGAGATGGTGGAGAACCAGCGGGCACGAGTCATCTTCAACAGTTCCCTGGAACCATTCCACACACACACCCCCGACAGCCCCCCTCGCCACCAAGCCTTTGACATCTCACAGCTCACCTATGACCTCCTCTGCATGGCCCAATAGCAACTGCATAAATCCGTCTGTTTCCAGAGTTATTTATTCGAAATTATAAACTGGGTGGTTCGAGCCCTGAATGCTGATTGGCTGACAGCCGTGGTATATCAGAGCGTATACCATTGGTATGACAGAACCGTTGGTAATCAGTTTATAATAGCAATAAGGCACCTCGGGGGGTTGTGGTATACGGCCAATATACCACGGCTAAGGGCTGTATACAGGCACTCCACGTTGCGCCGTGCTTAAGAACAGCATATTGGCCATATGCCACATCCCCTCTGGCATTATTGCTTAGTTATATCTTACTATTTAGTTTTTGTATTTTTCTATATATATAATAAACTATAATAGATGACATTGCTCGTCATCCTTTATTTTTTACTCAAATGTTTAAAATACACTCCCAGAAAGGAACAGGGCTTTGTGTAGAGTGCATTATTGCAAACATCCACTAAGAAGTAATGGTGTTTACACACACACCTTCACTCTTATGAAACTATAATATCTAATGTACTTTATGGACCTGGTGTCAGAGCCTGGTAATAGAAGTGATATAATGAGATTAGGCACGACAGGCTGTGATATTCACTCACATTGATATGGTTAGGTAAATAGTTGGCTCCAAGAAAAGTAAAAACATTTCCCATTGTGCAGTTGCTCTGGAATGTGTGGTGATACCTGATGCAAGACATTTCACATAAGGCATTATGAACAGTTTTATGTGTGGGTGTGATTATAAGGTGTGGATTTTTTTCTTTCCTTGGGAAATTTAGGCCCACAGTCCAACCCTTTGCCTGGCCTAGCTGAGTAAGAGGTAATTACGACAACAACAAGTGAGATGCAAAACTCTCCCTGTTAGTCACAATGATGTACAAAGCAAAAGGAAAAACACTGCCTTTCTCCCCAATGGATGATGTTGGATGTAGGCCATGTGAAATTAACTTCCAAACAGGAAGGGCGTACAGTGCCTTCAGAATGTTTTCAGACTGCTTTACTTTTTCCACATTTTGTTACGTTACAGCCTTATTCTAAAATGTGTGAAATTGTTTTTGTCCCTCATCAATCTACACACAATACCCCATAATGACAAAGCAAAAATAGGTTTTTAGAAAAAAATGAAAAATCACATTTACGTAAGTATTCAGATCCTTTACTCAGTACTTTGTTGAAGCACCTTCGGCAGCGATTACAGCCTCAAGTCTTCTTGGGTTTGACGCTACAAGCTTGGCACGCCTGTATTTGGGGAGTTTCTCCCATTCTTCTCTGCAGATCCTCTCAAGCTCTGTCAGGTTGGATGGGGAGCGTCGCTGCACAGCTATTTTCACATCTCTCCAGAGATGTTCGATCGGGTTCATGTCTGGGCTTTGGCTGGGCCACTCAAGGACGTTCAGAGACTTGTCCTGAAGACACTCCTGCGTGGTCTTGGCTGTGTGCTTAGGGTTGTTGTCCTGTTGGAAGGTGAACCTTCACCCCAGTCTGAGGTTCTGAGTGCTCTGGAGCAGGTTTTCATCAAGGATCTCTCTGTACTTTGTTCCGTTTATCCTCCCCTCAATCCTGACTTGTCTCCCATCCCCTGCCGCTGAAAAACATCCCCACAGCATGATGCTGCCACCACCATGCTTCACAGTAGGGTTGCTGCCAGGTTTACTCCAGACGTGACGCTTGGCATTCAGGCCAAAGAGTTTAATCTTGGTTTCATCAGACCAGAGAATCTTGTTTCTCATGGTCTGAGAGTTTTTAGGTGCCTTTTGGCAAACTCCAAGTGGGCAATCGTGCCTTTTACTGAGGAGTGGCTTCCGTCTGGCCAACTCTACCATAAAGGCCTGATTGGTGGAGTGCTGCAGAGATGTTTGTCCTTCTGGAAAGTTCTCCCATCTCCACAGAGGAACTCTAGAGCTCTGTCACAGTGACCATCGGGTTCTTGGTCACTTCCCTGACCAAAGCCTTTCTCCCCTTGATTGCTGAGTTTGGCCGGGCGGCCAGCTCTAGGAAGAGTCTTGGTGGTTCCAAAGTATTTCCATTTAAGAATGATGAAGGCCACTGTGTTCTTGTTGACCTTCAATGCTGCAGAAATGTTTGGGTACCCTTCCCCAGATCTGTGCCTCGACACAATCCTGTCTCAGAGCTTTACGCACATTTCCTTTGACCTCATGGCTTGGTTTTTGCTCTGACATGCACTGTCAACTGTGGGACCTCATATAGACAGATGTGTGCTTTTCCAAATCATGTCCAATCAATTGAATTTTACACAGGTGGACTCCAATCAAGTTGTAGAAATATCTCAAGGATGATCAGTGGAAGCACGATGCACCTGAGCTCAATTTTGCATCTCTTTGCAAAGTGTCTGAATACTTATGTGAATATGGTTTTTCTGTTTTTAATTGGTGAGAAATGTGCAAACATTTCTAAAAACCTGTTTTCGCATTGTCATTATGGGGTATTGTGTGTAGATTGATTAGGAAAATGTTTTATTTAATCCATTTTAGAATAAGGCTGTAAGGGGTCTGAATACTTTTCGAATGCACTGTTACGTATGGTTTGTAATTGTATTTATTATGGACCGCCATTAGTTACTGAATCACAGCAGCTACTCTTCCTGGGGTCCACCAGAATTAAGGCATTTATACAATTTTAAAAACAATACAATAAATTCACAACAGATGAATTGTGTGCCCTCAGGCCACTACTCTACTACCACATATCTACAACACAAAATCCATGTGTACCTGTGTATGTTAGCCTGTGTGTGTGTATAATTGTGCCTGTGTTTGTGTCTCTTCACAGTCCCCGCTGTTCCATAAGGTGTATTTTTATATTTTAAAAATAGGACTAGACAGTAGTCCAGGTGCGACAAACCTTTAGGACCTGCCTTGTTGCTAGTGATGTTAATAAGGCAGAGCAGCGTTTTGTTATGAACAGACTTCTCCCCATCTGAGCTACTGTTGTATCAATATATTTTGATCATGACAGTTTACACTCCAGGGTTACTCCAAGCAGTTTAGTCACCTTAACTTGCTCAATTTCCACATTATTCATTATAAGATTTAGTTGAGGTTTAGTGAATGATTTATCCCAAATACAATGCTTTTAGTTTTTGAAACATTTAGGACTAACTTATTCCTTGCCATCCATTCTGAAACTAACTGCAACTGTTTGTTAAGTGTTGCAGGCATTTCAGTCTCTGTAATAGCTGACGTGTATAGTGTTGAGTCATCCGCATACATAGACACACTGGCTTTACTCAAGGCCAGTGGCATGTTGTTAGTAAATATTGAAAAAAGTCAGGGGCCTAGACAGCTGCCCTGGGGACATTAAGTCAGGCTTTCATTAAGAACACCCACAATATAGCAGGGGGTGTAAAGCCATAACACAGTTTTTTCCAGCAGCAGTCTATGATCGATAATGTCAAAAGCCGCACTGGTTTAACAAAACAGCCCCCACAATCTTTCGAATCTAAATTTCTCTCAGCCAATCATCAGTCATTTTGTATATTTATTTTTATTTAACTAGGCAAGTCAGTTAAGAACAAATTCTTATTTACAATGACAGCCTAGGAACAGTGGGTTAACTGCCTTGTTCAGGGGCAGAATGACAGATTTTTACCTTGTCAGCTCGGGGATTCAATCTAGCAATCTTTCGGTTACTGGCCCAACGCCCTAACCACTAGGCTACCTGCCGCCCCTGCCATGTAAGGGCTGTGCTTGTTGAATGTCCTTCTCTATAAGCGTGCTGAAAGTCTGTTGTCAATTGGTTCACTGTAAAATAGCAGACTGTTTTCCTATTGATGCAGCATTGGGAGTAGAGAAACACAACAGAATGATCAAGCTGACTTGAACACAAGGGTTTAATAAGGGTTTGTGAGGCGGATTGGTCGGCAATTTGAGCCAGTAAAGGGTGTTTTACTATTCTTAGGTAGCGGAATGACTTCTCCTTCCCTCCAGGCCTGAGGGAACACACTTTCTAGTAGGCTTAAATTGAAGATATGGCAAATGGGAGTGGCAATATAATCCGCTATTATCCACATAAATTTTCCATCCAAGTTGTCAGACCCCGGTGGCTTGTCATTGTTAATAGACAACAATAATTTTTCACCTCTTCCACACATACTTTATGGAATTCAAAATGACAATGCTTGTCTTTCATAATTTGGGCAGATATACTTGGAAGTGTAGTGTCAGCGTTTGTTGCTGGCATGTCATGCCTAAGTTTGCTAATCGTTTAAAAAATCATTAAACTAAGTTGGCAAAATCAGTGGGTTTTGTGACGAATGAGCCATCTGAGTCAATGAATGATGGAGGTGAGTTTGCCTTTTTGCCCAAAATTGCATTTAAGGTGCTCCAAAGCTTTTTACTATCATTCTTTATATCATTTATCTTTGTTTCATAGTATAGTTTCTTCTTCTTTTTATTCCGTTTAGTCACATAATTTTTCAATTTGCAGTACGTTTGCCAATCGGTTGTGCTGTCATTCCTCTCAACCATACATTCAATAAAATAATAAAAAATAGGTTGACTGATAACCTGAACCAGGTTGCAGGCGCTGGTTACAGTTTGAAGTTTTTTCTTGAGTGGGAAGCTTGATGAAAGCCAGTCAATATTGAACATATAGCTCTCTGTTGATATCACATACAGTACCAGTCAAAAGTTTGGACACACCTACTCATTCAAGGGTTTTTCTTTATTTTCACTATTTTCTACATTGTAGAATAATAGTGAAGACATCAAAGCTATGAAATAACACATGGAATCATGTAGTAACCAAAAAAGTTCAGATTCTTTAAAGTAGCCACCCTTTGCCTCGATGACAGCTTTGCACACTCTTGGCATTCTCTCAACCAGCTTCATGAGGTAGTGGCCTGGAATGCATTTCAATTAACAGGTGTGCCTTGTTAAATGTTAATTTGTGGAATTTCTTTCCTTCTTAATGCGTTTGAGCCAATCAGTTGTGTTGTGACAAGGTAGGGGTGTTATACAAACGATCGCCCTATTTGGTAAAAGACCAAGTCCATATTATGGCAAGAACAGCTCAAGTAGGCAAAGATAAATGACAGTCCATCATTACATTAAGACATGAAGGTCAGTCAGTCCAGAACATTTCAAGAACTTTGAACGTTTCTTCAAGTGCATTTGCAAAAAACATCATGCGCTATGAAGAAACTGGCTCTCACAGGAAAGGAAGACCCAGAGTCACCTCTGCTGCAGATGTTAAGTTCATTAGAGTTACCAGCCTCAGAAATTGCAGCCCAAATAATCGTTTCACATGGTTCAAGTAACAGACACATCTCAACATCAACTGTTCAGAGGAGACTGTATGAATCAGGCCTTCATGGTCGAATAGATGAAAATAAACCCCTGCTAAAGGACACCAATAAGAAGAAGAGACTTGCTTGGGCCAAGAAACATGAGCAATGGACATTAGACTGGTGGAAATTTGTCCTTTGGTCTGATGAAACCGCCATGTCTTTGTGAGATGCAGAGTAGGTTGAAAATATTATCTCTGCATGTGTTGTTCCTACCGTGAAGCATGGAGGAGGAGGTGTGATGGTGTGGGGGTAGCTTTGTTGGTGACACTGTCAGTGATTTATTTAGAATTCAAGGCACACTTAAACATCATGGCTACCACAGCATTCTGCAGCGATACGCCATCCCATCTGGTTTGCGCTTAGTGGGACTATCATTTGTTTTTCAAAAGGAAAATGACCCAACACCTCCAGTCTGTGTAAGGGCTATTTGACCAAGAAGGAGAGTGATGGAGTGCTGCATCAGATGACCTGGGCTACACAATCCCTCAACCTCAACGCAATTGAGATGGTTTGGCATGAGTTGGACTGCAGAGTGAAGGAAAAGCAGCCAACAAGTGCTCAGAATATGGGAACTCCTTCAAGACTGTTGGAAAAGCATTCCAGGTGAAGCTGGTTGAGAGAATGCCAAGAGTGTACCAAGCTGTCATCAAGGCAAAGGGTGGCTACTTTGAAGAATCTGAAATATAAAAAATATTTTGATTTAACACTTTTTTGGTTGCTCCATGATTCCATATATGTTATTTCATAGTTTTGATGCCTTCACTATTATTTTACAATGTAGAAAATGGTAAAAGTAAAGAAAAACCCTTGAATGAGTAGGTTTGTCCAAAATTTTGACTGGTACAGTATATTATCCAGATACTGACTGTTAGCACTTGGTGGTCTATAGCAGCTTCCCACAGGGAATGGGCTTTAGGTGAAGCAGATGAACCTGTAGCCATATTACTTCAACAGTATTTAACATGAGATCCTCTCAAAGCTTTACAGGAATGTGGTTCTTAATATAGACCGCAACACCACCCCCATTTCTGTCTTTTCTGTAAATGGTATGACCATGTATTGCTACCACTGTGTCATCAAATGTATTATCTAAGTGAGTTTCAGAGGTAGTCAGAACATGAATGTCAAATGTTACTAGCAAGTTATTTACCTCATGAACCTTGTTTCTTAGGCTACATATGTTAACGTGGACTATTTTTAGCACTTTCCTGGGATACTTAATTGTTTTCATTGCTTTACTGGGAAGCTTAGCAGAAGTATTCATGCTCATGCTATTTATGTTAGTGCAGGGTGAGCTTCACATAGTGGACTTCCTGCTAGGGCACACCGCCTCAGTGCTAACAGTAGAACTGGTTCATAGGCACATGATTACTGCATACAGTTGCTGTGGGATCAGCAGAGGCTTTCAGGGCAGTTAGAGGGACATAAATTAAATTACATTGTGTCTTCCTATGCCCCTGGGATAATGTACATTTGCTGAAGCATTATGACAACTCTGCGTCACAATGGTAGGGATTAACTGAGCTGGGCTTGGGTCATTGATAAGTCATTGTCTCAACGCAGCCTTATAATGCTGTGAAAGGATCCAGGAACCCAAATGATTTGGGTGGATCCCATCCTCCTTATAAATCAAGCTTTGTTTCCAGAAGGTATCAAAATTGTCAATAAATGTTACACCCACAGATCTGCAATAGTCTTGTAGCCAGTTATGGAGGGCTACAAGTCTGAAATGTTCAATACCACGATTTAGGGAGGGGAGTGGGCCAGATATTGTAGGGGGTTTATTGGTGTCAAGCAGAGACCCAATCAGTTCTTTTAAATCCATCTTTAGCTGTTTTGCGCTGCACTTCCTAATGATCTATGATATACTAAATTTCCTGATGCTGGTTTAAAATGTTTGGGAGCAGTTTATTGACGTCCTGTACTCGTGCTCCTGGATAGCACAACGTTTAATAGTGCAAGACATTTTATTCCAAATTGGTTCAATGTAAATTCATTGAAATGACGTGGAAACAACGTTGATTCAACCAGTGTGTGCCCAGTGGGTTGTTTTTATATGTGCATTGTATTCTCCTCTGACAATAGAGCTCGCCAGCTTGTAGTCTTAAAAAACGGAAATGAGTTACCTCTGGTTCGTTCAGGCATTCATATGGGGAAAATGAATGGGGAAAGAATAGGGTTTTGGAATAAACACAGAAAATAAGGTCCGAGGTTAATGCAGGCATAGGAGATCTTATATGTTTTGTTCTATGAGATAATATCAGCCAGTTAACATGAACTTTATGAATTATGAAGCCTTTACTGTATGTACGTTATGTGTTTTTTAATTACATAAATGCTTAACGATTCACAAAAAGTGACGTTAGCTGAAGAACAAAACATAACATCTCCTAAGCCTCTGTTTACTAGCTAGCGCTAGTCGGCTGTACCTACGCCAAAACTCCTGTATTTTTCATCCTATATCTTGTTCTCTATTAGCTCTCAAAAACTCTAGGCGGCATTCTGTCTTCTCCCTACAGTTTTCAGCCATTAGCTTTGCCCACGACTACCTCATGTGAACTACAATCCCTGCGCTGTGGTTCAACCTTTAGAAACTTCAATGATCATCGCTTGCAATACGGCTTTCGAAACATATGGCCCTTATCTTTCATCAGCTCGAAAGAATCCTTCAAATAAAAAAGACACATTTACTGTAGCAGTTACAGATCCATATAGCTATGGAGCCTCCATCTGACAAAACTACACTGTAGCAGTTACAGATCCATATAGCTATGGAGCCTCCATCTGACAAAACTACACTGTTGCAGTTACAGACCAATACAGCTATGGAGCCTCCATCTGACAAAACTACACTGTAGCAGTTACAGATCCATACAGCTATGGAGCCTCCATCTGACAAAACTACACTGTTGCAGTTACAGACCAATACAGCTATGGAGCCTCTATCCGACAAAACTACACTGTAGCAGTTCCAGATCCATACAGCTATGGAGCCTCCATCCGACAAAACTACACTGTAGCAGTTACAGATCCATACAGCTATGGAGCCTCCATCTGACAAAACTACACTGTAGCAGTTACAGATCCATATAGCTATGGAGCCTCCATCCGACAAAACTACAATGTAGCAGTTACAGATCCATACACCTATGGGGCCTACATCCGACAAAACTACACTGTTGCAGTTACAGATCCATATAGCTATGGAGCCTCCATCCGACAAAACTACACTGTTGCGGTTACAGATCCATACAGCTATGGAGCCTCCATCCGACAAAACTACACTGTAGCAGTTACAGATCCATACAGCTATGGAGCCTCCATCTGACAAAACTACACTGTTGCAGTTACAGATCCATATAGCTATGGAGCCTCCATCCGACAAAACTACACTGTAGCAGTTACAGATCCATACAGCTATGGAGCCTCCACCTGACAAAACTACACTGTAGCAGTTACAGATCCATACCGCTATAGAGCCTCCATCCTACTAAACTACACTGTAGCAGTTACAGATCCATACAGCTATGGAGCCTCCATCCAACGAAACTACACTGTAGCAGTTACAGATCCATACAGGTATGGCTGCCTCCATCCTACTAAACTACACATCCGCTACACTTCCCTAGTTACGATTACAGACAGGTGTTCAGAGCATGCCAGACAGCTAACCTGCACAGGTGGTCCGATCTGATCTTCCGTCTGTTTTCCGTGTAACATGGAGTTATGGCCGTGTAACAAACCGTGTAACATGGAGTTATGGCCGTGTAACAAACCGTGTAACATGGAGTTATGGCCGTGTAACAAACCGTGTAACATGGAGTTATGGCCGTGTAACAAACCGTGTAACATGGAGTTATGGCCGTGTAACAAACCGTGTAACATGGAGTTATGGCCGTGTGGGAACTCTAACCCACACGTGTATCAATTTAACCTATTGTTTTTTTTATGTATTATTTCTCGCTGATATGAAAGATAAGGTCCTTATGCTCCTAAAACCGTACCACAAGCGACGTGTGTTAATGTTCAGATTGAGCGTTGCAGCTCTTAACAAAACTTCACTGTTCAGAAGATGCCTTAGTCCAATGGCTCTTATGTGTAATGTAATGGAACTGAGAGTCAGGATCAAGGGCTAGTTCTCCATCTTCTTTTTAAATAGTGAGCCAACTTAAAACTTGTTTTCTCATGTTCTCTTTTGTGCCTCTGTGAGCAGTGTGTTTGGAACATCAAAATGCTATAAAATGGCATTATGGAATCGCAATACATATATAGTTGTGAGAATCACAATACACATCGGCACCTAAGTATCGTGATAATATTTTATTGTGAGGTCCTTGGTAATTCCCAGCCCTAATAGGCAATATGTAACCTTATTTAGTGCTACCTGCTATTGTGGGTTTCAAATTCATTGGTATTCACGTGTTTGTTTTTGAGGTAGAATTACTGTCGTATTATTGATGTCAAATTGCAAACCTTATTTGCACCTACTCTATTCCATGAGCAAATGGGTGTGCCTGGGTCTTAAGCCAACATACGCAGATTTTACAGCGAATGCAGTCTCCGCGAACGCAGGAATTGCAATCACGCTTTAGCAATGAATTTCCGCAATAGGGAATGAATCGAGACCCTAAGTTATTTTTGGATTATGGTTGCTTTCACCTATTTACAAGCTGAATGGAAATAGCAGACTGAAAGAAATAAAGAAGAAGCATCCATCCAAGTGCATCACATACTGTTTCTCTGCCTGGGAGACCGGTGGAATGTCTTATCAGTGAGAATCCATCGTCCCAGTTCAAAGGCTGTGGTACTCCAGTGGGTTTATGGGAAAGCTCTTTGATGTCTAGTCCTCCTCCCCACCCAGTCTTTAGGTCTGTATGACTTAGATCTGTATGACAAAGGCCTTTAAACATGCTTGGATGAACATTGCTCTAGGTATAGGGTCACAGGTTTGTACTGGGCGTTCACAGAGTAGACATGTTGTCCTGCCGCCATAACAAAGGCCTCGCTGAGCAGGGTTCAGGGAGTAGCTTACTCTCTGCTCAAACACACCAGAGGAGTGATCTCTGGGCCAAGAACAGGCCCTCTCTTTTGTGTAAGGAAAAGATGGTAAACATAACAAGAAAACATACTCAAATAGATAGCATGAAGGGGACTGCTCGTGGGCCATTTGTTTGGGGAGAAAGACAAACTGTCACAGCAGAGTCATGGTAAGGGAAAAAATAAATAAATATGTGATGGATAGAGAGGGGAGAGAGAGAAATACTGTAGATAGATAGATAGATATATAAGGGGGGTGTGATTGTCCAGCTCTTTAAAGTGTCAAATTAGTTTCTCTCCAATGTACTCAAAACAAGAGTGACAAGCCTAAACAATAGGTTTTATATGCTGTGCCCTCTCTTAGGCCTCTGCCTAGCAACCATCACCTAATGGAGATAGATAGAGCCCTACAGAGTAGCCACTGCCATGCAGAATAGCCTCACTTGGCTAGTGGTCAGGACAGAACATTTATTGTCCAATATGAACAATACCCTCTTAGAAAAAAAGGTGCTATCTAGAACCTAAAATGGTTCTTCTGTCACGCCCTGACCTTAGAGATGTTCGGTTAGGTCAGGGTGTGACTCAGGTGGGAAAATCTATGTTTTCTATTTCTTTGTTGTTTTGCCGAGTGTGGTTCCCAATCAGAGGCAGCTGTCTATCGTTGTCTCTGATTGGGGATCATATATAAGTTGTCATTTTCCGTTTGGGTTTTGTGGGGTGTTGTTTTCTGTTTAGGTTGTTTCCCTGACAGAACTGTGCGCTTTTGTTTTCTCCTTTTGTCATTTTGTTTGAGTGTTTTTGTGAACATTAAATCATGAACACTTTCCACGCTGCGCTTTGGTCTCATTCCAATGACGAATGTTACATCTTCGGCTGTCCCCATAGGTGAACCCTTTGAAGAACCTTTTTTGGTTCCAAACACTTCCCACACAGGGTTCTACATGGAACCCAAAATATTTCTACCTGGAACCAAAAAGTGTTCTACCTGGAACCAAAAAAGTGTTATCCTATGGGGACAGCCGAATAACCATTTTGGATCCCTTTTTTCTAGTAGTGTAGGCATGACATGTAACTATATGACTCAGGATATTGCAACCAAATACAAAAAATGACAATGGGGCAGATGAAACAAGTCCTCCCTGTGTTTATAAAATATTACTTATTCTCATGTCCATGCATGTGTGTGTAGGCTTGGGTTGTCCAAGCAATAGCACTCATGCTGAGTTTCTGGGATTGCCCCCCCCCCCCCCCCCCCCCCTCTCTCTCTACAACAGGAATAGTATTGTTTGTTTGTGGTATGTCCTCTACCAACTGTCAGGTTGATAGATGACACACTGATTTGGAAATGTGGACATTCTTGGGAACACTCCTGCCTACCACACACAATGGGCCTCCTGTCTACATACACAATATTACCAAACCCACTGAAGCCAATGGCACACCTTATCCATTTTCATACAGATTTTGGCAAGTGATTGATGACAACGGTTACTTTTCAGATGTAATGTGGGCCACATTGGACTTCCCGCCTACATAAAGATGAAGGATCTTAATTTGATCCAGTTTGCGACAGAATAATCCTGCAGCAGCAGGAAATGTGAATTATTATGTGGATTATAATTAATGAACATTTTTGTTGATCCATTTTTTGTTAGGGCAAATGAAGTCGGAAATTACAAACTTTAGAAGCCTTTTTTAAACTGAAATACACGACAAGTTTGCATTTCCTGCTTTTCTTAACAACAAAATAGTGATCAAATTCAGATCCTACATCTGTACACAAGCTGACACAACCAACTGGTATTTCAATGTAATGAAGAAAAAAAACGTCAAGAGAAAGCAGGAGGAGGAGGAACAGGTGTGGGTTAATGGGAGCAGGGCTTTAAAAAGCAGAATTGTTTAGGTCACAGGTCTCACTTTAGGGAGAACTGTGTTTGGCACACACCCACACCCATATCAACAAAACGCCAACACACAGGTAGACCTAGACACTTTGGGAATATGGCTTCCAGCACCTCCAGTAACCCTCTGCCCAGTGGCACCAGTGTGTTCACCACTGTTCCAGACCTCTTCTTCATCCCTGAGTTTGTGAGTACAGACAAATCAAATAGGTGTTCTGCTCTCAGCTGTGACTGGACTACTGGCATTGCTCTTTACTCTAGAAATATTCTTTACTCTAATGCCCTTCACATTTATCAGAGGGAGGTAAGACATTTGATTGTTCAAGGTAATATTTGGGTATGCATGCATGATGTAATTCAGAGTGCACTGAAAGGAGTATTACTTTAGAGTGGGAGACACTGTGTGTAGACTCATACCAAGCACTTCTTTGATTGCTGCAGCCTTCTTGGTCAGGTATCTCTTGTGAAAGAGACTATGTGACAATGGACTTTTCCTGGCTAAATAAATGTTGGTTTATTTCTGCTGGTAATTATTGCCATAGTATTTGAAAATATGTTGATTTCTGGTTTGTGAATATCAGCTAAATCCTTATCTGAAACCAAACTATGGTTATCGCTGTATCCAAACACCATTCATCCTGTCTTTACTGGCATGTTTGTTGAAGGAGGGGGCAGAATGTGTGTGAGTTTGGAAATGACCATGTACGACGGAGTGTCAGATTCTCTATGGAGAAATTGTGGCAGTGGTATCTAGTAACTAATCAAAAGGCGTATGATTATGGATGTTTTTTGACGGAGGTAAAGAAAACAGAGCTCGTAACTGTTAGCCTACTGACTGTTGCATGCACTAGCTGTCACAGCCATTACTTGGGGAAATGTTCTATGCAAATGGTTGAACCCCTGACTAAATGAGCTTTAGTAAGTTAAAGCTATCAGACCTTGCCTAGAGGTGCATGTTTACTTACCCTTTTACTGTGGCCTGCTCTCTGTGGTCTTACCACAACACATGGAGTGACACTATTTGGGTGACATTAAGAAGTGGATGGCTGATTCAACCATCAAATCCCATGACTAACAACTTGTCAACTAAATGCATTGATGTTTACATTACGACCGTACGTGTGCTTTCTCTCTCTCTCTCTCTCTCTCTCTCTCTCTCTCTCTCTCTCTCTCTCTCTCTCTCTCTCTCTCTCTCTCTCTCTCTCTCTCTCTCGTGCGCGTGCATGTGTGGTAGATATTCGGAGGTCTGGTGTGGACTCTGGTGGCCTCCACAAAGGTGCTGATTGCGAACCCTCAGGGCTGGGTGATGTTTGTCTCTGTGTTCTGCTTCATCTTCACTACTCTGTGGTTCCTCATCTTCATCAGTGGAGCCAATAAGAGCAGCATCTGGCCCACACTGGTGAGTCTGAGAGACATTCATACAGCCATCTTTGATTTACTCAAAAAGGATGAAAATGACGATGGAACAGATTTTCTTCCCATCCTAAATGTCTAATCAAAAAGAATGATGACGATGGCGATGATGATGATGATGATGAGGAGAGTATAATGAACATTCTGTCTATTGAAAGGCTGTAGTGTTATAACAGGTAGTATAACAGGATGATGACTAACTCTCATGTTGCTACTCTCTCTCTCTCTCTCTCTCTCTCTCTCTCTCTCTCTCTCTCTCTCTCTCTCTCTCTCTCTCTCTCTCTCTCTCTCTCTCTCTCTCTCTCACACACTCTTCAGGATGTTGTGTATCATTCCCTTGCAGCCTTCTTCTACCTCAGTGCAGCAGTGGTACAGGCCTATGTCACCATTAGTCTGAAATCACTTACCAGTACTTTCTTCAAAGAATACCAATTAGATATTGCTGCAGTGGTATGTTCCTTCACTCCTGTGATTCAAACAAAGTGTTCTTCAACTGAAGCTTACTGCATGTTCCTAGTGGTCCATCCCACTCCTCACCTTTCTGTATCTTGTATTTTTCCTGTAGGTGATGTGTTATGTGGTGACTCTGCTCTACGCCCTCCATGCCGTCTTCTCTACGATGAGATGGAAGAATTCCTCATGAAGACCAGCATCCACAAGACAACAGACAATGGGGAAACAGACATTAGCGAAGGCTTCGTATTGACATCAATTGTTTATTTCTGCTGGTAATTATTGCCAGCAGAAATAAATGAATATATACATATTCAATATATTTTTCTATATTATTTTCTTCCTGCAAATACCAGAAACCAATTTGGAGTGAAATGCATATACAATATAAATAAAATGATGAATAAATATATTTTATATTTAACCATGTGCCTGTTTCAGATGCTGAGGTAGAATAAATTGATTATGTATTACTATGTCCAGGTGTAGCAAAAACTATTACAACGATGTTAAATAAAAATGCTGATGTGAAGCAATGCATTTTGTTATGGTAGGGTAGACCTATTAGATGAACATAGGAACTGAAGAGGTCTTGGTGGCTGCTCTCGTGAAAAAATGTATACGCTTTCACCCCAACATAGTGTAGAGGCAAACAAAGGACTGAATTCCTCAGCAATGCATTTTGCACACACAGTTTTCTTTAGTCATTTTCTTGAACAAAAAGGTCAACAGGTCATCTTATTTGTGTAGGGTAGGGTGTGTCCAGGTGGTGAAAGGTGGACTGCCTACCACAATGCCGCAGCAGGTTTTGCAAGTCATCTTTCTTACAAGGGAACACCTGTCGCCCCGTTAGTTCACTGTAGAAGTTGATAGCGAATAGTAGGCATAGTGCATTGATTGCAGAGTATGCAGCCTAGCCTATGGCATTCATTTGTTATGCTACAGAAATTACAAGGAATTTAGAATAGTATGGAAGGCTTTAGGCCAGGGGTGGACAGGGAACAGAAACACAACGGCCCATTTTTTCCCTTGAGGCCCCCATTATTTTCCAGATACTGATAATTTTAACCTCTCTTGGGTACGTGAGAGGTTAGCGTCCCACCTCTTCAACAGCCAGTGAAACTGCTGGGCGCCAAATTCAAATACAGAAATACTCATTATAAAAATTCAGAAAACAAAACATATTTTACATAGGTTTAAAGATTAACTTCTTTTGAATCCAACCATGGTGTCAGATTTAAAAAATGCTTTACGACGAAAGCATACCTTACGATTATTTGAGAACATAGCCCACTAGACAAATCATTACAAACAGTAACCAGCCAAGTAGAACAGTTACACAAGTCAGAAATAGAGATAAAATTAATCCCTTACCTTTGATGATCTTCATATGGTTGCACTCAGCAGACATTAATTTACTCAATAAATGTTCCTTTTGTTCAATAAAGTCTCTTTATATCCAAAAACCTCACTTTTGTTCGCGAGTTTTCTTCAGTAATCCACAGGCTCAAACGCAGTCAAAACAGGAAGACAAAAAAATCTAAATTGTATCCGTAAAGTTCATAGAAACGTGTCAAATTATGTTTATATTCAATCCTCAGGTTGTTTTTAGCCTAAATAATCGATAATATTTCAACCGGACAATAACGTTGTCAATTTAAAAGGTAAACAAGAAACGCACTCTCTCGGTCTCGCGCATGAAAAAGCTCTGTGACACGGCAGGGTCCACTCATTCAGACTGCTCTTACTTCTTCAGTTTTCAGAATACAAGCCTGAAACAATTTCTAAAGACTGTTGACATCTAGTGGAAGGCATAGAAACTGCAATTAGAGTCCTAAGTCAATGGATACTGTAATGGCATTGAATAGAAAACTACAAAACCCCCCCAAAAACTACTTCCTGAATGGATTTTTCTCAGGTTTCGCCTGCCAAATCAGTTCTGTTATACTCACAGACACTATTTTAACAGTTTTGAAAACTTTAGAGTGTTTTCTATCCAAATCTCCAGTTATATCCCGAGAAGCAGGCAGTTTAATTTGGGCATGCATTTCATCCAAAATTCCGAATTTTGCCCCCTACGGGAAGTTAAACACACCCAGGTTAGACAGGCCCGCTAGGCAAAAATTGGACCAGGCCTTCTGGCATTAGCTAGAAATGCCAGATGGCCAGTCTGCCCCAGCTTTGAGGGCTCCCGAGTGGCGCAGCGGTCTAAAGCACTGCATAAATTCAATTCCAAGATGGCATAGCAGTCAGACGTCCTTTTGTCCTCGTCTTGTCGTGTCCCGTATATATATATATTTACACCTTCCTTCGCATATCTTTTATATATTTTCTTTTCCAAAAACTCTACTTCAAAACGCTTTCCTGCAACCCGCCTCACCAATTACAATTTTTTTTTAAAAATTGACCTCAAATCTGAAAATCCACAATAGAAGCTAGCCAGAAGCTAACCAGAAGCTAGCCAGAAGCTAACCTGAAGCTAGCCAGAAGCTAACCTGAAGCTACCCAGAAGCTACCCAGAAGCTAGCCAGTTTACTGGCTAACGTTAATATTTCAGCTAACCACGGTTTGTGGTCATCAGCTATTCCTTTAGCTCGATAATCTATCGCCACTTTTGTAGAACGCGACTCAGACCAGAACATACCGGACCTATTTTTCTCCATATCCCCGGATTTCAACCGCAAGCTCTGGACATTTACACCTTGATTTCGCAGCTAGCTAGCTGCTACCCGTGTAACTATTGTCAATCCCAGAGCAAACATCAATTATTCCGGAGCTAGCCAGCTGAAGAGTTCCATTCAGCCACTCCTGGGCTACAATCACCTATCCGGACCCGTTTTACTGCCAATGCGGAGCCCCACCAGGCCTTCACGACTGACTACCGACGTTATCTGCCCGAGGGAGTTATCCAACTGGCACCTCCATCGCGACGTTACCTGAACGCTCATCTGGGGCCCGCTAATCGTTAGCTGTCTTATCGGCTGCTATCTGAATAAGTCTATTGGACAATTTTTCTTGGGTCACTATAACTATATCTATTTTGCCAATTGGATTGATACCCCCCACCACACGGAACCCCACTAATCTACCGACGGAAACGCACAAGGTGGCTAAAAACAGACCTCCATCCTATGCTAGCTTGCTACCAATAGCCCGGCTAGCTGTCTGAATCGCCGGGACCCCAACCAACCTCTACTCAATGGACCCTTATGATCACTCGGCTAAGCATGCATCTCCTTAATGTCAATATGCCTTGTCCATTGCTGTTCTGGTTAGTGTTTATTGGCTTATTTCACTGTAGAACCTCTAGCCCTGCTCACTATACCTTATCCAACCTTTCAGTTCCACCACCCACATATGCGATGACATCACCTGGTTTCAATGATGTTTCTAGAGACAATATCTCTCTCATCATCACTCAATACCTAGGTTTACCTCCACTGTATTCACATCCTACCATACCTTTGTCTGTACATTATTCCTTGAAGCTATTTTATCGCCGACAGAAACGCCCTTTTACTCTCTGTTCTAGACGTTCTAGATGACCAATTCTCATAGCTTTTAGCCGTACCCTTATCCTACTCCTCCTCTGTTCCTCTGGTGATGTAGAGGTGAATCCAGGCCCTGCAGTGCCTAGCTCCACTCCTATTCCCCAGACGCTCTCTTTTGATGGCTTCTGTAACCGTAATAGCCTAGGTTTCATGCATGTTAACATTAGAAGCCTCCTCCCTAAGTTTGTTTTATTCACTGCTTTAGCACACTCTGCCAACCCGGATGTTTTAGCCGTGTCTGAATCCTGGCTTAGGAAGACCACCAAAAATTCTGACATTTTCATCCCTAACTACAACGTTTTCAGACAAGATAGAAGGGCCAAAGGGGGCGGTGTTGCAATCTACTGCAAAGATAGCCTGCAGAGTTCTGTCCTACTATCCAGGTCTGTTCCCAAACAATTTGAACTTCTACTTTGAACTTCTACACCTCTCTAAAAACAAGTCTCTCACCGTTGCCGCCTGCTATAGACCACCCTCTGCCCCCAGCTGTGCTCTGGACACCATATGTGAACTGATTGCCCCCCATCTATCTTCAGCGCTCGTGCTGCTAGGCGACCTAAACTGGAACATGCTTAACACCCCAGCCATCCTACAATCTAAGCTTGATGCCCTCAATCTCACACAAATTATCAATGAACCTACCAGGTACCACCCCAAAGCCGTAAACACGGGCACCCTCATAGATATCACCCTAACCAACCTGCCCTCTAAATACACCTCTGCTGTTTTCAACCAAGATCTCAGCGATCACTGCCTCATTGCCTGCATCCGTAATGGGTCAGCGGTCAAACGACCTCCACTCATCACTGTCAAACGCTCCCTGAAACACTTCAGTGAGCAGGCCTTTCTAATCGACCTGGCCGGGGTATCCTGGAAGGATATTGATCTCATCCCGTCAGTAGAGGATGCCTGGTTATTTTTTTTAAATGCCTTCCTCACCATCTTAAATAAGCATGCCCCATTCAAGACATTTAGAACCAGGAACAGATATAGCCCTTGGTTCTCTCCAGACCTGACTGCCCTTAACCAACACAAAAACATCCTATGGCGTTCTGCAATTAGCATCGAACAGCCCCCGTGATATGCAACTTTTCAGGGAAGCTAGAAACCAATATACACAGGCAGTTAGAAAAGCCAAGGCTAGCTTTTTCAAGCAGAAATTTGCGTCCTGCAACACAAACTCAAAAAAGTTCTGGGACACTGTAAAGTCCATGGAGAATAAGAACATCTCCTCCCAGCTGCCCACTGCACTGAAGATAGGAAACACTGTCACCACCGACAAATCCACTATAATTGAGAATTTCAATAAGCATTTTTCTACGGCTGGCCATGCTTTCCACATGGCTACCCCTAACCCGGTCAGCTGCACTGCACCGCCCACAGCTACTCGCCCAAACCTTCCCCATTTCTCCTTCTCCCAAATCCAGTCAGCTGATGTTCTGAAAGCGCTGCAAAATCTGGACCCCTACAAATCAGCCGGGCTAGATAATCTGGACCCTTTCTTTCTAAAATTATCTGCTGAAATTGTTGCCACCCCTATTACTAGCCTGTTCAACCTCTCTTTCGTGTCGTCTGAGATTCCCAAAGATTGGAAAGCAGCTGCGATCCTCCCCCTCTTTAAAGGGGGGGGACACTCTTGACTCAAACTGCTACAGACCTATATCTATCCTACCCTGCCTTTCTAAGGTCTTCGAAAGCCAAGTCAACAAACAGATTACCGACCATTTCGAATCCCACCATACCTTCTCCGCTATGCAATCTGGTTTCAGAGCTGGTCATGGGTGCACCTGAGCCACACTCAAGGTCCTAAACAATATCTTAACCGCCATCGATAAGAAACAATACTGTGCAGCCGTATTCATTGACCTGGCCAAGGCTTTCAATCACCACATCCTCATCGGCAGACTCGACAGCCTTGGTTTCTCAAATGATTGCCTCGCCTGGTTCACCAACGACTTCTCTGATAGAGTTCAGTGTGTCAAATCGGATAGTCTGTTGTCCGGGCCTCTGGCAGTCTCTATGGGGGTGCCACAGGGTTCAATTCTTGGACCGACTCTCTTCTCTGTATACATCAATGATGTCGCTCTTGCTGCTGGTGAGTCTTTGATCCACCTCTACGCAGACGACACCATTCTGTATACTTCTGGCCCTTCTTTGGACACTGTGTTAACTACCCTCCAGGCGAGCTTCAATGCCATACAACTCTCCTTCCGTGGCCTCCAATTGCTCTTAAAGACAAGTAAAAAATAAATGCATGCTCTTCAACCGATCGCCACCTGCACCTGACCGCCTGTCCAACATCACTACTCTGGACGGCTCTGACTTAGAATATGTGGACAACTACAAATACCCAGGTGTCTGGTTAGACTGTAAACTCTCCTTCCAGACTCACATCAAACATCTCCAATCCAAAGTTAAATCTAGAATTGGCTTCCTATTCCGCAACAAAGCATCCTTCACTCATGCTGCCAAACATACCCTTGTAAAACTGACCATCCTACAAATCCTCGACTTTGGTGATGTCATTTACAAAATAGCCTCCAATATCCTACTCAATAAATTGGATGCAGTCTATCACAGTGCCATCCGTTTTGTCACCAAAGCCCCATATAGTACCCACCACTGCGACCTGTACACTCTTGTTGGCTGGCCCTCGCTTCATACTCGTCGCCAAACCCACTGTCTCCAGGTCATCTACAAGACCCTGCTAGGTAAAGTCCCCCCTTATCTCAGCTCGCTGGTCACCATAGCAGCACCCACCTGTAGCACGCGCTCCAGCAGGTATATCTCTCTGGTCACCCCCAAAACCAACTCTTCCTTTGGCCGCCTCTCCTTCCAGTTCTCTGCTGCCAATGACTGGAACGAACTACAAAAATCTCTGAAACTGGAAACACTTATCTCCCCCACTAGCTTTAAGCACCAGCTGTCAGAGCAGCTCATAGATTACTGCACCTGTACATAGCCCATCTATAATTTAGCCCAAACAACTACCTCTTTCCCTACTGTATTTATTTATTTATTTTGCTCCTTTGCACCCCATTATTTCTATCTCTACTTTGCTCATTCTTCCACTGCAAATCAACCATTCCAGTGTTTTACTTGCTATATTGTATTTACTTCGCCACCATGGCCTTTTTTTTGCCTTCACTTCCCTTATCTCACCTCACTTGCTCACATTGTATATAGACTTATTCTTCTACTGTATTATTGACTGTATGTTTGTTTTACTCCATGTGTAACTCTGTGTTGTTGTATGTGTCGACCTGCTTTGCTTTATCTTGGCCAGGTCACAATTGTAAACGAGAACGTGTTCTCAACTTGCCTACCTGGTTAAATAAAGGTTTAAAATAAAATGCAGGCTGCTGAATAACATTGTAAAACACTCATTACATTGTAATAGGTATACCTTACTTGTTTCTTTGGAAAAGCACCACACCAACAGTTTGTCAAACTTCTTGTGAATAGGGGGGCGCTGTTTTCACTTTGGAAAAAATCGTGCCCAAATGAAACGGCCTCGTACTCTGTTCTAGATCATACAATATGCATATTATTATTAATATTGGATAGAAAACACTCTGAAGTTTCTAAAACTGATTGAATTATATCTGTGAGTAAAACAGAACTCATTTGGCAGCAAACTTCCATACAGGAAGTGAAAAATCTGAAAACGAGGCTCTGTGTCAGGGCCTGCCTATTCAACTGGCTTTTATTTATGGATCTGTATGCACGTCATACGCCTTCCACTAGATGTCAACAGGCAGTGGAAGGTTGCATGGGGTGTCTAGCTTGATCTGAGGCCGAATAAGAGCTTTTGGAGTGACAGGTCTGCCCTTTTGTCTGTTTTCGACGGCGCGCGAGGGAGCTCCACTTTGTCTTCTGAAAAGCGTTCGGTATACACTACCAATTGCTCCGGCTCTCATTTTATTTGATACATATGAGAAGAACATCATAAAGTAGGATTTTCAACCGAGTTTGACCAGTTTATTCGAAGTTTATTGGTAATTTTGGAATTTTTCGTTCCAAGCGCCAAGAGATGATGGGCATGTTCGCGCCACATGGCTAGCCAAAGTTGCTAATTCGACAGAAGAAATGGACATTCTAAAACCAAACAACAATTTATTCTGGACCTAGGACTCCTTGCACAACATTCTGATGGAAGAACAGCAAAAGTAAGACAACATTTATGATGTTATTTCGTATTTCTGTGTAATATGTTGACTCCAACATGGCGGAGAATAGGTGAGCGCTGTCTCACAATAACGCATGCTGTATGTTGTGGTAAAGTTATTTTTAAAAATCTAACACAGCGGTTGCATTAAGAACCAGTGTATCTTTCATTTGCCATACAACAAGCATTTTTATGTAAAGTTTATGATGAGTTCTTTGGTCAGATTAGGTGAGTGTCCAAAATATCTCCGGACATTCTGGTGAATTGTTGCTACGTATTCACAATGTATAACCACGATTTGCAGCTCTAAATATGCACATTTTCGAACAAAACATAAATGTATTGTATAACATGATGTTATAAGACTGTCATCTGATGAAGTTGTTCAAGGTTAGTGATTAATTTTATCTCTATTTTGTCGGTTTTGTGAAAGCTATTTTGGCGGGGAGTAAATGGCGTTGTGTGTTTGGCTATTGTAGTGAGCTAATAGAAATATATATTGTGTTTTCGCTGTAAAACACTTAAAAAATTGGAAATATTGGCTGGATTCACAAGATGTTTATCTTTCATTTGCTGTACACCATGTATTTTTCATAAATGTTTTATGATGAGTATTTATGTATTTCACGTTGCTCTCTGTAATTATTCTGGCTGCTTTGGTGCTATTTGTGATGGTGGCTGCAATGTAAAACTATGATTTATACCTCAAATATGCACATTTTCGAACAAAACATAAATGTATTGTATAACATGATGTTATAAGACTGTCATCTGATGAAGTTGTTCAAGGTTCGTGATTAATTTTATCTCTATTTCTGGGTTTTGTGAAAGCTACCTATGCGGTGGAAACATGGTGAAAACATGCCGTTGTGTGTTTGGCTATTGTGGTTAGCTAATATAAATACATATTGTGTTTTCGCTGTAAAACATTTTAAAAATCGGAAATGATGGCTGGATTCACAAGATGTTAATCTTTCATTTGCTGTATTGGACTTGTGATTTCATGAAAATTATATTATATGATATCCCTGTCCCGTTAGGCTAGGCTATGCTAGTCAGCTTTTTTGATGAGGATGCTCCCGGATCCGGGATGGGTATCACTGAAAGGTTGCGTGGGCTGATAATATGTTGTGGTGGATGTTCTCACAGTGAAACTTTATTCCTCTCTTTATTTATTCCATTCCACATGTAGACATGATCTCTTAATTTTTTGTTGTTGTCTATTGTTAGTGCCTGATCATGATGCCTCACAGACATCATTCCATAAGAGGCAGATACCGCTTATCTAAGTGTTACATCACAGAAGGAATGCAATCATTCTTTGGTGACAACAAAATACATAATTTCTGTCCCTTTTTTGTACTATGTGTTTTTTGTAATATGCTCTGCAGTACAAGTTGCTTTTGTACAGTAGACTTTAAATACTTTAAATATATAAAACCAATGAATTATTATTATTACTTGGTCTTTCAGGGGGCTTCATTCAAAATCTGGATTTGACACCTGCAAGAAACCCAATAAACATGTAACGTCACATCTCTCTCTTCATCTCAAAGCTGTCTGCCAGAGAATGCTTCAACACTCTAGAGTACGTGTGAAACTCATTCCACGGAGGGCCGAGTGCCTGCGGGTTTTCGCTCCACCCTTGTACTTGATTGATGAATGAAGGTCAGTGATTAGTTAGAAACTCCCCTCACCTCGTTGTTTAGACACAAATTGAAAGGAGGAACCAAAGACAAGCAGACACTCGGCCCTCCATGGAACGAGTTTGACACCCCTTCTCCAGAGTCTAAGCCAGGAAGAAGGAATTGTAACGTCACAATCATTTTCTTCATCTCAAGGCAGTCTCTCAAAGAATGCTTCAATGGAATCCTCCATTGTCCTTTCTATTAGAACATACTGAACAAAAATATAAAGGCCACATGCAACAATTTCAAAGATTTTACTGAATTACAGTTAATTTAATGAAATCAGTCAATTGAAATAAATTAATTAGGCCCTAATCTATGGATTTCACAAGACTGGAAATAAAGATATGCATCTGTTGGTCACAGATACTTAAAAAAAATGTAGGGGCGTGGATCAGAAAACCAGTCAGTATCTGGTGTGACCACCATTTGCCTTATGCAACACGCTGTCGTGCATGTCGATCCAGAGCATCCCAAACATGCTCAATGGGTGACATGTCTGATGAGTATGCAGGCCATGGTAGACCTGTAACATTTTCAGCTTCCAAGAATTGTGTACAGATCCTTGCAACATGGGGCAGTGCATTATCATGCTGAAACATGAGGTGATGGAGGCAGATGAATGGCACGACAATGGGGCTCAGGATCTTGTCACGGTATCTCTGTGCATTTAAGTTTCCATCAATAAAATGCAATTGTGTTTGTTGTCCGTAGCTTATGCCTGGCCATACCAAAACCACACCACCACCATGGGGCACTCTGTTTACAACGTTGACATCAGCAAACAGCTCACTCACACGACGCCATACATGTGGTCTGCGGTTGTGAGACCTGTTGGACGTACTGCCAAATTATCTAAAACGAAATTGGAGGCGGCTTAGGGTAGAGAACTTAACGTTCAATTCTCTGCAAATGCTCTGGTGGATATTCCTGCAGTCAGCATTCCAATTGCACGATCCCTCAAAACATGAGACATCTGTGGCATTGTGTTGTGTGACAAAACTGCACAGTTTAGTGTCCTTTTATTGTCCCCCTGCACAAGGTGCAACTGTGTAATGATAATGCTATTTAATCAGATTATTGATATGCCACACCTGTCAGGTGGATGGATTATCTTTGCAAAGGGGAAATACTCACTAACAGGGATTAAACAAATTTGTGCACAAAATCTGAGCAAAATACGCTTTGTGTGCGTATTGAAAATCTTTGGGATCTTTCATTTCAGGTCATGAAACATGGGACCAACACTTCACATGTTAAGTGGAAATTTTTGTTCAGTGTACTAATATGTGAAAAGACTGAAGAGGGACAAAGTAAGTTCACTATTCACCTCTCCAGCCATAACAAAGCAGTCGTCCCCAAGGAGAGTGACTGAGGACCATTGGGACACAGCCCTGCACTTGATGCCATTCCAAGTCAATGAAGGCTTCAGCAGACCTTTGTAGTAGGTATGGACTGGATTGTTGTGCTTAGATGTTATTGAGCAGGCTGGTGTGTGTGTGTGTGTGTGTGTGTGTGTGTGTGTGTGTGTGTGTGTGTGTGTGTGTGTGTGTGTGTGTGTGTGTGTGTGTGTGTGTGTGTGTGTGTGTGTGTGTGTGTGTGTGTGTGTGTGTGCTTGCGTGAGAGTGTTTAAGTGGCTAAATGAATGGCTGAGTGGCTGTTTTATAAGTTTGTCAGTATGCTTGTCTATTAATGTGATTTTGTGTGAGATAGTGTGTGCCTAATGGTCTCTTTGTATCTCTCCAGGACTTTGCGTACCATTGACTGGCAGCCTTCTCCTACCTCAGTGTATCAAAAGCCCTAGCGAAGGTCACCACTCATTTTAAAGAGGATACAGCCATCTTGAAAAACTACCAGATAGACATTGCTGCTGTGGTAAGTGCTACACAGATACCAGTGCTTAGAAAGAGCTGAATTAATATTCCTTTGAAGAAATTACAGACAAATTCAATTTACTGATACTTTGTTGAGAGCATTATTAACATTATAATGGCAATGACTTAGTTACATAGCTACAGTATCTGTGCATTGATGGGAAGGTAAGTAAGCATTTGACTGTTAGTCTACACCTGTTGTTTACAAAGCATATGGTGAATAAAATTTGATTAGATTTTGTGTGTTTCTGTATATTCTTTGAGGCTCAGAAAACATTTGTCTTGGACTTCTCTCAGGTCCTACATGGCCACGTTGTTATCTTTCCTCCATCCTGTCGTCCATTCGGTGGAATGCCTTTTGATGACCAGTTATCTCCATTGATGACACTGAATGTGTTAGCAATGTGTAAGTGTAACGGATGTGAAATGGCTAGCTAGTTAGCGGGTACGCGCTAGTAGCGTTTCAATCAGTTACGTCACTTGCTCTGAAACCTAGAAGTAGTGTTGCACCTTGCTCTGCAAGGGCCGCGGTTTTTGTGGAGCGATGGGTAACGATGCTTCATGGGTGTCAGTTGTTGATGTGTGCAGAAGGTCCCTGGTTCGCGCCCGTGTCGGGGCGAGGGGACGTACTAAAGTTATACTGTTACATTGATGCTGTTGACCCGGATCACTGGTTGCTGCGGAAAAGGAGGAGGTTGAAAGGGGGGTGAGTGTAACGGATGTGAAATGGCTAGCTAGTTAGCGGGTACGCGCTAGTAGCGTTTCAATCAGTTACGTCACTTGCTCTGAAACCTAGAAGTGGGTTGCACCTTGCTCTGCAAGGGCCGCGGCTTTCGTGGAGCGATGGGTAACGATGCTTCGTGGGTGTCAGTTGATGATGTGTGCAGAGGGTCCCTGGTTCGCGCCCGTGTTGGGGCGAGGGGACGTACTAAAGTTATACTGTTACATGTTATTGAGCAGGCTGGTGTGGTTGTGTGTGTGTGTGTGTGTGTGTGTGTGTGTGTGTGTGTGTGTGTGTGCTTGCGTGAGAGTGTTTAAGTGGCTAAATGAATGGCTGAGTGGCTGTTTTATAAGTTTGTCAGTATGCTTGTCTATTAATGTGATTTTGTGTGAGATAGTGTGTGCCTAATGGTCTCTTTGTATCTCTCCAGGACTTTGCGTACCATTGACTGGCAGCCTTCTCCTACCTCAGTGTATCAAAAGCCCTAGCGAAGGTCACCACTCATTTTAAAGAGGATACAGCCATCTTGAAAAACTACCAGATAGACATTGCTGCTGTGGTAAGTGCTACACAGATACCAGTGCTTAGAAAGAGCTGAATTAATATTCCTTTGAAGAAATTACAGGCAAATTCAATTTACTGATACTTTGTTGAGAGCATTATTAACATTATAATGGCAATGACTTAGTTACATAGCTACAGTATCTGTGCATTGATGGGAAGGTAAGTAAGCATTTGACTGTTAGTCTACACCTGTTGTTTACAAAGCATATGGTGAATACAATTTGATTAGATTTTGTGTGTTTCTGTATATTCTTTGAGGCTCAGAAAACATTTGTCTTGGACTTCTCTCAGGTCCTACATGGCCACGTTGTTATCTTTCCTCCATCCTGTCGTCCATTCGGTGGAATGCCTTTTGATGACCAGGTATCTCCATTGATGACACTGAATGTGTTAGCAATGTGTAAGCAATCAAGAGGCGTAAGTTACAATCAACCTCGTTGTTCTCATACCCCCAACATCATAGATTTGAACCAGAGGAAAATCAAAATAAATCAGCCAAGACCTCAGAAAAAAAATTGTAGACCTTCAATCATCTGATTCATCCTTGGGAGCAATTTCCAAATGCCTGAATGTACCACATTCATCTGTACAAACAATAGTATGCAAGGATAAACACCATGGGACCACACAGCCATCTGCCACGCCCTGACCATAGAGAGCCCTTGTTTCTCTATGGTGTAGTAGGTCAGGGTGTGACTAGGGGGTGTTCTAGTTCAATATTTCTATGTTGGTGTTTTGTATGGTTCCCAATTAGAGGCAGCTGGTAATCATTGCCTCTAATTGGGGATCATATTTAGGTAGCCATTTTTCCCACCTGTGTTTGTGGGATATTGTTTGTGTGTGTGTGCTAGTTGCACCACTTATGTTTTGTTGCTTGTTAATTGTTTTTGTTTAAAGTTTTGTTTAAATTAAAATATGTGGAACTCAGAACACGCTGTGCCTTGGTCTGTCTCTCCTCACGAACGTGACACCGTCATACCACTCAGGATGGAGATGCGTTCTGTCTCCTAGAGATGAACGTACTTTGGTGCGAAAAGTGCAAATCAATCCCAGAACAACAGCAAAGGACCTTGTGAAGATGCTGGAAACAGGTACAAAAGTATCTATATCCACAGTAAAAATGAGTCCTATATCCACTTAACCTGAAAGGCCGCTCAGCAAGGAAGAAGCCACTGCTCCAGAACCGCCATAAAAAAGCAGACTACAGTTTGCAACTGCACATGGGGACAAAGATCGTACTTTTTGGAGAAATGTCCTCTGCTCTGATGAAACAGAAATAGAACGGTTTGGCCATAATGACCATCATTATGTTTGGAGGAAAAAGGGGGATGCTTGCAAGGCGAAGAACACCATCCCAACCATGAAGCACATGGGTGGCAGCATCATGTTGTGGGAGTGGCAGAATCAGGAAATTATGGAGATATATTGAAGCAACATCTCAAGACATCAGTCAGGAAGATAAAGCTTGGTCGCAAATGGGTCTTCCAAATGGACAATGACCCCAAGCATACTTCCAAAGTTGTGGCAAAATGGCTTAAGGACAACAAAGTCAAGGTATTGGAGTGGCCATCACAAAGCCCTGACCTTAATCCTATCAAACATTTGTGGGCAGAACTGAAAAAGCGTGTGCGAGCAAGGAGGCCTACAAACCTGACTCAGGTACACCAGTTCTGTCAGGAGGAATGGGCCAAAATTCACCCAACTTATTGTGGGAAGCTTGTGGAAAGATTCCCAAAACATTTGACCCAAGTTAAACAATTTAAAGGCAATGCTACCAAATACTAAATTGAGTGTATGTAAACTTCTGACCCGCTGGGAATGTGATGAAAGTAATAAAAGCTGAAATATATCATTCTCTCTACTATTATTCTGACATTTCACATTCTTAAAATAAGTGGTGATCCTAACTGACCTAAGACAGGGAATTTTTACTGGGATTAAATGTCAGGAATTGTGAAAACTGAGTTTAAATGTATTTGGCTAAGGTGTATGTAAACTTCCGACTTCAACTGTATATACTATCTACCAAATTTCACAGTGGGTGCGAGACCTGGAGAGGCCTACAAGCCACAGTGTCTCGCACCCACTGTGACATTTGATGGCGGATCGGTGATGATCTTAGGGTGCTTCAGCAAGGCTGGAATCGGGCAGATTTGTCTTTGTGAAGGACACATGAATCTAGCCACGTACAAGGTTGTCCTGGAAGAAAACTTGCTTCCTTCTGCTCTGACAATGTTCCCCAACTCTGAGGATTGGTTTTTCCAGCAGGACAATGCTCCATGCCACACAGCCAGGTCAATCAAGGTGTGGATGGAGGACCGCCAGATCAAGACCCTGTCATGGCCAGCCCAGTCTCCAGACCTGAACCCCATTGAAAACCTCTGGAATGAGATCAAGAGGAAGATGGATGGTCACACGCCATCCAACAAGCTGAGCTGCTCCAAAAGTGGCATAAAGTCACCCAACATCAGTGTGAAAGACTGGTGGAGTGCATGCCAAGACGCATGAAGCTTTGATTGAAAATCAGGGTTGTTCCACCAAATATTGATTTCTGAACTCTTCCTAAGTTAAAACATTAGTGTTGTTTTAAAATGAGTATGAACTTATTATCTTTGCATTATTCGAGGTCTGACAACACTGCATATATTTTGTTATTTTGACCAGTTGTCATTTTCTGCAAATAAATGCTCTAAATGACAATATTTTTATTTGGAATTTGGGAAAAGCGTTGTCAGTAGTTTATAGAATAAAACAACAATTTTCATTTCACCCAAACACATACCTATAAATAGTAAAACCAGAGAAACTGATACTCTTGCAGTGGTCTCTTAATTTCTTCCAGAGCTGTATTTGTTTACAGGCCATGGAGACTCAGATTTTAATCTAGATTTTTTTTTTATGTTCTAGTTTCTGTTGTGACTTATGTTTTGAAAAGCAGATATTGTCTCCATCTAATGTTGGGGACAGTCATTATATGGAATGCGTGTGTGTGTGTGTGTCTGTCTGTCACAGGCGGTTGGTGGCACCTTAGTTGGGGAGGACGGGCTCATAGTAATGTCTGGAATGGAATAAATGGAATGGTATCGACACAACAAACACATTGTTTCCTTGTGCTTGATACCGTTCCATGTACTTCATTCCAGTCATTATTATGAGCTGTCCTCCCCTCACCAGCCTCCTGTGTGTGTGTGTGTGTGTGTGTGTGTGTGTGTGTGTGTGTGTGTGTGTCTGTGTGTGTGTGTGTGTGTGTGTGTGTGTGTGTGTGTGTGTGTGTGTGTGTGTGTGTGTGTGTGTGTGTGTGTGTGTGTAGGGGAAGGGGTATCAGGAAGGGGAAAGAGTTCTTATGTACCAGGAACCAAAGAAGCGGAGGACCCTTGACAATCACTCTTGGATTGCACCTTATACATTTCAAGTTTTAATGTCACGTGCACAAGTACAGTGAAATGCCTTTCTTGCAGTAATCAATGCAGTAATCAATAACAATGTAATACTAAAAATAACATTTACATTACATTTACGTCATTTAGCAGACACTCTTATCCAGAGCGACTTACAAATTGGAAAGTTCATACATATTCATCCTGGTCCCCCCGTGGGAATTGAACCCACAACCCTGGCGTTGCAAGCACCATGCTCTACCAACTGAGCCACACGGGACCAATAACATAAGGTAGAACAGAAAATAAAAATAAAGGTAACAGACAAGATCCAATACATACCTTTCTTGGTCACATGACCCAATGCACTGTTTATAATAATAATAAAATAAATAACATCCACAGTTTTTTGGGGGGGATGTGCAAAAAGTAATCAATGTACGGGAATTTATTTTTTCCCCACCCAACTTTTAACCTAACATGTTGACCTTTTTTTTACATTTCACGTTGAATTCATGTTAGATGACAACTCAAACAAATGTAAATCAAACCTTGATGTTGAAATTACATCTGTGCCCAGTGGGATAGGACCTCCATCCTAAATAGGAGTATATCTGACCACTTGTTAACCTCTATAGTTGAGCTTACATGCACTAATGTGATTAGCATGAGGTTATAAATAACAAGAACATTTCCCAGGACATAGACATATCTGATATGGGCAGAAAGCTTAAATTCTTGTTGATCTAACTGCACTGTCCAATTTACAGTAGCTATTATAGTGAAATAGTTAAATAATACCATGCTATTGGTTGAGGAGAGTGCACAGTTATGAACTTGAAAATGTATCAATGAACCAACTAGGCACATTTGGGCAGGCTTGATACAACATTTTCAACAGAAATGCAATGGTTCATTATATCAGTCTTGGATCAAACTCTGCACATACACTGCTGCCATCTTGTGGCCAATTGCGCCTAAACTGGAATAATACATTTTGGCCTTTCTCTTGCATTTCAAAGATGATGTATCTTTGTATTATCTTTTACCAGATCTAATGTGTTATATTCTCCTACATTAATTTCACATTTCCACAAACTTCAAAGTGTTTCCCTTCAAATGGTGTTAAGAATATGCATATCCTTGCTTCAGGTCCTGAGCAACAGGCAGTTAGATTTGGTAATGTCATTTTAGGTGAAAATTGAAAAAAAGGGTCCGATCCTTTTATTTAACCTTTATTTAATTAGGCAAGTCAGTTAAGAACAAATTCTTATTTTCAGTGAAGGCCTAGGAACAGTGGGTTAACTGCCTTGTTCAGGGGTAGAACGACAGATTTTTACCTCGTCAGCTCAGGGATTTGATATTGCAACCTTCACATTACTAGTCCAACACTAACCATTGGGCTACCTGCCACCCCAACCTTTCACCTTACAATGATTTGTTTAAAGGTGAGAATGTATAGGAAACGTGATATGAGGACCAAAACCGCTGGCCCAAGAAAGTTTATTCCCTTTGGAGAGCAGTTTCCAGTCTTAAGAATGTCAGATTTGTTACAATACTATAAATCGAATGATTCTTAATGAAAGGTCAAAAACAAGGAACTTGAGCAACGAGATGTGATAACATATACAGTATATGTAGAATATTTTAGTTTTTTTTACATATCACTCATGACTGATAAAATATGTAAATGTTTATCCATAATAAAGACAAACAATATAAGAAGCCTGAATATCAGGTGCTAATAGCACCCCCAAGTGGTGGAGAGGTCACATAACACATTACACCTGTACTGCACCAACCAAAATATTCAGCTGAAAGTCTTTAAAGAACTACTTAGTTTGAATCCTACTATTAGTTCAACCACCAAGTTCAAGACCATATTAAGAGAACACTATTGAAATAAATGCCTGTCTGGCTTAAGACAGACAACACGATTGGAAGGATCCCTTCTTTGGAGAGCTGTTCATGTGTGAATTAATGCTTCTTCAGACTACAAACTAGAGACTCCCTGCCAAGGGGTTGCCAAGTTGAGGTAAACAGTACACATAATTATTAATAACTCATAAGTTGACTAAAGGGACCATTAAAATATGATAACTATACACAATAAAGAGTCTGAAAATAGTCAAGGAGAGATAACATGGAAAGTCAGAGTACGGAAAAGTACAGCAGAAATGTATACTTTGAGTTTACAAAGTCATTCACTGTTAAAAGCTCTTGAGTTCTTTGAATTCATCTTGCTGCATTGTTACCACCAAGTTTCGTTTTCATGATGCTTGTGGAAGGTGGTGACTATGTTAGTAGTTGCATGCTGGAATGTAGGCGGAAATGAACTGAAAGCTAAAACAGCAAGAGCCTCTGGAGCGAGCAGTGGACAGCTGCTGAGGAAATGATCACTATAACTGTCATCAAAGCATGACATGTCCTGACAGCTCCTTCAAAAGAAATAGAACACAACACAAGCCTTTTTGGAGAGTTTACTTGATTCATTAAAACAAGCTCAATGTATAGGAAGTTATCAATTGATGATCCATTTTTGTTAGGGCAAATGTCGGAAATTACAAACTTTAGAAGCCTTTTTTAAACTGAAATACATGACAAGTTTGCATTTCCTGCTTTTCTTAACAACAAAAGAGTGATCAAATTCAGATCCTACATCTGTACACAAGCTGACACAACCAACTGGTATTTCAATGTAATGAAGAAAAAAAACGTCAAGAGAAAGCAGGTGGAGGAGGAACAGATGTGGGTTAATGGGAGCAGGGCTTTAAAAAGCAGAATTGTTTAGGTCACAGGTCTCACTTTAGGGAGAACTGTGTTTGGCACACACCCACACCCATATCAACAAAACGCCAACACACAGGTAGACCTAGACACTTTGGGAATATGGCTTCCAGCACCTCCAGTAACCCTCTGCCCAGTGGCACCAGTGTGTTCACCACTGTTCCAGACCTCTTCTTCATCCCTGAGTTTGTGAGTACAGACAAATCAAATAGGTGTTCTGCTCTCAGCTGTGACTGGACTACTGGCATTGCTCTTTACTCTAGAAATATTCTTTACTCTAATGCCCTTCACATTTATCAGAGGGAGGTAAGACATTTGATTGTTCAAGGTAATATTTGGGTATGCATGCATGATGTAATTCAGAGTGCACTGAAAGGAGTATTACTTTAGAGTGGGAGACACTGTGTGTAGACTCATACCAAGCACTTCTTTGATTGCTGCAGCCTTCTTGGTCAGGTATCCCTTGTGAAAGAGACTATGTGACAATGGACTTTTCCTGGCTAAATAAATGTTGTTTTATTTCTGCTGGTAATTATTGCCATAGTATTTGAAAATATGTTGATTTCTGGTTTGTGAATATCAGCTAAATCCTTATCTGAAACCAAACTATGGTTATCGCTGTATCCAAACACCATTCATCCTCTCTTTACTGGCATGTTTGTTGAAGGAGGGGGCAGAATGTGTGTGAGTTTGGAAATGACCATGTACGACGGAGTGTCAGATTCTCTATGGAGAAATTGTGGCAGTGGTATCTAGTAAAAGTCGTATGATTATGGATGTTTTTGATGGAGGTAAAGAAAACAGAGCTCGTAACTGTTAGCCTACTGACTGTTGCATGCACTAGCTGTCACAGCCATTACTTGGTGAAATGTTCTATGCAAATGGTTGAACCCCTGACTAAATGAGCTTTAGTAAGTTAAAGCTATCAGACCTTGCCTAGAGGTGCATGTTTACTTACCCTGTTACTGTGGCCTGCTCTCTGTGGTCTTACCACAACACATGGAGTGACACTATTTGGGTGACATTAAGAAGTGGATGGCTGATTGAACCATCAAATGTTTACATTATGACCGTACGTGTTCTGTGTGTGTGTGTGTGTGTGTGTGTGTGTGTGTGTGTGTGTGTGTGTGTGTGTGTGTGTGTGTGTGTGTGTGTGTGTGTGTGTGTGTGTGTGTGTGTGTGTGTGTGTGTGTGTGTGTGTGTGTGTGGCAGATCTTCGGGGGTCTGGTGTGGACTCTGGTGGCCTCCACAAAAGTACTGAATGCGAACCCTCAGGGCTGGGTGATGTTTGTCTCTGTGTTCTGCTTCATCTTCACTACCCTGTGGTTCCTCATCTTCATCAGTGGAGCCAATAAGAGCAGCATCTGGCCCACACTGGTGAGTCTGAGAGACATTCATACAGCCATCTTTGATTTACTCAAAAAGGATGAAAATGACGATGGAACAGATTTTCTTCCCATCCTAAATGTCTAATCAAAAAGAATGATGACGATGGCGATGATGATGATGATGATGAGGAGAGTATAATGAACATTCTGTCTATTGAAAGGCTGTAGTGTTATAACAGGTAGTATAACAGGATGATGACTAACTCTCATGTTGCTACTCTCTCTCTCTCTCTCTCTCTCTCTCTCTCTCTCTCTCTCTCTCTCTCTCTCTCTCTCTCTCTCTCTCTCTCTCTCTCTCTCTCACACACTCTTCAGGATGTTGTGTATCATTCCCTTGCAGCCTTCTTCTACCTCAGTGCAGCAGTGGTACAGGCCTATGTCACCATTAGTCTGAAATCACTTACCAGTACTTTCTTCAAAGAATACCAATTAGATATTGCTGCAGTGGTATGTTCCTTCACTCCTGTGATTCAAACAAAGTGTTCTTCAACTGAAGCTTACTGCATGTTCCTAGTGGTCCATCCCACTCCTCACCTTTCTGTATCTTGTATTTTTCCTGTAGGTGATGTGTTATGTGGTGACTCTGCTCTACGCCCTCCATGCCATCTTCTCTACGATGAGATGGAAGAATTCCTCATGAAGACCAGCATCCACAAGACAACAGACAATGGGGAAACAGACATTAGCGAAGGCTTTGATATGACATCAATTGTAATCTATCTTTATTTCTACATTATTTTCTTCCTGCAAATACCAGAAACCAATTTGGAGTGAAATGCATATACAATATAAAAAGATAAATAAATATATTTTATATTTAACCAAGTGCCTGTTTCAGTTGCTGAGATCGAATTCGATAGAAAAATTGTATTACATAATATAATATCACATTTTATTGGTCACATACATATGGTTAGCAGATGTTAATGCGAGGTTTGCAAAATGCTTGTGCTTCTAGTTCTGACAGTGCAGTAATATCTAACAAGTAATCTAACAATTCCCCAACAACTACCTAATACACACAAATCTAACTAAAGGGATGGAATAAGAATATGTACATATAAATATATGGATGCGCGATGGCCGAGCGGATTAGGCAAGATATAATACATAGTATAAGATACAGTGTATACATATGAGATGAGTAATGTAAGATATATAAATTTTTTAAAAGTGGCATTGTTTAAAGTGAATAGTGAGTCTCTATGTAGGCAGCAGCATCTCCGAGTTAGTGATTGCTGTTTAGCAGTCTGATGGCCTTGAGATAGAAGCTGTTTTTCAGTCTCTCATTCCCAGATTTGATGCACCTGTACTGACCTCGCCTTCTGGATGGTAGCGGGGTGAACAGGCAGTGGCTCGGGTGGTTCATGTCCTTGATGATCTATTTGGCCTTCCTGTGACATCGGGTGCTGTAGGTGTCCTGGAGGGCAGGTAGTTTGAGGGTGGTTGAGGGCGGTGCAGTTGTCGTACCAGGCGGTGATACAGTCTGACAGGATGCTCTCAATTGTGCATCTGTAAAAGTTTGTCATGGTTTTAGGTGACAAGACAAATTTATTCAGCCTCCATAGGTTGAAGAGTGGGCTGTTGCGCCTTCTTCTCCACACTGTCTGTGTGGGTGGGCCATTTCAGTTTGTCTGGGATGTGTACGCCGAGGAACTTAAAACTTTCCACCTTTTCCACTACTGTCCCTTTGATGTGGATAGGGGGGTGCATAATACTATGTCCAGGTGTAGAAAAAACTATTACAACAATGTTCAATAAAAATGCGGATGTGAAGCAATGCATTTTGTTATGGTAGGGTAGACCTATTAGATGAACATAGGAACTGAAGAGGTCTTGGTGGCTGCTCTCGTGAAAAAATGTATACGCTTTCACCCCAACATAGTGTAGAGGCAAACAAAGGACTGAATTCCTCAGCAATGCATTTTGCACACACAGTTTTCTTTAGTCATTTTCTTGAACAAAAAGGTCAACAGGTCATCTTATTTGTGTAGGGTAGGGTGTGTCCAGGTGGTGAAAGGTGGACTGCCTACCACAATGCCGCAGCAGGTTTTGCAAGTCATCTTTCTTACAAGGGAACACCTGTCGCCCCGTTAGTTCACTGTAGAAGTTGATAGCGAATAGTAGGCATAGTGCATTGATTGCAGAGTATGCAGCCTAGCCTATGGCATTCATTTGTTATGCTACAGAAATTACAAGGAATTTAGAATAGTATGGAAGGCTTTAGGCCAGGGGTGGACAGGGAACAGAAACACAACGGCCCATTTCTTCCCTTGAGGCCCCCATTATTTTCCAGATACTGATAATTTTAAACACACCCAGCCTTACTTGTTTCTTTGGAAAAGCACCACACAAACAGTTTGTCAATTAAGCGTGGGCTGATAATATGTTGTGGTGGATGTTCTCACAGTGGAACTTTATTCCACTCTTTATTTATTCCATTCCACATGTAGGCATGATCTCTTAATTTTTGTTGTTGTCTATTGTTAGTGCCTGATCATGATGCCTCACAGACATCATTCCATAAGAGGCAGATACCGCTTATCTAAGTGTTACATCACAGAAGGAATGCAATCATTCTTTGGTGACAACAAAATAATTTCTGTCTCTTTTTTGTACTGTGTTTTTTTGTAATATGCTCTGCAGTACAAGTTGCTTTTGTACAGTAGACTTTAAATACTTTAAATATAAATATATAAAACCAATGAATTATTATTATTACTTGGTCTTTCGGAGCTTCATTCAAAATCTGGATTTGACACCTGCAAGAAACCCAGTAAACACATAACATCACATCTCTCTCTTCATCTCAAAGCTGTCCGCCAGAGAATGCTTCAACACTCTAGAGTACGTGTGAAACTCATTCCACGGAGGGCCGAGTGCCTGCGGGTTTTCGCTCCACCCTTGATTGATGAATGAAGGTCAGTGATTAGTTAGAAACTCCCCTCACCTCGTTGTCTAGTTCCTAATTGGACACAAATTGAAAGGAGGAACCAAAGACAAGCAGACACTTGGCCCTACATGGAATGAGTTCGACACCCCTTCTCCAGAGTTTAAGCCAGGAGGGGGGAATTGTTGTAAGATGGTCATACCAAGGATCATTTAGCAATTCGATTTTTAATTGTATGATCCCTTTAGGTATTCAAATAAAATATCAAAAAGATATTTGATGAAACATTGAATTTGGCCATACTGCTATTAACCAATCGAAACTTAGAAGCTTTATTCATTGAAGATCTAGATTTGACACCTGCATGAAACTCACTAAACAGGTAACGTCAGAATCATTTTCTTCATCTCAAGGCAGTCTCTCAAAGAATGCTTCAATTGGAATCCTCTATTGTCCTTTCTGTTAGAACTATACTGAACAAGAATGTAAACGCAACATGCAACAATTTCAAAGATTTTACTGAGTTACAGTTCATATAAGGAAATCAGTCAATTGAAATGAATTAATTAGGCCCTAATCTATGGATTTCACAAGACTGGGAATACAGATATGCATCTGTTGGTCACAGATACCTTTACAAAATGTAGTGGCGTGGATCAGAAAACCAGTCAGTATCTGGTGTGACCACCATTTGCCTCATGCAGCGTGACACATTTCCTTCACAGGGAGTTGATCAGGTTGTTGATTGTGGCCTGTGGAATGTTGTACGACTCCGTTCAATGGCTGTGCGAAGTTGCTAGATATTGACGGGAACTGGAACACGCTGTCGTACACGTCAATCCAGAGCATCCCAAACATGCTTAATGGGTGACATGTCTGGTGAGTATGCAGGCCATGGTAGACCTGTAACATTTTCAGCTTCCAAGAATTGTGTACAGATCCTTGCAACATGGGGCCGTGCATTATCATATTGAAACATGAGGTGATTGCAGCAGATGAATGGTACAACAATGGGCCTCGGGATGTCGTCACTGTATCTCTGTGCCTTCAAACTGACATCAATAAAATGTAATTGTGTTTGTTGTCCGTAGCTTATGCCTGGCCATACCATAACCACACCACCACCATGGGGCACTCTGTTTACAACGTTGACATCAGCAAACGGCTCACTCACACGACGCCATACATGTGGTCTGCGGTTGTGAGGCCGGTTGGACGTACTGCCAAATTATCTAAAACGACATTGGAGGCGGCTTAGGGTAGAGAACTTAACATTCAATTCTCTGGCAAAAGCTCTGGTGGACATTCCTGCAGTCAGCATGCCAATTTCACGCTCCCTCAAAACGTGAGACATCTGTGGCATTGTGTTGTCTGACAAAACTGACTTCTTCCGTCGCGACGTCCCTCTAAGGCCCTTTCTGCTAGCTTGCTAGCCCCGGCCCGCTAGGTGCCTGAATCGCCGTGTCTCCGGCCCGCCTGAGCCACTCACTGGACCCCTATGATCACTCGGCTATGCATGCCTCTCCCTAATGTCAATATGCCTTGTCCATTGGTGTTTTGGTTAGTAATTATTGCATTATTTCACTGTAGAGCCTATAGCCCTGCTCAATATGCCTTAGTTAACCCTTTAGTTCCACCTCCCACACATGCGGTGACCTGACCTGGTTTAAATGATGTTTCTCGAGACAATATCTCTCTCATCGTCACTCAATGCATAGGTAATTTTTTAAAATATATATAATTATTTCTTTTTAAAAAACACAAGGAAGGGGTAACATTAAAGTATTAGAACATGAAGGACAAACAATACAGCATCAAGACACTATCTAACATGTATCATTCTTTCCGCAACAGAGCCATTCTTATGTGTGAGGGTGCGTGTGCATGATAGTGATATAAAATATATGTCATAGTTTCGTTTTCATGATCACAATCTTGTGAAGCCCGAACCCTCCAAGATCCCCCCACAGTTCCCCAATAGCTGTCCCTCAACCATTCGAGACCCCTCCCACAGTCCCCCCCAGAAGAATAAAAAATAAAATAAAAAATTAATTCCATTACCCACCCCCAAGAACCCCCCAATGCATCAACAACCAAGAGAATGAACTAAAGAGAAAAAAGGAAAAGACAGAAGAAAACAGCAAACAACAATGCAAAAAAAATAAAAACAAAGGACATCAAGGACAACTGAAATCATAACAGCAATGCCTACTTTATATGTTTGTGTGCATGTCTGGCACTATGTGTGTTCTTGCATTGGTTTATTTGAATGAGAGTGTGTGTATATGCATGTGTACAAACACCTCAGGCAAACCGGCATTAGTTGTAAAAACACTGCCACTTAGTGTCATTCAAATGTACTTTTATTATTATGTTTTATTCAGACTTTTTTCCCCCTTTATCTTTTGACCATCATTCTCTCTCTCACACAGCAACTCCACTCCCACTTGTCTCCAATTCCACATACCAAGCCTCAGCTTCCCTCAGCCCATCCCATCTATCTCTGCTGGCCACCCACTTCGTGTTTCTACGCAACACATATCTTTCAACTATGCTATGATGTTTAACGTACAATTTCAATCTATCTAATCGAATAGAATATACAGATTGTGTGTTGAAGATAAATACTTTTACTAAGAGTATTAGTATATTAGTAATTGACTGACCATGTCTCTCCAGATCTCCTAACAGTACTATTTCTAGGGTCAATTTTAGATCAATGCTATGCATTTTCAGCCATTCCTGAACCTGAGATCAGAAACAGGCTACCTGAGAGCAATACCAAAATAAATGGTCTATTGATTCTGTATCCTCACAACAAAATCTGCAGAGCTTCGATCATTTTATGCCCCAAATATTCAACATTTTGTTGGTGGCAAGAATTCTATATAATAATTTTAGCTGAAAAGCACGAAGTCTTGACGCTTGCGTTGTTTTATATATCAACTCATACACCCTGTACCATAGAATCGGTACATCAAAAATCTCTTCCCAACTATTTTGCAATCTGTATGGCACAGTTGCCAACATCCTGGTCCTCAAATGAAACTGGCATACTTTCCTATTCATGCTATTTTTATTCCTCAGCCAGTTTTGATCCTTTATATTGGGCAGACAGACCAGTTCCCTACCTCCTCCCGGTGCCACCTGCCTCCTCCATTTTTTGGGGTAATTGCTGTAATCAATTGGTTGTACTCTTGGATTGAGCAGACCTTCCCGTACAATTCTGTTAACTCCATGAAGGACATAACTCTACCATTACAATTTACAATATCATTTAAGAACAAAATACCCTTTTCAAACATCTTTCCCATAAATACAGGTATTTTATCAACCAGCACATTTGAGTTCAGCCATAATATTTGTTGTAATTGTCACGCCCTGACCATAGAGAGCTTTTTATTCTGAATGTTGGTTAGGTCGCGGTGTGACTAGGGTGGGTTATCTAGGTGATTAATTATCTTTGTTGGCCTGGTATGGTTCCCAATCAGAGGCAGCTGTTTATCAGTGTCTCTGATTGGGGATCATATTTAGGCAGCCATTTCCCCATTGTGCTTTGTGGGATCTTGTCTAGGTATAGTTGCCTGCGAGCACTACATTTAGCTTTACGTTTCATTTTGCGCTTTATTGTTTTTTCTTTGAGTTTCGCTTCCAAATAAAGTGGATGGAAACATACCACGCTGCATCTTGGTCCACTCATTATAACGAACGTGACAGTAATATTTGTTCTATCTTTTCAGGGGGATGAAATTGAAATTGTAGCCAGCTCTGCAATGCTTGTTTGAAAAAGACAGATACTTTGAAAAAAGTATCATTTTCAATTAATCGAAAATGAGACATGGCAATCTGCACAAAGGCAAAAAGGAAATTTTTAAACAATGGATGAGCTTTTCTTATTAATCTACTTGAGAACCATTTAGAGTTCAAATAAAACTTTTGAATGAGTGAAGCTTTTAGAGAGAGGTTTAGTGCTTTTATATTTATAATCTCAACCCACCCAATTCATATTCATTATATAGATAGGCTCATTTTATTTTGTCTGGTTTAGCGTCCCAGATAAAGCGAAATATTTTTTGCTCATATGATTTGAAAAACGAATCATCAGGAGTAGGCAGCGCCATAAGTAAGTGAGTAAACTGAGATATGACTAAGGAGTTAATCAGGGCAATTTTTCCATAAATAGACAGGTATTTACCTCTCCATGGTTGCAGGATCTTGTCTATTTTTACAAGTTTTCTATTGAAATTCATTGTGAAGAGCTTATTTATATCTTTTGTGATATGAATACCGAGTATGTCTACTTCACCATCAGCCCATTTTATAGGTAAGCTGCAAGGTAATGTAAAAGTTGTATTTTTTAAGGATCCAATACGTAATATTGTACACCTATCATAATTACGTTTTAATCCAGAGAGTACAGAAAAGTTATCTAGATCTTTAATGAGACATTGCAGGGATCTAGCTTGCGGACTTAACATAAAACTTGAGTCACTGGCATACATGGACACCTTTGTTTTTAAGCCTTGGATTTTTAATCCTCTAATGTTGTTATTGGATCTGATTTTAATAGCTAGCATTTCGATGGCCATAACAAACAGATATGGTGACAGCGGACACCCTTGTTTAACTCCTCTTGACAATTCAGAACTCTCTGAGAAGTAGCTGTTATTTACTATTTTACACCTGGGGTTGCTATACATTATTTTTACCCATTTTATAAGAGAATTACCAAAATTGAAAAAATCCAGGCATTTATAAATAAAATCCAGTCTTACTTTATCAAATGCCTTTTCAAAATCTGCTATAAATACCATTCCTGGCTTCTTATATGTTTCATGATGTTCTATTATTTCTAGTAGTTGTCGTATATTATCTCCAATGTATTGTCCATGTAAAAAACCTGTCTGATCAGAATGAACAATACCTGGTAAAACCCTTTTAATTCTGAGTGCTATGCATTTTGCAAGTATTTTTGCATCACAACATTGAAGTGTAAGGGGCCTCCAGTTTTTTTTAGATAGACCAGGTCTTTATATTTGCTATCTGGGTCTTGTTTAAATAATAGAGAAATCAGACCTTCCTGCTGAGTACCTGACAGACTATCATTTCTATAAGAGTAGTTAAAACAATCTAACAATGGAGCTATTAGTATATCAAAAAATACTTGATATACCTCTACCGGTATGCCATCAAGCCCTGGGGTTTTTCCAGACTGAAAGGATTTAATAGCCTCAAAAATGTCTTCCTCTGTAATTTGGCCTTCGCACTGATCTTTCTGTACATTTGTTAATTTTCCATTTTTTATATTATTTGGAAAGAATTCCTTACCGTAATCTTCATTCAGTGGGAGAGGATGAGACGGAAAAGAGAACATCTGCCTAAAATAATTAGCTTCCTCTTTGAAAATATAATTTGGAGAATCATAGATGACTCTGTCTTCAGTAACGAGTTTCTGCAAATTATTTTTGTTAGAGTTCCTGTACTGGAGATTCAGGAAGAATTTTGTGCATTTTTCTCCATATTCCATCCAGTTTGCTTTATTTTTGTAGATAGATTACATTAGATTTTAGGAAATAGGTTCTAGCAATATTTTTTTAATCCCTTGCCTGTTTGCCTGTGAGCCAATACCTCAGATGTAAGAAAATTGAGACAAATTATGTGTGTAACAAATCTGAGTAGGTTGACGAGTATGATATTGGATATGATATAATGAGAGTGTGTATGATGTCTGTATAAGAGTAAGACTATAATGTGCGATGTCCAAATAAATAATAACTCTGCCAATTTGCATGTTTGAGTGTCTATGTGCGTAACATGTAGTGCGTATAGCCTTAATATTCATAATTGTAATCCATATCGTATCACCATCATAGTTGCACCATAATTACCTTTAACATAATTGAAAAACACATCCCAGCATTTCCATAGCAATTGACGTTTCACATGATCATGAAAGAGACCTTGCATTACTCTAGAGACGGCTTCACTATAGTACAAATGTATTCCGTACAATGTTATTATTCCCCAATGCCCCTATTCTGATATCTTCCCCTTGCTTGTTGTAAACATATATAAACTTGTAGACAAATACATAAAAAAGATAGACAAACAATAAACACATTAAATTATAAAACAGTTCTCGACAATAGAGAGGGAGAGAAGAGAAGAGAAAGAGAGAGTGAGAGAGGAGAGCGAGATCAGGTGTGTGAGTGTATGTATAAGTCCGTATGTGTAAGCAAGCATGTAGTTGAGTACGTGTGTGTTCATATCCACTTCATAATGTTCAGATATTTTAAACAGTTCCCACACCTTCTTTTTTTCCGTAACCTGAAGTCCCTGTAGAATTTAGTACAGCCACGGTGTTATGGAGCTGTCTCGGAATAGCTGTCCATCTATAAAGAGTTTGTCCATAATGATAAAGGCACGCCTACAATCCATCCTTTGTTGTCTCTGTACCGGATACAGTCTCTTACGACGTTCGTTTATCTCCTTTCGAAATTGGTCATTGAGACCGAATTTGGTCCCTTTTAGCTCCCTTCCTCTGCTTTTGATCAGCTCCTTTTGTTGGTGTTCAAATTTTGCGATGATCGGTCGGGGACCCGTGGTCTTGTCGCTCCGAGCTCCAAGTCTGTGTACTTGGTGGAAAGCCACCTTGTTTACAGTCTCTATAGGAAGTTTCAATGCGGATTTCATGAATTGTCTGATCGCTCCCTCTGGATTATTGGATGGGTCTTCAGGAATACCAGAAAAAATTATTTTCACGCATGTTACGACTTTGTATGTCTAGTAGCGTCTCCTTCATCACCCTGTTCTCCCTGAGTAGACAATCCATGTTGGAATCATGTATTTTTACCTTGGCTGTGAGTGTCTTGTTTTCTTTTTGGAGCTTGAGAATTTCACTCTGGCTGAACTCCAAACTCCCCCTCAGCCCTGCTACCTCCTCACACAAGTTTTCCATTGATGCATGGGTTCCAGCCAGAGCACTAGCCTCTCCCTCAATGGTAAGTAAATCGTCCATGTCTGTAGATGAATCTGTTTTTCTTTTTTTTGTCGGGTTAAAGTTATTTTGTGAGGTGGTTGGATCTTTCCACGAAGGAGTATGTTGTTCCTCCATAGCGTAAAGCTGTTGGTACTCGTCGATTTCCTCATGATATGCTTGGTATCCAGATTGGCTCTATACTGCAACCAGTTGTTTTACAAAAAGATAACAATGAGTCTTTCCCACGATGACGACAGGTGTCTGTAGTACAGCCAGCTAGCATTCGCGGAATCCACGCCAAAAAAAAGGAACACAAACTTGCAGTCCCAGCCGTAAAGGCTAACAGCGTTGTGGAATCCTTAGTAACAAAACTTTAGTTCGGATTAAAAAATAGATTTAATGAATACGTTTTAATGTAAACAACTAACCGAGTGTAGACAGTACAGTGTCCTGTTGCATGCTCTGATGACGTCTCTCTCTCCTCAATGCATAAGTTTACCTCAACTGTATTCACATCCTACAATACCCTTGTCTGTACATTATGCCTTGAAGCTATTCTACCGTGCCCAGAAACCGGCTCCTTTTACTCTCTGTTCCGAACGTACTAGACGACCAGTCTAGCCTTTAGCCGTACCGTTATCCTACTCCTCTGTTCCTCTGGTCATGTAGAGGTTAATCCAGGCCCTGCAGTGCCTAGCTCCACTCCCACTCCCCAGGCGTTCTTATTTGTTGACTTCTGTAACCGTAAAAGCCTTGGTTTCATGCATGTTAACATAAGAAGCCTCCTCCCTAAGTTTGTTTTATTCACTGCCTTAGCACACTCTGCCAACCCGAATGTCCTAGCCGTGTCTGAATCCTGGCTTAGGAAGATCACCAAAAACCCTGAAATTTCCATCCCTAACTATAACATTTTCCAACAAGATAGAACTGCCAAAGGTGGCGGAGTTGCAATCTACTGCAGAGATAGCCTGCAGGGTTCTATCTTACTATCCATGTCTGTGCACAAACAATTTGAGCTTCTACTCTTAAAAATACACCTTTCCAGAAACAAGTCTCTCACCGTTGCTGCTTGCTATAGACCACCTTCTGCCCCCAGCTGTGCCCTGGACACCATATGTGAATTGATTGTCCCCCATCTATCTTCAGAGCTTGTGCTGTTAGGTGACCTAAACTGGGACATGCTTAACACCTCGGCCATCCTACAGTCTAAGCTTGATGCCCTCAATCTCACACAAATTATCAATGAACCTACTAGGTACAACCTCAAATCCGTAAACACGTGCACCCTCATAGATATCATCCTGACCAACCTGCCCTCCAAATACACCTCTGCTGTCTTCAACCAGGATCCCAGCAATCACTGTCTCATTGCCTCCGTCCGTAATGGGTCCGTAATGGGTTTGACCACCCCTCATCAATGGCAAACGCTCCCTAAAACACTTCTGCGAGCAGGCCTTTCTAATCGACCTGGCCCGGGTATCCTGGAAGGATAATGACTTTATTCCGTCAGTCGAGGATGCCTGGTTATTCTTTATATATATATATATATAAATATATAGCCCTTGGTTCACTCCAGACCTGACTGCCCTTGACCAGCACAAAAACATCCTGTGGCGCACTGCATTAGCATCGAATAGCCCCCACGATATGCACATTTTCAGGGAAGTTAGGAACCAATATACACAGGTAATTAGGAAAGCAAAGACAAGCTTGTTCAAACAGAAATTTGCATCCTGTAGCACAAACTCCAAAAAGTTCTGGGCCACTGTAATGTCCATGGAGAATAAGAGCTCCTCCTCCCAGCTGACCACTGCACTGAGGCTAGGAAACACTGTCACCACCGATAAATCTGCAATAATTGAGAATTTCAATAAGCATTTTTCTACGGCTGGCCATGCTTTCCACCTGTCTACCCCAACCCCGGTCAACAGCCCTGCGCCCCCCACAGCAACTTGCCCAAGCCTCCCCCATTTCTCCTTCACCCAAATCCAGATAGCTGATGTTCTGAAAGAACTGCAATATCTGGACCCCTAAAAATCAGCCGGGCTAGACAATCTGGACCCTCTCTTTCTAAAAGTATCTGACGAAATTGTTGCAACCCCAATTTTAGACTGTTCAATCTCTCTGTCTGCGATCCCCAAAGATTGGAAAGCTGCCGCGATCATCCCCTCTTCAAAGGGGGAGACACTCTAGACCCAAACTGCTACAGACCTATATCTATCCTACCCTGCCTTTCTCTTCGAAAGCCAAGTTAACAAACAGATCACGGACCATTTCGAATCCCACCGTACCTTCTCCGCTATGCAATCTGGTTTCCGAGCTGGTCATGGGTGCACCTCAGCCACGCTCAAGGTCCTAAACGATATCATAACCGCCATCGATAAGAGACAATACTGTGCAGCTGTATTCATCGACCTGGCCAAGGCTTTTGACTTTTTTCAATCACCACATTCCTATCGGCAGACTCAACAGCCTTGGTTTCTCTAATGACTGCCTCACCTGGTTCACCAACTACTTCTCTGATAGAGTTCAGTGTGTCAAATCGGAGGGCCTGTTGTCCGGACCTCTGGCAGTCTCTATGGGGGTGCCACGGGGTTCAATCCTCGGGCCGACTCTTTTCTCTGTATACATCAATTATGTTGCTCTTGCTGCTGGTGACTCTCTGATCCACCTCTACGCATCTCTATTCTGTATACTTCTGGCCCTTCTTTGGACACTGTGTTAACTAACCTCCAGATGAGCTTCAATGCCATACAACCCGCCTTCCGTGGCCTCCAACTGCTCTTAAATGCAAGTAAAACTAAATGCATGCTTTTCAACCGATCGCTGCCCACACCTGCCCGCCCGTCCAGCATCACTACTCTGGATGGTTTTGACTTAGAATATGTGGACAACTACAAATACCTAGGTGTCTGGTTAGACTGTAAACTCTCCTTCCAGACTCACATTAAGCATCTCCAATCCAAAATTAAACCTAGAATCGGCTTCCTATTTCGCAACAAAGCATCCTACACTCACGCTCACGCTGCCAAACATACCCTCGTAAAACTGACTATCCTACCGATCCTTGACTTCGGTGATGTCCTTTACAAAATAGCCTCCAACACTCTACTCAGAAAATTGGATGCAGTCTATCACAGTGCCATCCGTTTTGTCACCAAAGCCCCATATACTACCCACCACTGCGACATGTATGCTCTCGTTGGCTGGCCCTCGCTTCAGATTCGTTGCCAAACCCACTGGCTCCAGGTCATCTATAAGGCTTTGCTAGGTAAAGCCCTGCCTTATCTCAGCTCACTGGTCACCATAGCAGCACCCACCCGTAGCACGCGCTCCAGCAGGTATATTTCACTGGTCACCCCCAAAGCCAATTCATCCTTTGGCCGCCTTTCCTTTCAATTCTCTGCTGCCAATGACTGGAACGAACTGCAAAAATCACTGAAGCTGGAGACTCATATCTCCCTCACTAGCTTTAAGCACCAGCTGTCAGAGCAGCTCACAGATCACTGCACCTGTACATAGCTCATCTGTAAATAGCCCATCCAACTACCTCATCCCCATACTGTTATTTATTTAATTTATTTTGCTGCTTTGCACCCCAGTATCTTTACTTGCACACTCATCTTCCTCACATCTATCACTCCAGTGTTTAATTGCTATTTTGTAATTATTTTGCCACTATGACCTCATTATTGCCTTACCTCCCTTGTTCTACCTCATTTGCACACATTGTATATAGATTTTTTTCTATTGTATTATTGACTGTATGTTTGTTTCTTCCATGTGTAACTCTGTGTTGTTGTTTGTGTTGCACTGCTTTGCTTTATCTTGGCCAGGTCGCAGTTGTAAATGAGAACTTGTTCTCAACTAGCCTACCTGGTTAAATAAAGGTGAAATTAAAAAAATAATAATATATTTTTTTAGAGTGGCCTTTAATTGTCTCCCAGCACAAGGTGCATCTGTGTAATGATCATGCTGTTTAATCATCTTATTGATATGCCACACCTGTCAAGTAGATGGATTATCTTCGCAAAGGAGAAATGCTCACTTACAGGGATTAAACAAATTTGTGCACAGCATTTGAGCAAAATACGCTTTGTGTGCGTATTGAAAATCTCTGGGATCTTTCATTTCAGGTCATGAAACATGGAACCAACACTTTACATGTTGCGTTGAATTTTTTGTTCAGTGTACTAATATGTGAAAAGACTGAAGAGGGACAAAGTAAGTTCACTATTGCTTTCACCTCTCCAGCCATAACAAAGCAGTCGTCCCCAAGGAGAGTGACTGAGGACCATTGGGACACAGCCCTGCACTTGATGCCATTCCAAGTCAATGAAGGCTTCAGCAGACCTTTGTAGTAGGTATGGACTGGATTGTTGTGCTTAGATGTTATTGAGCAGGCTGGTGTGGTTGTGTGTGCGTGCGTGTGTGTCTCTTGTGTGTGTGTATGCTTGCGTGAGAGTGTTTAAGTGACTAAATGAATGGCTGAGTGTGTGTTTTATAAGTTTGTCAGTATGCGTGTCTATTAATGTGATTTTGTGTGAGATAGTGTGTGCCTAATGGTCTCTTAGTTGTTATTGAGCAGGCTGGTGTGGTTGTGTGTGCGTGCGTGTGTGTCTCTCTGTGTGTGTGTGTGTGTGTGTGTGTGTGTGTGTGTGCTTGTGTGAGAGTGTTTAAGTGGCTAAATGAATGGATGAGTGTGTATTTTATAAGTTTGTCAGTATGCTTGTCTATTAATGTGATTTTGTGTGAGATAGTGTGTGCCTAATGGTCTCTTTGTATCTCTCCAGGACTTTGCGTACCATTGACTGGCAGCCTTCTCCTACCTCAGTGTATCAAAAGCCCTGGCGAAGGTCACCACTCATTTTAAAGAGGATACAGCCATCTTGAAAAACTACCAGATAGACATTGCTGCTGTGGTAAGTGCTACACAGATACCAGTGCTTAGAAAGAGCTGAATTAATATTCCTTTGAAGAAATTACAGACAAATTCAATTTACTGATACTTTGTTGAGAGCATTATTAACATTATAATGGCAATGACTTAGTTACATAGCTACAGTATCTGTGCATTGATGGGAAGGTAAGTAAGCATTTGACTGTTAGTCTACACCTGTTGTTTACAAAGCATGTGATGAATACAATTTGATTTGATTTGTGTGTTTCTGTATATTTTGTGCTGCTTACATTGTTAGCCCAGAAAATGTTGTGTTATTACATACAGCCGGGAAGAACTATTGCATATCAGAGCGGAGGTAACTCACCAGCACTTCCAGCATTACGACCAGGAATACAATTTACCGAAGCTGATCCTTTGTCGCACCAACCAGGGCAATTTAACTGATTCCAGAGGCCGACCCAAAACAACACCGGCGGAGAAGAGGAATTCGGCGCGGTCATCTAGTTAGAATAGGAGACCACCCACTTTAATAAATGGAACACTAGTCATTTTAATAATGTCACTTTATTAATGTTTACAGATCTTGCATTACTCATCTCATATGTATATACTGTGTAAGTTACAATCAACCTAGTTGTTCTCATACCCCAAAATACATAACCTGGTTCAAGTATTCATGACATTACCCTGAGGAAGGCACAGTGATGCCGAAACGTTGGTAAATACACATTAAATTGCTGGGAGATTATACATGGAGTGTGCGACTTTCTTTATTTTGATAGTTTATAGTTTATTCGCTGTTAGTCAGCACCTCCACACAAACTATTATTCTGGGTGTGCGCCAGCTCATGTTTATCTAAGATTGTTCATAGTAGCCACCCTTTGCCTTGATGACAGCTTTGGTCTGATGTGTACAAATTTGAGATTTTTGGTTACAACCGCTGTGTCTTTGTGAGAAGCAGAGTAGGTGAACAGATGATCTCCACATGTGTGGTTCCCACAGTGAAGCATAGAGGAGGAGGTGTGATGTTGTGGGGGTGCTTTGCTGGTGACCCTGTCTGTGATTTATTTTGAATTCAAGGCACACTTAACCAGCATGGCTACCACAGCATTCTGCAGCGATACGCCATCCCATCTGGTTTGCACTTAGTCGGACTATCATTTGTTTTCAACAGGACAATGACCCATCACACCTCCAGGCTGTGTAAGGTCTATTTGACCAAGAAGGAGAGTGATTGAGTGCTGCATCAGATGACCTGGCCTCCACAATCCCCCAACCTTAACCCAATTCAGATGGTTTGGGATGAGTTTGACTGCAGAGTGAAGGAAAAGCAGCCAACAAGAGCTCATCATACACTTTTTTTGGTTACTACATGATTCCATATGTGTTATTTCATAGTTTTGATGTCTTCACTATTATTCTACAATGTTGGAAATAGTAAAAAAATAAGAAAAAACATTGAGTGAGTAGGTGTGTCCAAACTTTTGACTGGTACTGTATGTATGTATGTACATTTTTTCAGGCTGCGGCTTGGAGGCTTTTGAAGATGGCAGAGGATCACTAAAGTTTTTCCACAATGGTTTACTTCATGGTGGACTATCCCTATTGACTGTAGTGAGCTTCATATGCCCCAAGCTTGGTGGCTACACGGCTTCACCCAGGTGGGTGCTACATGTTTTTCGGAGGTGTTTACCAAAGAGTTTACGACTGTGGATGGCAGGAGGTGTCCTGGCTTCTGACTTGTTCCCCTCCTGGATCTGAACATAATTTCCCCCCTTCATCTCGGTCTCAGTCGGAAAAGACGTGGACAGCACGGGTGAGGAAGCTGCGCATTGAGAGTGGATCGGACACAGGATGCGACCTGTTGGACTTGCACCTGCCTCTGTGGATGACTGTGGAAGATATTCCACCCAAAACTGTCAATAGGCTAACTGAAATGTTTTGTTTTGTTGTTTTAAGAGTGTCTTTGAGAATCTTGCTGTAATGAAAAGCGCAATACAAATTCAATCAATTATTATTATTATTATGAATTATTGCACAATTAATTTTGTCACGGCTGTTGTATTTTTTATGATATTGTATAAAATTGGTTTTAAATATGGTTAATGATCTTGATTGCGTGTTACTTATCAGTAAACTACTAAGTATCCAGGTTTGTTTAGGGCAAGTTGTGTGTTTCCTCAACAGAGGTAATGGGATGTTCTATCTGTTAGCTCAACGCTAACCCCAGCCTCATCTCTAACCCTGAGCTAACCCTATGTCCAGCATTCTCCACCAGATAGCTGACATGCTTGGCTGTATGCAGGCACCAGGGCCAAGTAAAGGTGCAGGTAAATATGTCAACGTGATAAGTGGGTTATCTGCAGGCCCTCACCCCACACAAAATACCCATGGGTGGAGTACAAATACTGGTATGTCTAGTGAACCATGGATCCATTACACAGTCTGAGGTATCTGCTCAGCTAGCACTACAGAAACAATAAGTAGCATATGACTTTAGTCCCCACCATTGACAATAGGTGTGACATATCTGTTTTTAGCCACATGTACTCCCTATAGAAAGCAACCTAGTCACTCTGATGCTACAGTAACTTTACAGGTGAATTAATAACGTCTAATAACTGTATCTGTACGGTACATTGCAGGACAAATGGACTCATTCTCTGTTGTTTAGTTTGACCAAAAACCCAGATGAAGGCCGAAAGCCGAAACTTTGGTTCTACTTTTATTAATGAAGATGCTTTTTTATTGAGTTACATTCCAAGGGTTGCTGAATCTCTTCTCTCCTTTAGTTCCAAATGTTGCTTAGTAGGTACATATTTGTTCACAGGCCAGAGATTTTAATCTTCAAAATTGTTTTTCATGCACAAATGTCTGTTGACTTGTGTTTTGAAAAGCAGATATTGTCTCCATCTCATGTGGGTGACAGTCATTACATGGAATGTGTGTGTGTGTCTGTCACAGGCGGTTGGTGGCACCATAGTTGGGGAGGGCGGGCTCATAGTAATGTCTGGAATGGAATGAATGGTATTGTGTGTGTGTGTGTGTGTGTGTGTGTGTGTGTGTGTGTGTGTGTGTGTGTGTGTGTGTGTGTGTGTGTGTGTGTGTGTGTGTGTGTGTGGTGTGTAGGCAGGTGGGGGAAGGGGTATCAGGAAGGGGAAAGAGTTCTTATGTACCAGGAACCAAAGAAGCGGAGGACCCTTGACAATCACTCTTGGATTGCACCTTATACATTTCAAGTTTTAATGTCACGTGCACAAGTACAGTGAAATGCCTTTCTTGCAGTAATCAATGCAGTAATCAATAACAATGTAATACTAAAAATAACATAAGGTAGAACAGAAAATAAAAATAAAGGTAACAGACAAGATCCAATACATACCTTTCTTGGTCACATGACCCAATGCACTGTTTATAATAATAATAAAATAAATAACATCCACAGTTTCCATGGCTTTTAAACCAAATAGATGTTGACAGTCTATAACAGGCTATAGGGGCACCCACTGTGTGGTCATTAATTAAGCCTGATAGGAGGCATCCACTGAAATGTAATATGATGATGCTGAATCTATGTTGGAAACTGATTGGATTTGCAAAGACATCAATGTAAGGGAATTAATTTTTTCCCCCACCCAATTTTTAATCTAATCCAATGACATGGTGCCATTTTTTAAATGTTCACGTTGAAATCACGTTAGTTGACAACTCAAACAAATGTAAATCAAACCTTGACTTTGAAATGACATCTGTGCCCAGTGGGATAGGAATTAGAGAGAGAGAGAGCATACTCTAGGACCATACGTCGGGACTACCGGCCGTGGTGACTCCTTGCTGTCCCCAGTCCGCCTGGCCTTGCTGCTATTCCAGTTTCAACTATTCTGCCTGCGGTTATGGAACCGCCACCTGTCCCAGACCTGTTGTTTTTCAACTCTTAATGATCGGCTATGAAAAGCCAACTGAAAATTATTCATGATTATTATTTGACCATGCTTGTCACTTATGAACATTTTTGAACATCTTGGCATAGTTCTGTTATAATCTCCACCCGGCACAGCCAGAAGAGGACTGGCCACCCCTCATAGCCTGGTTCCTCTCTAGGTTTCTTCCTAGGTTTTGGCCTTTCTAGGGAGTTTTTCCTAGCCACCGTGCTTCTACACCTGCATTACTAGCTGTTTGGGGTTTTAGGCTGGGTTTCTGTACAGCACTTCGAGATATTAGCTGATGTACGAAGGGCTATATAAAATAAACTTGATTGATTGATTGATAGGATTCGTTGTTTGATTCGATGGAATACAATAAATCAAATGATACTTCATGAAAGGTGAAAAACAAGGAACTTAAGCTACGAGATGTCATAACATATACAGTATATGTGCAATATTATATTCTCATGACTGACATAAAAATCCACATTTTATCCATAATAAAGGTTAACAATTTAAGAAGCCTGAATATCAGGTGCTACTAGCACCCCCAAGTGGTGGAGAGGTCACATAACACATTACACCTGTACTGCACCAACCAAAATATTCAGCTGAAAGTCTTTAAAGAACTACTTAGTTTGAATCCTACTATTAGTTCAAACACCAAGTTCAAGACCATATTAAGAGAACACTATTTAAATAAATGCCTGTCTGGCTTAAGACAGACAGCACGATTGGAAGGATCCCTTCTTTGGAGAGCTGTTCATGTGTGAATTAATGCTTCTTCAGACTACAAACTAGAGACTCCCTGCCAAGGGGTTGCCAAGTTGAGGTAAACAGTACACATAATTATTAATAACTCATAAGTTGACTAAAGGGACCATTAAAATATGATAACTATACACAATAAAGAGTCTGAAAATAGTCAAGGAGAGATAACATGGAAAGTCAGAGTACGGAAAAGTACAGCAGAAATGTATACTTTGAGTTTACAAAGTCATTCACTGTTAAAAGCTCTTGAGTTCTTTGAATTCATCTTGCTGCATTGTTACCACCAAGTTTCGTTTTCATGATGCTTGTGGAAGGTGGTGACTATGTTAGTAGTTGCATACTGGAATGTAGGCGGAAATGAACTGAAAGCTAAAACAGCAAGAGCCTCTGGAGCGAGCAGTGGACAGCTGCTGAGGAAATTATCACTATAACTGTCATCAAAGCATGACATGTCCTGACAGCTCCTTCAAAAGCAATAGAACACAACACAAGCCTTTTTGGAGAGTTTACATTTTTATTAGACAGCTGTCATTTTCGACAACGTCACATGAACAAGTGATTTTGAAAGAACATTATTCTGACAGTACAAACAGACACACTCTATTGGTTGAGTTAAACTGTTTAGATATGAAGCTCTTTTCGATGCATTTCACAACCTTTGGTGAAATATAAAGTCATGATGTTACATGCACACGAGAAACACTTTTTTCACACCACTTCGATACAGCTACGACCGGAAATTAATTTTTCGTAGCAGGTTCGGAGAACTAACACAGCAGGTTAGTAGAATTAACGTACCAGGTAGGAGAATTAGGTTAAGGTCAGGAAAATGGGTTGGGTTAGCAAAAATTCTCTCCTAACCGGCTACAAAAATCACTTCCGGTCGTAGCTGTACTGTAGTGGAGTGAAAAGAGTGTCTCATATGTCGTTTCCACTGGGGTGAGTCTCTTGATGATGAGCTCCATGGAGCTCCAGTCTAAGAAGTCTCATGATGCCTGAGAGCCACGCTTCCTTCCCAGTCACACTCACCACCCAACAACCTGAACCCAGCCAAACATCTCTCCAACCCCACCGGTCCAGTTCATAGGGCCGGACTTCTGCTCTGTTCGCATTATCGTCGTGTTGCGGTCACCAGATGGTCCTCTTGATCCCGGCCCAGACTGAGCGTTTCATGCCCTGAGCGGCACGGACGTCGTCCCAGGTGAGCCGCGTGTTAGGGATCTCTTCCTCGGGTTCGGGGTCAGGACGCACTCCCTTCTTAGGAGTGGCCACGAGGAGGGGCCGGGGCCCGCGCTCCGGCTGAAACTCTACCACGTGGAGCTGCTTCTTTTCAGCCAGGAACTGGTGGGTCTCCTACACAGAGAAGAGGAGACGGTTAGTCTAAAGCAGTGTGTGTGTTTATGTTCAGAGCTCATGACTATGTTTTTACAGGAAGATTCCCGGGGATTGGCCGAGAACCAGCAAGCAACCCTGACAGCGTCTCACCTGATTGGCCAGTCTGGTGAACAGAGCCCTGGTGATGTTGAGCAGGTTGACGGAGCCCTCTACCTTGGCGTACATGTCCTCTACACCAATCAGCTTACAGATGGTGATGACCGTGCGGTGACAGTGTAGTCCGTAACCTGACAGCGACATGTTAGACTAGCCAGACTAGCAGACAACCTCCATGCCTATCACAGTGTTAATGACTCTTCCATTGCAAACAAATTAAAATTAAAATGAAAATGAACTCATACACGGGGTAACATAATACGTTGCCGGTCCAGACTCACAAGGGACTCTAGTGTTGCGTGTGAGGTCAAAGGTCCTCTTAGTTGATACTCCTCCTGAAGCTGGAGGCTCCTGTGTCTCTGACACTACTACATTGGAGTTTCATTATCCTTTACATAACACACCTGCTTCCGAGGCTATGTGAGAATGTTCACATGACAGGATGTAAATGAGAGAGATGTGGGTGTGAATAGATTTGTGTTCAAGACTGTGTCTATGTGTTTGAGTAAATGTGTGAACCGTGTCAGAGAGACTTTGTGTGTGTGTGTGTGTGGGGGGGGGGGGGGGGGGGCTCAGTGCTCTGTCAGATGAACTCTCATCAACTTGTTGCTCCTCTGGGTTGAGCACAGCTTGTTAGGGCAGCCATACACACACATTTTATTTATTTATTTATTTACCTTTATTTAACTAGGCAAGTCAGTTAAGAACAAATTATTATTTTTAATGACAGCCTAGGAACAGTGGGTTAAACTGCCTTGTTCAGGGGCAGAATGACAGATTTGTACCTTGTCAGCTCGGGGATTCAAACTTGCAACCTCTCGGTTACTAGTCCAACGCTCTAACCGCTAGGCTACCTGCCGCCCCAAAATGCTCTACCACACCTCGGCGCTGTTTCTTCATGAGTAGGGTGGTCCTCTTGAAGGTGGAGTTGATATCATGGTAAACTGTTACAAAGAAAAAAAACATCCATGTCAACCCAGCTGTCAGTCATCAGCTCACCCCAGCCAGTATGACCCTTTCCCTCTGGCCAACAAAGTGCACTAAATAGGGAATAGGGGGACATTTTTTCATCTCTCCCGATGAGCCATGGGGGATGAGTCAGAACCTTGAGTGAGTGTGACTGAGTGGGTTAGTGACAGGAGTCAAAGAGCCAGCCTGTCCTGTGTTAGTCTGGGCCGGCATGGCACAAACACATCACCCACAGAACAGAACACTTACAGTAGCTGCAGGAGGTCCGGGCCTGTTAGGAACAGCCTCTTTCAGTGTGTGTATGTGTGACTAACACAGAGACCAACTTACAGCAAGAGAATTAAACAAAACCCTACAGAGAGAAAAACGTGCCTTTCATCTAGCAATTTGCAGCAACCGCCCCTCTGCAGAAAACCTTCAACAAGAATATTACTGTTCACACATTTTGTTATGTGATCAATATTCAACTTATTTTGTGCAGTGCTGTAAATATGCAGTTTGATTAGTCTGTTGAGGGAATAGATCATATATTATTTGAGCTCGCTCACTTAAAGTACAGGGGTTTGCATAGGAAAAAGCCTGGTTCACTGCTCAGACAGTCAGAATAAACATAGGAAAAAGCCTGGTTCACTGCTCAGACAATCAGAATAAACATAGGAAAAAGCCTGGTTCACTGTTCAGACAGTCAGAATAAACATAGGAAAAAGCCTGGTTCACTGCTCAGACAGTCAGAACAAACATAGGAAAAAACCTGGTTCACTGTTCAGACAGTCAGAATAAACATAGGAAAAAGCCTGGTTCACAGTTCAGACAGTCAGAATAAACATAGGAAAAAGCCTGGTTCACTGCTCAGACAGTCAGAATAAACATAGGAAAAAGCCTGGTTCACTGTTCAGACAGTCAGAATAAACATAGGAAAAGCCTGGTTCACTGCTCAGACAGTCAGAATAAACATAGGAAGAGCCTGGTTCACAGTTCAGACAGTCAGAATAAACATAGGAAAAAGCCTGGTTCACTGCTCAGACAGTCAGAATAAACATAGGAGAAGCCTGGTTCACTGCTCAGACAGTCAGAATAAACATAGGAAAAAGCCTGGTTCACTGCTCAGACAGTCAGAATAAACATAGGAAAAGCCTGGTTCACTGTTCAGACAGTCAGAATAAACATAGGAAAAGCCTGATTCACAGTTCAGACAGTCAGAATAAACATAGGAAAAAGCCTGGTTCACTGCTCAGACAGTCAGAATAAACATAGGAGAAGCCTGGTTCACTGCTCAGACAGTCAGAATAAACATATGAAAAAGCCTGGTTCACTGCTCAGACAGTCAGAAAAAACATAGGAAAAAGCCTGGTTCACTGTTCAGACAGTCAGAATAAACATAGGAAAAGCCTGGTTCACTGCTCAGACAGTCAGAATAAACATAGGAAAAAGCCTGGTTCACTGTTCAGACAGTCAGAATAAACATAGGAAAAAGCCTGGTTCACTGCTCAGACAGTCAGAATAAACATAGGAAAAAGCCTGGTTCACTATTCAGACAGTCAGAATAAACATAGGAAAAGCCTGGTTCACAGTTCAGACAGTCAGAATAAACATAGGAAAAGCCTGGTTCACTGTTCAGACAGTCAGAATAAACATAGGAAAAAGCCTGGTTCACTGCTCAGACAGTCAGAATAAACATAGGAAAAAGCCTGGTTCACTGTTCAGACAGTCAGAATAAACATAGGAAAAAGCCTGGTTCACTGTTCAGACAGTCAGAATAAACATAGGAAAAGCCTGGTTCACTGTTCAGACAGTCAGAATAAACATAGGAGAAGCCTGGTTCACTGATCAGACAGTCAGAATAAACATAGGAGAAGCCTGGTTCACTGCTCAGACAGTCAGAATAAACATAGGAAAAAGCCTGGTTCACTGTTCAGACAGTCAGAATAAACATAGGAAAAGCCTGGTTCACTGTTCAGACAGTCAGAATAAGCATAGGAAAAGCCTGGTTCACTGCTCAGACTGTCAGAATAAACATAGGAAAAAGCCTGGTTCACTGTTCAGACAGTCAGAATAAACATAGGAAAAGCCTGGTTCACTGCTCAGACAGTCAGAATAAACATAGGAAAAAGCCTGGTTCACTGCTCAGACAGTCAGAATAAACATAGGAAAAAGCCTGGTTCACTGCTCAGACAGTCAGATTAAACATAGGAAAAGCCTGGTTCACTGCTCAGACAGTCAGAATAAACATAGGAAGAGCCTGGTTCACAGTTCAGACAGTCAGAATAAACATAGGAAAAAGCCTGGTTCACTGCTCAGACAGTCAGAATAAACATAGGAGAAGCCTGGTTCACTGCTCAGACAGTCAGAATAAACATAGGAAAAAGCCTGGTTCACTGCTCAGACAGTCAGAATAAACATAGGAAAAGCCTGGTTCACTGTTCAGACAGTCAGAATAAACATAGGAAAAGCCTGGTTCACAGTTCAGACAGTCAGAATAAACATAGGAAAAAGCCTGGTTCACTGCTCAGACAGTCAGAATAAACATAGGAGAAGCCTGGTTCACTGCTCAGACAGTCAGAATAAACATAGGAAAAAGCCTGGTTCACTGCTCAGACAGTCAGAAAAAACATAGGAAAAAGCCTGGTTCACTGTTCAGACAGTCAGAATAAACATAGGAAAAGCCTGGTTCACTGCTCAGACAGTCAGAATAAACATAGGAAAAAGCCTGGTTCACTGTTCAGACAGTCAGAATAAACATAGGAAAAAGCCTGGTTCACTGCTCAGACAGTCAGAATAAACATAGGAAAAAGCCTGGTTCACTATTCAGACAGTCAGAATAAACATAGGAAAAGCCTGGTTCACAGTTCAGACAGTCAGAATAAACATAGGAAAAGCCTGGTTCACTGTTCAGACAGTCAGAATAAACATAGGAAAAGCCTGGTTCACTGCTCAGACAGTCAGAATAAACATAGGAAAAAGCCTGGTTCACTGCTCAGACAGTCAGAATAAACATAGGAAAAAGCCTGGTTCACTGCTCAGACAGTCAGATTAAACATAGGAAAAGCCTGGTTCACTGCTCAGACAGTCAGAATAAACACAGGAAAAGCCTGGTTCACTGCTCAGACAGTCAGAATAAACATAGGAAAAAGCCTGGTTCACTGTTCAGACAGTCAGAATAAACATAGGAAAAGCCTGGTTCACTGCTCAGACAGTCAGAATAAACATAGGAAAAAGCCTGGTTCACTGCTCAGACAGTCAGAATAAACATAGGAAAAGCCTGGTTCACAGTTCAGACAGTCAGAATAAACATAGGAGAAGCCTGGTTCACTGCTCAGACAGTCAGAATAAACATAGGAGAAGCCTGGTTCACTGTTCAGACAGTCAGAATAAACATAGGAAAAGCCTGGTTCACTGTTCAGACAGTCAGAATAAACATAGGAGAAGCCTGGTTCACTGCTCAGACAGTCAGAATAAACATAGGAAAAAGCCTGGTTCACTGTTCAGACAGTCAGAATAAACATAGGAAAAGCCTGGTTCACTGTTCAGACAGTCAGAATAAACATAGGAGAAGCCTGGTTCACTGCTCAGACAGTCAGAATAAACATAGGAAAAGCTTGGTTCACTGCTCAGACAGTCAGAATAAACATAGGAAAAGCCTGGTTCACTGCTCAGACAGTCAGAATAAACATAGGAGAAGCCTGGTTCACTGCTCAGACAGTCAGAATAAACATAGGAGAAGCCTGGTTCACTGCTCAGACAGTCAGAATAAACATAGGAAAAAGCCTGGTTCACTGCTCAGACAGTCAGATTAAACATAGGAAAAGCCTGGTTCACTGCTCAGACAGTCAGAATAAACATAGGAGAAGCCTGGTTCACTTCTCAGACAGTCAGAATAAACATAGGAGAAGCCTGGTTCACTGCTCAGACAGTCAGAATAAACATAGGAAAAAGCCTGGTTCACTGCTCAGACAGTCAGATTAAACATAGGAAAAGCCTGGTTCACTGCTCAGACAGTCAGAATAAACATAGGAAAAGCCTGGTTCACTGCTCAGACAGTCAGAATAAACATAGGAAAAAGCCTGGTTCACTGTTCAGACAGTCAGAATAAACATAGGAAAAAGCCAGGTTCACTGCTCAGACAGTCAGAAAAAACATAGGAAAAGCCTGGTTCACTGCTCAGACAGTCAGATTAAACATAGGAAAAGCCTGGTTCACTGCTCAGACAGTCAGAATAAACATAGGAAAAAGCTTGGTTCACTGTTCAGACAGTCAGAATAAACATAGGAAAAGCCTGGTTCACTGCTCAGACAGTCAGAATAAACATAGGAAAAGCCTGGTTCACTGCTCAGACAGTCAGAATAAAAACCATGTTAGGGAAAACACATCCATGTTCTACAGGCCTATGTCCCAATGGGCCAAGAGGAGATGTAGGGGAAGGAGGATGAGGAGTAGAGAAAGACTCACACATTCTGATCTCACACAAACTCACACAGGCAGAGACCCACACACACAGTGACTTACTAGTGTGGTCGTTGTATCTCTCAATGTAGTACAGATAGTGAACTGCTCGGTTCTTGGCCTGTTGTAGGAAGAAGACCATTGTCAGTGTTCAACATTTCAACACAGTCTCTTCCATAATTAAACACATAAATGCCCGAGTGTATAAAACATTAGGAACACCTGCTCTTTCAATAATATAGACTGATCAGGTGAATCCAGGTGAAAGCTATGATCCCTTATTGATGTCACTTGTTATATTCACTTCAAATCAGTGTAGATGAAGGGGAGGAGACAGGTTGAAGAAGGATGCTGGGACAACAGACATGGATTGTGTATGAGTGCCATTCAGAGGGTGAATGGGAAAGACAAAATATAGAAGTGCCTTTGGATGGGGTATGGTAGTAGGTGACAGGCCCACCGGTTTGTGTCAACAACTGCATTGCTGGTGGGTTTTTTAAAGGACATCCAGCCAACTTGACACAACTGTGGGAAGCATTGGAGTTAACATGGACCAGCATCCCTGTGGAACGCGTTCAACACCTTGTAGAGTCCATGACCCAACGAATTGAGGCTGTTCTGAGGGCGAAAGGGTGTACACCTCAGTATTAGGAAGGTGTTCCTAATGTTTGTTATACTCCGTGTGTGCTGATTGACATCTTTTGGCCGTCATGTTGAACACACTCTTCACCTGTCAATCAAACAACAAGAGCAACAGATCCCAACATCATCCAGGTCAATATAGTTTAACAGATTCCAACATCAACCAGGTCAATATAGTTTAACAGATTCCAACATCAACCAGGTCAATATAGTTGAACAGATTCCAACATCAACCAGGTCAATATAGTTTAACAGATTCCAACATCAACCAGGTCAATATAGTTGAACAGATTCCAACATCAACCAGGTCAATATAGTTTAACAGATTCCAACATCAACCAGGTCAATATAGTTTAACAGATTCCAACATCAACCAGGTCAATATAGTTGAACAGATTCCAACATCAACCAGGTCAATATAGTTGAACAGATTCCAACATCAACCAGGTCAATATAGTTTAACAGATTCCAACATCAACCAGGTCAATATAGTTGAACAGATTCCAACATCAACCAGGTCAATATAGTTTAACAGATTCCAACATCAACCAGGTCAATATAGTTTAACAGATTCCAACATCAACCAGGTCAATATAGTTTAACAGATTCCAACATCAACCAGGTCAATATAGTTTAACAGATTCCAACGTCAACCAGGTCAATATAGTTTAACAGATTCCAACATCAACCAGGTCAATATAGTTTAACAGATTCCAACATCAACCAGGTCAATATAGTTTAGCAGATTCCACAAGGGACAGCTTAGATTGAGCCCTAAAAAGGAAAGTCCGGCTAGAATCCCAAAACCGTCGACTTGGAGAAATGACTTCTAACAAGACCATTTAAAACGACCCATTACTGCCAACACTGCAGAGCAGAACAATGTGAAACAGCCCCTCTTTATGGGAGGCAGAAGGAGCCGTTAACTTAGAACAATGTGAAACAGCCCCTCTTTATGGGAGGCAGAAGGAGCCGTTAACTCAGAACAATGTGAAACAGCCCCTCTTTATGGGAGGCAGAAGGAGCCGTTAACTCAGAACAATGTGAAACAGCCCCTCTTTATGGGAGGCAGAAGGAGCCGTTAACTCAGAACAATGTGAAACAGCCCCTCTTTATGGGAGGCAGAAGGAGCCGTTAACTCAGAACAATGTGAAACAGCCCCTCTTTATGGGAGGCAGAAGGAGCCGTTAACTCAGAACAATGTGAAACAGCCCCTCTTTATGGGAGGCAGAAGGAGCCGTTAACTCAGAACAATGTGAAACAGCCCCTCTTTATGGGAGGCAGAAGGAGCCGTTAACTTAGACATGCTATTTATATGATGAGCCCTGGTGGAGCAGAGGATGAGCCCTGGTGGAGAACTGAAGGGAGGAGGCAGGCCCCTGGTTCACTGCATTTGGTGATAATCTTCCCTTCTCTCCCTCTTCTCGGTTATTGCTTTCCTCCTAAAAGTCCCATCAAATAAACTGACCAGAGACTATAGTCAAACTAACAAATGATCAATGGTTATCAAACAGAATGCAGGTAGCACCTTATTAAACCTTGGGCTTTTTAAGAGTGATTGATCTTTCCTTCAAGGCCTCAGTCGCCACTGTTTACACTTTGTGTCTGATGTTTGGACTGAGTTAAAGTTCCTGCTGGTGTCTGGGGGGCGGTGTGTGTGTGTGTGTGTGTTTGCCCCTGGGGAGACAGCCCATCTCATCCCTGCTTGACACCCTCTCAAAATTTAAGAGCTTTACAGCAGTCTGGATAGAGAGACGAATGCTGCACTTCCCGTCCATTCACTCTGTTCGCCTCACTCTGGACAGATTTACGAGCTGCAGTGTGACCTGGGAGGCAGCAGAGGGCAGTGTGAGCATATGACAGGACCAGGGGACAAGACGAGGGTTAGCCATACATACAGCACTGCTCTACACACATCCACACACCTGTAACACACACATACACACAAACTGACCTAGAACATACATTTACACACACACACACACACACACTGCAATACACACACAGCAAACATACTGAGCCAATATCCTCTGATCTAGACCATCACTGCCACAGACCAGTGAGTTGGAGGATCAGAGAAGAGATGGGGAACAGACCCAGGCAACACAAAGTGACTGAAGTAGTTATGTGAGCATTACTCTTGAGCAGCAGTGTCAGAGGCAATTTCCATCTGTGCAGCTACACACATGACTGTGTGAGGAAGAGCAGAGCAGGATACTGAGAAACAAACATTATGCTCTCTGGTGTATAGAGATGAGCAGCGTTCAACATCTACTCTGTCCCTGTACTGCACTAATGTGAGTGCACACTGTTGTTCACCATGTCCATCAATATCAATCACTGTTCTTGAGGTAGACTCAGGTAGTAGGCCAGTATACGGTTGCCTCTAAAATACTTGTATTTAGTTGTGCATCTGACTAGGTATCTGAAATACTTGTATTTAGTTGTGCATCTGACTAGGTATCTGAAATACTTGTATTTAGTTGTGCAGCTGACTAGGTATCTGAAATACTTGTATTTAGTTGTGCATCTGACTAGGTATCTGAAATACTTGTATTTAGTTGTGCATCTGACTAGGTATCTGAAATACTTGTATTTAGTTGTGCATCTGACTAGGTATCTGAAATACTTGTATTTAGTTGTGCATCTGACTAGGTATCTGAAATACTTGTATTTAGTTGTGCAGCTGACTAGGTATCTG